>NC_132792.1:90544677-90858843 GCF_048418805.1 Vulpes vulpes | reverse complement strand
GTTTTAAAAATGTGAACTGTATTTTCTGTGTTTATATTCATGTAAATACATTGAAAACAGCTTTAATAACTAAGTATGACTGCATATTAGTTTAATGGTAGATTTGTATTCTATAGTCCTTGGAAAGAAAAGAATTGTTATCTGTATTTTATAATTTTATTTCATGGATTGCTCTGCAAGCGTTTTATGGATTTACGTTTTTAAAAATTCTGCTTCTCTATCTCTGAATTGGTAATGTACTAGTCTAAAAAATAAAATAATATCTTGTTTCCTGTAAAGAATGTAAAAAAAAAATTAGAATGTAAATATATCTCCATTATTTACTTGTTACGTGCTATGGTCTTAAGCTAAATTATATTGCAGGTGTTTTAAATGTGCATTAATAAAGAAAATACATTATAAAAAATCTTCTGAGCTTTTTAGGACCTCTTGTTTGGTCACCTGGGATTAGTGGGTCTACTTCCATGGTAACAGCTGTAACTTAAACTCACCATTGGGCTTTGGGCATGTCTGTGATTTTTTTTATAACTTTTATGCCATCCACTGTTTCACACTGCTTCAGCTTCTTAAAGGCTGGCGTCAAAAAGACTTTGCCAGTTAAGATAGTAATTGGCCATTGATACTTCTGTTCCAAAAGAAAAGATACCTTTTTTCTTGTAATTATCTTGCATAATCTGTCCATTGATAAGATCATAAAAAGTTTTATGTCTTGAGTGATGCTGATGTTTTAATTAATGTTGATGAGTCTTAAGGATCAGTCAATGCCTGTTGCCTTTAAAATTTACCCCACTCACTTGGAAACAACACAGTAAGATAGATATGTAACATTTATACATTGACAATACCATTTTAAATCTTGTTTTTCTAACTGTTCTTTTCTTTTTACAGAATCTAGTGCTGGCGGAAAATAGTCCTGGAAGGGATAGTACTGAATATTTTATTGTATTTGAGCCTCAGCTACCAGCTCTGTCAAGAACATTAGAATCATATATTCTACCATTTATGTTTTACAATGGTAAGTTTTTAGGAAAATAGAGGATTTTTCTTATGTGTATAGTACTTTTTTTTTTATTATACTTTCCATTAACATGGTGCTTATTAGTTACCTAATCATGTTATGACATGTTTTGGAAAAGTCACAATTTCAGAATTGTTTAAATTATCTGAATGCTTTTTCTTAGATGTTAAGAAGCAGCAACAAATGGCAGCACTTACAAAAGAAAAGGACCAGTTATCTAAGAATATTATAATGTATAGAAGTTTATTTGAAGCCAGCAATCAGCTTCTTGACGAAATGAAGTGTAAGTCATTCTGTATTCAAGGATAATAAAAAATTAGGCTTTGGGGAATGGTAAGGCAGAAGGTTGAGACCATGAGACAGAAAAATTGTCTACTTTCCTGGACTACAAATAAACTGCAGAACACTGCAGTAATTGTTGCATTCTTGATTATCATTTTAAATAAATTTATATCCTGCTTACCTATAAAAATTTGAGATTTTTTTTAATAGAAATCAATCTGTGGAAATTTAAGGCTTTTAACAAGACAGTAATGTTTATATCTGGCTCCAGGTTCTAGCAGAAGATACTAAAAGACAGTCTTACTGCAGAAGTGATATGTAATTTAATTTTTAGTTGAGTCTTGTGACTGTGTATTTTGCTTAAAATATTTGCGGTGTGTCACACTATGGAGGTGTACAGGGCAGCACACATGGTATAGAAGCATCTAACTTTTAAGTAAATGCACCATGTTTGCTGCAATTCATAATCAATTTTATAGATTTAAAATAAGACTTTGGGTTGTGGTTTATCTTTTTCCATTTGTCAGATTTTTTTGTTGTGGTTTTTGTCTCTGTGTTAACTACATAGTTAAAATTTTGATCAGTTAACTGACAAATGTACTGCCTGTCTCAAGGTACTCACTTTTGTATATCCAAGGTCAATGATATTTAGAGGATAATAGAAGCTATGTAGGATGATGAGAAAATACATCAGTAGCAGCACTCAGGGTTCTTTTTATAAAGTCTTACTTGGTTCTTGTCACAATCTTATGCAATTATGTATGTTATATATAGTTATGTGAATCAGGATCAAATGATTTATCTAAGATTACTTGGAGTTTGCAGTATTAATATATACTATCTTCCTTAACCACCTTAAAACCAAATTTGGGTGTGGGTATTTTTTTAAAGACATTATTTATTTATATACTTACATATTTTATGAAAAAATAAATTTATTTGACACAAAGTGGGAGTGAGGGGGGTACTCTGGAGAACAAGCACAGGGAGAGGGAGAAGAAGAAGGCTCTCCACTGAGCAGGAGCCCAGGACAGGGCTTGATCCTAGAACCCTGGGATCATGACCTGAGCCAAAGACAGATGTTTAACCGACTGAGGCACCCAGATGCCCATAAATTTTATTTTTTTTTAAACCACCTTAAAAATCAAATTTTCTTTCTCATTATTGTGTATTAGATCCAAATCTTAATTTTAGACTTAGTTTCATTTTGGATTTCTAAAAAAAATCACTTATATTTTTTACTTTAGCATCAGTCATTACAAGGGTGGGGGGAACCCAAGAGATTGAAAGTATTTTTCAAAACCTGTGTTTCTGGGATTATTACAAATTGATGCAGGTTTGTTTGTTTTGTTTTTAATTTTAGGCCGAGTTGAAGAAGCAAAATTAAAAGAGGCTCAGTTGCAAAATGAACTAAAAACACATAATATTGACATCCCTACAACACAACAGGTATAGTTTCCAGTTTCCATGTATAAGTGAAAGGCTTTTTTTATTAAATTATAGTCCCTAATTTTTTTTTACGATTCATTTTTTATTTAGAGAGTAATAGGCACACTTGTTTTGGGAGTACCAAGACATGTGGATTAGTCTAGTCACTAGACATTAAAAGGGGCTAACAAAATGATACTTTTTTCAAAGAAATTGAAGTTTGTATTTCTAACTTAATGACACCAATAAGTGAAATTAATGATACAACAATTTGAGAACTGTGCTGAAAGGGCTTCATAAGCTATAACCAGTATACGTGGTGGCAAAGAAAATGAGATAAAGTGACAATAGATTTCTTAAAACTTACGTTTTTTTATGTGTATAATGCTGTAGTTAGTTGCAAAGAGAAGTCCTGTTGTAGGTTGTGTATTTCCTTAAGATAATCAGTGAGGTGAAAACTTAACATTACTATAACCACATTGTTTTAAAGTGATGCTTGTTTAATAACTTTATATTCTTGAGTTATCCAAATTGTTGATTTTTCTCTGCTATCCTTATGGCTGTCTGGTATAGGAGTAATAGCCTTGTAGTTAATTTTTCTTTACAAATTACAGATGCCACACATTGAAGCACTTTTGAAAAGAAAGCTATCAGAACAGGAAGAACTGAGGAAAAAACCTAGAAGATCGTGTACTCTTCCAAACTATACTAAAGGCAGTGGAGATGTTTTGGGAAAGGTTTGTGTTTAAACCTTTTAAGAGGCAATCAGTACATTTTATTACGTTATTTTGTTTAAAATGTGTTTTAATGTGACATTATAATAAAAGAGTGTTGATTTCTTTGTACTTTTTAATTTTTTCCCATAAATTTCTTGTTCTTATTACCATAGTAGGGATTTGGCAAAATTTAAAACAAATGCATAACTCCATAATTCTTATTTACTATTGAAGGCTATGGTAGAAATTAGCATGTTCAAGGCTTATTATCTACTTAGAGATGCTTTCGTGTCATATGACTTTCTAGATAGCCAAGACCTTTCCATGTGCTCAGACTTGAGTGAGATAATGAAAGAAAAAGATTAGAATTTTTCTGAGTCTAATATTGTTAGAGAGTGAATTCTGGGATGTTCCTAGAACTTCAGAAAAAACAACAATAAGTTAATTGTTACTTGTTAAACTTTTCCATTTTAATATGCATCTCTCCTTTCTGCTTTTACCTCTGTTTTAAAATTGAGGAAGCTGAAAGTAAGGTACAGAAAGACTTTTTAGAAACTTGTTCAGGGTTACATAGCAAGCAGTTAAAATTGTAGAACACGAATTCAAGACCAGGAGTTTGACTCCAAAGTGTGTATGTTAATCACTGTTCTTTATGCCTGTGTACATACTACTTTTACAACTATTATGTTTTTTTATAGTGTTTCTAGTTTTTGTATGAGGATATTGAAATTCAGAGAACTTAATTGTCAATATATAGTTATTAAGGGGCAGAACTTAGACATAAACCAAGGTTTCCCTGACTTCAAAGTCCAGTGTAGTTTCTTTATAAGTGGTTCCCTAACATCACAGGCTAACTACACAGTGAAAATAGAGGGTAATGGTTACTCTAAAAATGTGTGGCCATGTTTGCTGTTGAAACCATGTTGCATTATTATTTAAACCCCAAATATGAAAATTGAAAAATTAAGATGAAAATTTAGGGCAGCCCGAGTGGCTCAGTGGTTTAGCGCCGCCTTCGGCCCAGGGCATGATCCTGGAGACCCAGGATTGAGTCCCACGTCGAGCTCCCTGCATGGAGCCTGCTTCTCCCTCTGCCTGAGACTCTGCCTCTGTGTCTTTCATGAATAAATAAATAAATTTTTTTAAAAAGATGTAAATTTATAAATTTTTAAAAAGATACAAATTTATAAAG
Source organism: Vulpes vulpes (assembly GCF_048418805.1). Taxonomy (NCBI): domain Eukaryota; kingdom Metazoa; phylum Chordata; class Mammalia; order Carnivora; family Canidae; genus Vulpes; species Vulpes vulpes. The sequence goes on along the minus strand of NC_132792.1, from coordinate 90,854,207 downwards.
ATTCTGATTTATAATTTTTAAAATCGTTAGTCTTCAGAACCAATTTAAAAAATTTATAGAAAGAAACAGTTTATAGAAGAGGCAGTCCTGTGATTTAAGCATATAGATAGTATAGTTAGCCTGCTTTGGGGTACTAACATTCCACATTCAAAGGTTATTTGATACAGAATTCTTAATAGATAAGATTTTACCAAAGCATAAAATAAATTTTCGCAGAAGAAATGTATTTTGAAGTCTTTCATTCAAATATTTCTTATTACGTATCATGAAAATCTGGGGGAAACCTTTGGAATCTCATTTTATGTAGGTTCTTCTCTGTCCTCTAAGACTACAAGCCCTCTTCTAACCATCAAGAGGAAGTTTTCTACTACTTTCAAATCATACTTAATCTTCCTTGATTCCTCTTTTAAAAAATTCTTCCTGGTATTTATTCTAAAACTAGAATAAATGTGTAATATAGTAAGGGAAGGGACAAGAGGAGGAAATTTTCACCTAGACATTATAACGTAAATAATTTTGTAATTATGAATACCTCAGTTAAGTTGTATATTTTAGTCTTGCCCTCCTGAATCCCAAATACCTAGAAATCCCATCTGTATTTCTTTCAAGTGCCATTCATCTTGTATCCCTGAGGAAGAATTGATAACATCCATGAAAAATGGCTAGGGTAGGCTCAAAAAAGTTGAAAAAAGTAGTTAAAGCTTAAATAAACAGAACATTGTTATGGGTACACAAGTAAAAAGATTGAGTTATATCTACAAAAGGATTAGGTTTTTGGAAAAGAAAATACTGTGTTCTTAAGGAGAAACCTGTGTGTAGTTTAAGGAGAAAGTGTAATGTTAAGGAGAGCTTCTGCTCATAGCTTTACTTGAAATAATTACCCCATGGGCCGCCTGGGCAGCTCAGTCAGTTAAGCATCCAACTCTTGATTTTGGCTCAAGTCATCATCTCAGGCTTGTGGGATCGAACCCACGTTGGGCTTTGTGCTCAGTGGGAAGCCTGCTTGGGATTCTCTCTTCCTCTACCCCACCGCTTGTGCATGTGCATGGGCATATTCTCTTAAATACCTGTCCTAACACTTGTGGTCACAAGAGATTACTCACTTTGATTTGCTTCTTCTAATCCTTCCTTTGTTTGCTGGAACCTTTCCTCCCTCCCTCTCTCCCTCCCTCCTTCACTCCCTTCCTTCCCCCTCCTTCCCCTTCCTTCCCTCTCCTTCCTTCCCTCCCTCCCTCCCTCCCTCCCTCCTTCACTCCCTTCCTTCCCTCTCTTTCTTTTCCTTCCTTCCATCCTTCCTTCCCTCCCTCCCTCCCTACTTCCTTTCCTTTCCTTTCCTTTCCTTTCCTTTCCTTTCCTTTCCTTTCCTTTCCTTTCCTTCTTTCCTTCCTTCCTTCCTTCCTGATTTTATTTATTTATTCATGAGAGACACAGAAAGAGGCAGAAACATAGGCAGAGAAGCAGGCTCCCTGCAGGAAGCCTGTGCAGGAGACACAAAGAGCAGTAGAGATATAGGCAGATGGGGAAGCAGGCTCCCTGCAGAAAGCCTGTGCAGGACTTGATCCCAGGACCCTGAGCCAAAGTCAGACGCTCAGCCACTGAGCCACTTGGGTGCCCCCGGAACATTTTTTTCATCTTCATTTACATGTACTAGTTTCTTTGCATGTCTCTCTTCTTACCTTTATTCCACTAACGTCTAGAGAATTGGAATACAAGAATAGATCTTGTGATGTTTCTAACAATGACACAATATTTTCATTGCTAGGGCAGGTTTTTGCTGGCTGGTCAGTTAAAAAGAATAAAGGGTAGATGTGACTGTACCAATATAGTAAATGAGGTTTTAAAATTGGCCCAAACATTTTAATGTTGTTAGACTGAGCAAAATGCTTGTGACTAAAGTATTTGTAAATAGGAGAGTAGCTGGGAACCCTGGGTGGCGCAGCGGTTTGGCGCCTGCCTTTGGCCCAGGGCGCGATCCTGGAGACCCAGGATCGAATCCCACGTCGGGCTCCCGGTGCATGGAGCCTGCTTCTCCCTCTGCCTGTGTCTCTGCCTCTCTCTCTCTCTGTGTGTGTGTGTGTGTGACTGTCATAAATAAATAAAAATTAAAAAAAAAATAGAGTAGCCATTTATCCTAAGTTCCAGTGTGTTCTTATAAGCAGAAATTATTATTTGTGACATTTAGGTTTATTTTCAGAAAAGAATATTGGAATAAGATACCTACTTAAAAAGGTATGATATATACTTATTTCTAATTGAATCTTAATCTTCCATCTATTCAATATGTATATTATTTAAATGTATATTATGATAACTTTATCAAGACATCTCAATACTAAAGATACCAATTGTGAAAATTACATCATTAGTTAGCTGATAACATTGTAAATATTTTTTCTTGCTCATTTCTAAAATTACAGGAGTTTAATTTGTAGGACAGTTTTTCCAAAATTTAATAGCAGAATCGATGTTTAATATTCAAGCCAGTAAGCATGTATAGCTTGAGAATTTTTAATTTTTTAATTTTTTATTTTTTTTTAATTTTTATTTATTTATGATAGTCACAGAGAGAGAGAGAGAGGCAGAGACACAGGCAGAGGGAGAAGCAGGCTCCATGCACCGGGAGCCCGACGTGGGATTCGATCCCGGGTCTCCAGGATCGCGCCCTGGGCCAAAGGCAGGCGCCAAACCGCTGCGCCACCCAGGGATCCCTAGCTTGAGAATTTTTTAATTCTTATATTTCAGAAAAGTTTTTGCTGTTTAGATGTAGGCTTCTTAAAATACTTAATATCAAATTTTTATATACTTAAAAGTTTTTTAATTGATCTTTAAAAATGGCTTATAGATTGCACACCTGGCACAAATTGAAGATGATAGAGCTGCAATGGTTATTTCTTGGCATCTGGCGAGTGACATGGACTGTGTAGTCACCCTGACCACTGATGCTGCACGTCGCATCTATGATGAAACCCAAGGTCGTCAGCAGGTCTTGCCCTTGGATTCTATTTATAAGAAGACTCTTCCAGATTGGAAAAGGTTAGAAAAAAGTGGGAGTGATGATTTTTTTCTGAAATGTCTTTTCTGTTAACAAAGGGCTTAATTTTAAAATGGTTTCTATGAAAGATGCCTAAAACTGAGCAGGGACTCAAATTATCTAGATTATTTTTATCTTCATTACAAATGTGTACACTTCATGAAAGTGGGTATTGCAGTGTATTTACTCATATATGCTGGCCATATTTATTTTGCCAAGTAAATCTTACTTGTATGTAAGTTACACAGACACATACAAACCCAAAGAAGATTTTTGGCTTTTACCTAGGAAGGATGTCAATATCATTGATGAAATATGAAACTCTTTTATTTGGAGTAAGGGTATAGATGAATGTGTTTTGTCCTGTTTGTCCATTGAAGATAAGTAGTCATGTTTTAGGCAGAGAAGATATCTATTGGAACTGCCAGTAAAAAAGTTGAAATGTAAGAGACCATCTAGTTAGAATGTTTTATTATTTTGGTTTAAATAATTATTTCCTCATTTACTTTTCAAAATATGTTTTTAGGGAATAACCATGCAAACCAATTAGGCATTTTTTTATCTAAATTTAAAAATACTTTATATATAGTCTGATTTTGATCTTAAAACACTGGAAGGAAATGCTAACAAAACAAAAAAATGTAGAACAGTATTGTTAATTTTCTCAGATTCCTAAACAAAGCTTTACAATTGGGTAGGATAAGGGACTATAAGGAGAATAGGAACTCTAATATATTAAGAGCTTACTGTATTTTAAACTAATGTAATTCATTGTAATCTAAAAATAGTTTTAGGAAACAACCAGAATTTGAACTCAAATCTATCAGTTTCTAAAAACTCCTGCTCTATTACTGGTCAGTACCCATTTTAAACAGTATTGGAAATCTAGTCAGATCATAATTCCTGTATTCATAATACTTTTTGTGTGAATAATTTTTCCCTTTTGGGGGGGTGCTTCTTTTATCAGCAGAATCTGTGAAGACAAAGTTAAGCATCTTTGATTTAGGGAAAATAAGGATTTGGTATTTAGGACTAATGTTTGCACTAGAAACTAGTTATCCTGTCTGTTCCTGGTGTTGTAGCTCTTATTGAGATTGAGTTAATTAGCTCCTAGAACCACCCCTACCTACCCTCAAGCACTCATACTTTCAAGACTTGTGAAAAGCTATGCCGCATGGAACCATGAGAAAGGTCCTGACACTCCAGTCAGCCTCCACTTCTTGAATATCATTGTTTTCTCTGGGCTTCAGTTGTTCATTTTGTACTGTGTGGGAAGGGACAGGGAGCCAGAGTACCAGATCTGTCTCCCTCACGTGGATATCTTCCCCTGTCCATACTTGGGCCACTCTCCACATAATATAGTCATATTATTGGCATCCCCATTTAGGGCTAGCGTTAGAGGCTGCTTTTCTTTTTCCCTTGTCAAACTCAACAGTTAGTTTATATTAATTTTAGTAGACAGATAAAACTAAGTAGATATTCTTATATAGTAAATATTCTCATTTCTAAGAGTGTAATAGTTAATCATTAGGAGTGTCACTTGTGGATGAGGAAATGATTTAAGTGATCACAATACTGATAAGCAATATATACATACTATTTTATATATTTTTTATTAGAAGTATATTTTTAATATATTTTTAAATTTTCTTTTTATTCAGACCTCTACCTCATTACCGAAATGGAAAATTGTATTTTAAACCCATTGGAGATCCAGTCTTTGCCCGAGATTTGTTAACATTTCCAGATAATGTAGAACATTGTGAAACAGGTAAAGGAAATTATGGTGACTTTTTAATAGAGATGTTACCCTTATGATCCAGATATACAAATTACTGGTTGTAGAAATTTATGTTCTTGTTTATTTAATAAGTTATAGTTTTATCAATATTTTAATCTTATTTTTTCTTGTTAAAGTGTTGAATAAAATTCTAATGTTACTGTTCTTCCTAAGAAAATTTTGTAATGTGTTAATATTTTAATATAGCCAAAAAAGATGTCATAATTTTTTAAATTTAATTTTTTAGTATTTGGTATGCTGTTAGGAGACACCATTATTTTGGATAATTTGGATGCTGCCAATCATTATAGAAAAGAGGTATGTATTTGAGTTTTGTTTTTTTTTTAATTTGTAGCTCTAATTTTAATGTATATTTTTAAAGCTTAACATACTAGGGCCCTATATAGAAATAATTTTATGATAATGTTCACATGACTAACCTTGTCAAAACTGATTTAAATCCTACAAATTGACAATCAGTGCAAAAATGGGTATAATATGAATGAATGGACCAAGAAACAACTTCAAATGAGACATGTTTTTGGGATTTGAAATTTTCCAAAATTCAAAGCCAGTAGCTACTATTGATGATAGTATTGGAAAAAGGGTATTCTCAGATAATGTTGGTGGAAATGTAATTTGGTGTAACTCTTATTTGTTGTTAGGACTGCTGTGATAAAGTACTACAGACTAAGTAGCTTAAATAATAGAAATTGATTGCCTCACAATTTTGGAGGCTTGAAATCCAAATTCAAGGTATGAGCAAGATTGATTCTTTGTGAGAGCTATGAAGCAAGGGTTTGTTCCAGGCTTCTCGCCTTGGTTTGTGGATGGTCATCTTCTCCCTGTGTCTGTTCATATCTATGCCTGTCTATATCCCCTTCTTATAAAGATACCACTTAATAGATAAGTACCTAACTTTATGACCTCATTTTAACTTCGTTATTTCTATGAAGACACTTATCTTTAAGGTCATGTTTGGAGAAATTGAGGGGTTAGGACTTCAACATTGGAATTTTGCAGGACAAAACTCAACTAATAACACCTTTGAAGGGCAGTTTGCAATATAAATGTTTCAGTTATCTATTGCTACCTACCAAAACACTGCAAAAATTAGTGGCTTTAAACAATAACAACATACTAGTTCTCAGGTCCCTGTGGACATCTCTGAGTAGTGTTAGCTAGTTGCAGTGGTGGCTAGTTACACTTAGAATGGTGGGAGCTCCAAAGTGCCTCATTCACACAGTTGGCAGTTGGTGCCAGTTAACTTTCTGGGAATTCAGCTGCATCTGGCAACAGGCTCAGCTGGCTCTGTCTTCTGGGATTACTGTTTTCACACACATCTCTACCCCAGGGTGCTGTAGTATAATGCCATTAAGAATTTTTAGAAATTCTTATCTACTTAAGAGAATCTAAGGAAGCAGTGCCTTAAACCTGAGGCCATAACAAAGGGACATCCTTAACCTCAGGATATATTTTACAAGCTGGGCACTGTATTTTATTCTTAGTTCTGAGGCTCTCCATTTTGGTCACAGAACAAGCCGGAGATAAAAATCACCCAGCACATCCAAGATTAGAAGTATTTCCTCAAAATTATTTTTATTTCCTTATTATCTTTATTAATTTCCTTGACATTAGTTCCTATTTTTATCTATCTCCCACTCATACTGACTAGATGATATTGGCTACTGCCTAGGCATTCAGCTATAAGCTGGCAGACTTGGATCTCTCCAAATGAAGGTATATATAAGAGTATAAAAGATTTTATAATGAGAAACATTGGAAACAATTTTAAATGTCCATCATTTAGGATTGGACAACTAATTATAGTAATTTATACAGTAATTTATACAGTAGAGTATATGTTGCTGTTTAAAAAGTGTAATAAGTTTTTATGTCCTAACAAAGAAGGTGTACAAAATATATTTTGTTGAAAAGGTTAAAATTATGTATAAAATGATTCTTTCTTTTTAAAAAATAAGCTTGTGGTGAGGGGACAGGCAAAATGGATGAAGAGGAGTGGGAGATACAGACTTCAAGTTATGAAATGACTAAATCATGGGAATAACAGACACAGCATAGGAATATAGTCAATTATACTATGATAGCAATGTACGGTGACAGATGGTAGCTACATTTGTGGTAAGCATAGCATAAAGCATAGAGATGTGGGATCATTATGTTGTACACTTGAAACTAATATAACATTGTGTATTTCCTATACTCAGAAAACAAAATAATTTAAAAATATATGAGTTATGTACTCTAAACAAACTGAAGAATGTATTTTATACTGTTGGATATACTTAAGAGTTATCACTTCTATTTTACTTTTAAGTTTTACTTATGAAAAAAGAAATCTCAAGGAGGGCCATTCAGAGGACTGTTCTCTAGAGGTTGAATAAAATAATACATGTAAAGCATTAAGCATAGAGTCTGGAATATGGTAAAATTCCATTAAAGTTCTCTTTGTATCTGAGATCCAGGGGTCTTGAATTTTTGTAATACACAGGAGGGATTACATTTAGTTATAGTGTTAGGAGCTTGGAATTACCAAGTGATAAACATGTATGAAAAATATAGGTTGTGAGTTACTATAACTAAAAATGAGTAAGAATGTTTGTAGTTACATAAGAGAAAACAGGCCAGTTTAAAATATAAGCCAGTATCTATAGAAAGTGTATTCTAGAATCGTGGATACCTTAGAGATAATATATATACTCTCACTTTATAAATGAGAAACTTGAAGTTCAAAACAAATAATGAAGCTGTACCAAATCACACCAACTTATGGCAGAACTAGAACCATCAGAGAAATTTTCCTTTGGACCCAGTTAAGAAGAAATAAATGTACCCTGATTTACGAGAGCTAAATTAGTGAGATATTGAAAATTATGCAACTAATTGGGGAATAGTATTTGATATTTTCATGAATGTTTCCATGGGAACCTAATAATGGCTATAATATACTATACCAGAAAATAGTTGTGGATGGAGAAGCTACTATATTCTGGTAGTGATTAGCATATTTATATATCCTGATTTACAGAGTAGAAATCATGCCCATTAAATGTCATGACAATATAGAATCTATTAGGAGAAGATGAGAAACTTACTAGTGAGGATAGAATTAACAAATTTGGATAATAACTAAGGTTCTACTTATTCAACATTTGGACATTTGACTATATGAGATACAGTGGATGCAATTACATGTTGAACAACTGGCTCTCTGGTCAGTGGGGTGATGGGACCCTGGTTTGTAGCTTTTGCCCATGGTGTATTCCTATCATGGCTGATTTCCAACTGCCTATGTGCAGCCATTGAATGAAGTGCTCAAGAAGATTGGCTCTCATGACCCAGTAAATTCTTGCTCCAGCACATCATCCAGGCACAGTGCTAGGCACTGAGGGGTTATACAGAGATGGACTAGACAACTCAAATTCTTGCAGAGATTAACTAAAAGGCTATTTCTGGCTATATATATCATTAGAGTATGTATCTTAATGTTTAAACTGGCAAAAAAGTAAGGTTTCTAAGTGATGGTAGAACTCAAAGATAAATAGAACAAGCCAGGTTTTGCTTAGAGAACATGTGTCAAACTAATTGAAATTGAGCTCAGAGAGTAGGAAATTGAGTGTCTCAGAGGACAGGAAACAAAACCCAGGGCCTTAATCAGAGTGGGGAATCTGATTCCCAATAACCGGATCCCCCAAAGGGCTAACCCTTAGTATAAGTTGAGCAAAAATCCTGCCATTTCCATTTCAACTCCCAAGTGCCTCTGCAGACTGCAAGATAATTATTGCTCTTGAACCTTGGCACCAGGTAGAAAAGGAAAAACAAAACAAAACAGGTTGTTTTCCTAGAGAATTCATCGATATCAATAAATTGGCCTTTGTTTGCAACCAGCATTCATAATACTTGAATGGTCTGAAAAATCTCAAGGTAAACATTTGGTTTCACATGGTGCTGGACTGGTAGTGTCCTTAGATACCTGATTGGAGGAAACACAGATTATCCCTGGAAGAATTCATCTTTATCTTAGACCTGAAGTAATTTCCATATTGAACATTAAAGCAAATATTTTTAAAGTGTATTTAATATAATTTAAGAAGTGTTGAAAATGAGAAAAGAGCAAGTTGACTTGAAAAAATAAATAGAGCTTCGTTAAAACTAGAAAATATACATTAAGAAAAATAAGATTCTCACTGGGAAGGTTAAACAGCTTAAGAGAGAATTAGTGAATTGGAAGCTAGGTCAGAAAAATTGTCCAGACTGCAGCCCAGAGAGAAGGAATGTAAGAGAATCAGGTTGAGAGTCGTGGACAGAATGAGAAAATCCCAAATAGTAAATAAAGTCTAATCAGAGTGCCAGAGTGGAGGTAGAAAAGGATCATAAGGCAGTATCTGAAGAATCTAATGGGTGAAAACTTTTTCGAATTGATGAAAAACACTGATCCATAGCTTTTTTTTTTTTTTTAATTTTTATTTATTTATGATAGTCACAGAGAGAGAGAGAGGCAGAGACATAGGCAGAGGGAGAAGCAGGCTCCGTGCACCGGGAGCCTGATGTGGGATTCGATCCCGGGTCTCCAGGATCGCGCCCTGGGCCAAAGGCAAGCGCCAAACCACTGCGCCACCCAGGGATCCCTGATCCATAGCTTTAAAAAAGAATGTAGAGGTGCCTGGGTGGCTTAGCTGGGTGAGCATCTGACTCTTGGTTTTGGCTCAGGTTGTGATCTCATGAGTCGTGGGATCAAGCCCCCACATTGGGCTCCACACTCCGCATGGAGTCAGCTTGAGGATTCTTTCCCTCTGCCCCTCCCTGCACTCGCTCTCTCGCTCTCTCTAAAATAAATAAATCTTTTTAAAAAATTAAGAATGTAACAGAATATATGACAAAAGCTGGTGCATTATTCCTCATAATTCGTGTAGCAAATACTGATTGCTTTGCTTCTTAAGTTTTTAATCAAGTCTTGTAATTCTACCAGTTAAGTACTATTGGAAAGCTTTTCTGAGAAAAGGCTTTTATGGCATCCCTTTGTAATACTGTTTTTGCTAGTGTTACTGTTTTCCCTTCCTCAATACTTTATGCCATTTACTATTTCAACCTGTCAGCTCCTCTGTTTATTCTACCCCCACTCCTAGTCCCCACAACAGTGTTGAATAGGTATTTCCCAGAGCCATTGGACTGTTGCTCACTCACTGAATTTACAAAAGCTGTTATTACCATTTTTGTCCTAATTGAGTGCTTAGAAAGGTAGAACTGTAAGACTGAAGGACACTTTGAGAGTTGAAATTGTCCATGGAAGTAATATTTGCAGAATTGTTGTAGAAGGGAGCCAGACTCTCCTTTTTACTGGAGGCTTGTAACTCCTACTGTCAGTCTGTTAACAAGAGAATGGACAAGTCTATAAATTTGAGTGTGTGTTAATTTAATATGGCATCAAATCCTTAAAAATATCTGAGTTCTGATAAATGGATAGTACATGATTCCAGTTTGTATTTTTAATGTTCACTTTAAGAAAACATATTAAATCCAAACTAAAACTAAAAAAGATGTGATTGTAGTAAAACAAAATTATAGTAAAACAAAAAGATTGATTTCACCAAAGAGGTTTTTTTTTTTTCACCAAAGAGTTTATCATAGATTTTCCTCATATAGTCATCTTACTGCATTTAAATTTTCTTTTTAAGATTTTTTATTTTTGAGTAATCTCTACACCCAACATGGGGCTCAAACTTAAAACCACAAGATCAAGAGTCCCATGCTTTACCAGCTGAGCCAGTCAGGACCCCCTGCATTTAAATTTTTTTTAAGTATCCACTTCAATGGGAAAACATTTGTAAAGTACCTCTGGAATTATATTAAGAATAAATACTAGTTATGATTTTATGTTATTTTTTCATTTATATTTTTCATTTTTAAAAATCAAATTTAATATTTTTATAATTCAGACTAAGCCCAATATTAGATTGAATTAGGTATTTTTACATATTGTTAAATTATATTCTTCAATCATTTTTTAATATATGTGTTCTATTTCATTGTATGGATGTACCCTAATTTATGTAACTTGTTGAGACATGCAAGTTTCATATCTTTTCATAAAACAGTGTTTTAGCGCAAATTGTTCACATCTGTGATTTTTCATCAGAATAAATTCTTAGAAGTGAATTGCTGGGTGAGTCTTGCAAAACCAAGCTTTTTAATACTTACTATATTTTCTTTGAGAAAGGCTATCTCAGAATAGATTAGTACAAGAAGACTTTCTCCCTAGGTCTCCCAACATTTCAGTGTGTGGTATGTCTTAACATTCTGAGTAGTCAAAAGATCTTACTTGAATTCCGCCTCTCTCATTTTACATTTTATTTTTGTCTATTTCCTAGGCCTTTTTTGAAAGACCATTCTTAGAGATCATGAAATACTAAATCCAATGTCTTTCTTTTATTGTCCGACTTCTCTGAAGCATCTAATTCTTCACTAACCCTTCCTACTTCGCACTCCATGACTTAGGCTTTACTACGTAATTCTAGTCATCCCAACTCTGACATTACTAGCTCTTTTTCTTCCCATAGTTGAGATCATGGTATTATCCTCTAAAGATTCAGCCTGTGCTTTTCTGTCTGTATTCTTCAGTCTCATATCCTCTTTTTGCTCTCCCTTGGTCATCTGGAAAATTTGTATCTATCTAATAGAAGGAAACTGAGGTAGTGATGCTGTGCTTTTCAGATCATGGCTCTCTGGCTTCTCTCTTCCTTCTTATTATCAATTAAGCCATCAGTTTGACTGTTTCCATTTGCATTGTCGCTATTCCAGTGTAGGTTGACACAAGAAGTAATTAATTCATCTGGCCTGCCTCTAGGTTTTTACACCCAGTTCATCTTATATTTCACTAGCTTATCTTGTGAAAATACTACTGTGATCATGTCATTACTAATCTTAGAACCCATAGTGATTTGCTCATTCTTAAAACAATTGAGATACATTTTATAGGCTCACTAATTAATATTCATTTGCTTACAATAGGTTGTTAAAATTACACACTGTCCTACACTGCTCACCAGAGATGGAGATCGCATTCGAAGTAACGGAAAGTTTGGGGGTCTTCAGAATAAAGCTCCTCCGATGGATAAACTTCGGGGAATGGTATTTGGAGCTCCAATACCAAAACAGTGCCTGGTCTTAGGGGAACAAATAGGTAGGTTGAATAAGTACTTAAATAACAATTTCTCATTTGATTTCAATCCTTTGGGGCTTATGTATGATACTCTAACATGAAAAATTAACCAATAAAAATATGAATACAATGTTTTTATCAACTACTTTTTTATGTCAGATAGTTTTGAATTATATAGAAGGTAGGTGACTAGATTACAACTAAGAACTTTAATTTTAGGGTGCATGACACGTGACCTCCCTCCCCGGTTTTCCCTTCTGCAGGCCTTTCCCCTTTACAAGAGGTCGGTCCCCTGCAGGCTGTTTGCTCTTTTATATAGTTATAATATGCTTGGGTATCTACTTTTGTAGCAAGAAAGTCATTGTCATTATTAGCTTTAAAAATGTTTTTGACTACTCTAAACACCTCTTAGAAGCAGAATCATATACGGTTATTTGTCCTTTTGTGACTGGTTTATTTCACTTAGCATAGTGGCTCCCAGATGCATCTGTGTCGTAGCATGTGTCAGAATTTCCTTTCTTTTTAGGCTGAATAATATTCTCCTGTATCCATATACTTCATTTTCTTGTTAACTTTTATTAAAGCATTATATGCACATAGAAAAGTATACACTTGGTAAACACATAGCTTGATAGATTTTCACAAAATGAGCACTGCTCCTGTATTAAGGAATAGATAGAATATGATAGATCCCACAGAAAGTCTCTTGTGCACTCTTCTGTCACTGCCCAATCCCCTCTCGAAAGGATAACAACTTCCTTGACTTAAACAGTATGTCTGTTTTCATAACTTACGTAAATGGAATCATGCAATGCATACTTTTTTTTGCGTATCTGACTTTGTTCATTCAATCTATGAATGTTAGTTACTCATTTTTCATGGCCAGATAATATTCCATCATATAAATATACTGTAGTTTATTTCTTTATTCTGTTGTTAAGGAACTTGGATAGTGTTCAGCCTGTGATTATTACTTCAGCCACCAGCAATATTTAAAGTAATAGCTGGGAGGGATCCCTGGGTGGCGCAGCGGTTTGGCGCCTGCCTTTGGCCCAGCGCGCGATCCTGGAGACCCGGGATCGAATCCCACATCGGGCTCCCGGTGCATGGAGCCTGCTTCTCCCTCTGCCTGTGTCTCTGCCTCTCTCTCTCTCTCTATGTGACTATTATAAATAAATAAAAATTAAAAAAAAAATAAATAAATAAAGTAATAGCTGGGAAAGATGGTGAGAAGAAGGTTGTTTTGTGTTCTTTTATGATATGATCAGTCAGGTACAGCTGAAAGAGGAGATCCAGGAGAGGCTCAAGAAAACCATGTGTAGTATACTCACAAGTCTTAGAGACAGGAGGCATACCATACCACTCAGGACCATAGGGAAAAACACAAGTATGGTGAGGAGACAGAAGACCAGAGCAAGGAGAGTGCTTAGGCTACAGCCTTTATTGAGGTTTCCATAGGAAAAACAAGGCATGACAGGGCAAACAGCTTGGGATCAACTACTATGAATAATTTCAGTGGGCTTTGGGCTGTAGATCTGATCTCTAGGCAAGGGATGATGATTAAGGCAAAGGAATACTGCTGCTTGGGGTGCACAAGCCAGATAGAAGAGGTTTGGCTCTAGATTGGTGAGTTTGCATGCTAATTGGCCAGCCCCATAAGGGGCAGTCTTTACCCAGTCAGAAAGGTTTTTTTAAGATGCTAAAAGCATCATAATACACAGAAAATTAAAATCATATTGATACCAAGGCTGATGCTTCTGTTTATGAGGGCAATGAATGCATGCAAAAATCTCTGTAGACAGTAAGTGAACATCTACACAAACTGATTTTTAAAAAATCAAAAAACAATTCAGCAGGACTAGTGAATCAATATAAAAAGCCTCCACTCATATCACTCTAGCACTAACAGCTCATGGCAGTGGTTCCCAAGCCAAAAAGAATTATCTGTGGAACTTTAAAAATGCACAGCTGTCATACTGACAATTTTCAGTTTACCTGGGCTTCTGAATGTTAGTATAACAGTGTGAAGCATCATCTATAGATCTTTGGAAAGGAAACATTTAATTAAAGATTTTTGTGGGTTATCAAATTTGTAAAGTTAACAGATAATGCAAGGGTTTCAAAAATACAACAGTTACATATCTTTCTTGGTAAATATCTTCAAAAATACACTACACATACCAACTAATGATTCAGCATTAAGAATTCAAATATTAGGGGCACCTGGGTGTCTTCAGTCGGTTGAGTGTTAACTCTTAATATCTGCTCAGGTCATGATCTTAGGGTCCTGAGATTGAGCCCCCCTCAGTGGGGCTCTGCACGTAGCAGGCAGTCTGATTGGGGTTCTTTTCCTCTGATCCTCCCCCAGCATGTGCGTATGCTCTATCTCAAATAATAAATCTTTTTTAAAAACCTTCAAATATTAATTTAAAAAAAATCAAATGAGATTATTCAAGATTATTGGTATATATAAAATACTTCTGGTTGTAAGCCAGTAGCAAACAGCCCTGACCACTTTAAGCATGATGGGAACGTACTGGCAAGAAATTGGAAGAAATCACAGATTCAAAGGAGATTGGAAACACCAAGATAAAATCAAGGATGACTCTGTGACATTCAGCAACCTTGAATTCCTTGCACCTAGACCTCAGTTTGCATTTTTAACATGACTCAGACTCTGCACTCCTAGGCAAGGGAAATTCCTTCTCAATCAGCTAGCCATAGTAAAGTGCAGATAGACGAGAACTTTGAGAAACCTCTTTCTTGTATATCGTGGGATTATCAGAGAAAAAGCAATTTATCACCACAAAAATTGTCTACTGCTAGCACAATTAAAAGCAAAGTGTCTTCTAAGTAATTATCCCTATACGGTGTTTTGCATTACAGTATTTGATACGAGATATGAGCAAATAAAATCAGCACAAAACAAAAAATAAGTATGTACATGTTATAAAATAAGATGATTAAAAAATAAGATCTTGAGTAACATGTAAATACATGAATTTTTTTCATTAAAAAGCAAAGACACTTAGGTTTTAAAAAATCTGGTCCTGGGATATATAAAAATTCTGTCATTTGTCATTTGTTGGGTGCTTAATATATGTCAAAGTATAGTAAAGTTAGATGAAGTGAATAAAAAGAGAACTTTGTGGCAATTTAAGTAAGTGACCTACACAGTCCACATGATTAGTAAACTATAAAACAGGAATATCTTCTGTAAAGGCTGTGTCTCTCTATGACACTCCTTTATGTTCTTTACAAGGAATCTCCTAAACAAAATATAAATTAAAATAATTAACAAAAATGTCATGTAAATATTAAATAGAAGAAATCACCAGTAACAAGTATTAATCCCAAAGCTGACCTCAAGGCAAAGGCACTAGAAGTGCAAAGATAAATTCATTTTGATGAAAGGATGTATTCCACACTGCAGGTACAAAACTAAATAAACTTGATGCAAAAAATACAGAACCTAAATTTTTAAACTGGTAATAATAGAAACATTGTTTTGAGGAACAGTTTTTCTGTGATAGGTTATTGGTCAAATACACAAGGAATTACCACGTCTAATAAGTATTACCAGTACTTTCTTCGGTATTTATAGAGTATGTCACAAAAATTGGTCATGAGGGAACCCTGGGTGGCGCAGCGGTTTGGCGCCTGCCTTTGGCCCAGGGCACGATCCTGGAAACCCGGGATCGAGTCCCACGTCAGGCTCCCGGTGCATGGAGCCTGCTTCTCCCTCTGCCTATGTCTCTGCCTCTCTCTCTCTCTCTGTGTGACTATCATAAATAAATTAAAAAACTTAAAAAAAAATTGGTCATGATTTCGGAGAATCAAATTGCTACTCAGCTATAATGAGACTATAAATTTTAAAAAGCAAATCTTATATAGGAGGCATTTTGTAGAATAATGTATTTGAACTTTAAAAGTAATTACTCCTTTCATCCCAAAGTAACTACCCCAAATAGTGGACATTTAGAAAAAAATATTTCATCAAAAAAGAAAAAGCTTAAGTGAGCATTACAAATCAGACTTAGACAAGACAGCTGAGATCAAATATCAAATCTATAAGCTAAATGCTTTTATTATTAAATGAGAAAGCAAATTAACTAAGCATTCGAGTCAAATGACGGGAAAAATATATTTCAAGAAACAAGTACAGCCAAATGAATTAGAAGAAGAAAAAACCTTGTACTGAATATGCAATTCCTAGAGATGGTCTTTAGGCAGGAACAAATACAAGAAGAATGTTGGCTCAGAGGATCTATTTAGACATAGAGAAATCTAATTTCTTAGGTTTCTATAACATTTTAAATACATTTAGCATCTCCAAATAAAATGGACTAAATTATAGAAAATTGCAGATGAACAAAATTGCTTCAAATAAGGCAGAAAACTTACATAGACCATTACCTGAGAAAGTGTTCAAACAGTTCATCCTTAAAGTTTTGTAAGTAAATGTTTTATATACACTGTTGTATAATATAAATATGAATAATATCCACATCATTTTATGAAATTAATAACAAACCTGTTTCCAAAAATAGCAGAGAAAAAGAAGACTAGAGATGCCTGGGTGGCTCAGTGGTTGAAAGTCTGCTTTTGGCTCAGGGCATGATCTCGGAGTCCTGGGATTGAGTCCTGCATCAGGCTCTCCACAGGCAGCCTGTGTCTGCCTTTGCCTATGTCTCTGCCTCTCTTTCTGTGTCTTTCATGAATAAGTAAATAAAATCTTTAAAAAAAAAAAAAAACTGATATTAACCACTCTTCAGCTATGTTCAGGAGGTTCTTGGTACAGTTAAATAGAAATGAGTTTAATATTGAAAGGAACAGTTTAATGGCTTTACATAGAATTATTTTGGCCGAGATGTATCTGTGCATGACTAGCTTCTTTGCTTCTGGTCCATACCCTAGTGTTCTGCCTTCAGAAAGAGCTTCCTTGATGACTCTACCTGAAATTAGAAGAGCTTTTTGATACAGAAGTACTATAAGAAATGAGGAAAGAAAATATAGTTAATTTTTATAGTTAATTTTTTTAAGTTTGCATAAAATTTTAAAGCACTGTGAGGAAAACAGGCAAATGACAAACTGGGGAAAAATTGCAACATATGGTAGACATAGGTGTTATAGCCCTACTATTTAAAGCAACCTTTAAAAATCAAGAAAAAAGTTTATGGAAAAATAGGTGACATAAATAAGCAGTTGTCAGTGGAATAATAATAGTTAATATTTGAAGGCTTACTTATGTATTATATACTTTTTAAGCTTATCACTGGAATGATTTCATTTACTACAGCTCTCCTCATTTGATAGATGAGGATGTTGAGGCTTGATCAAAGGTTAGAGAACTTCCCCAAGTTTAGAACAATATATGTATTCAGCACAGCAAAGTGGAAGAGTAGAAAGAAAATTGTTTTTATTTCTGGATTAGATAAGGTAATTTTCTTCTCCATTATCCTTTTCTATATTTTTTTCCAGATCTGACCGAACAGTGTGTATTTATAATCAGAAAGGTTCTAATTGTTTTTAATACTCACATTCTTTGAACCGTAATTGATCTTCTGAGGAACATGCTTAAATAAACCATCTGACATACACACAAGACTTTTTTCTTCAACTCAGTTGAATATTTGAGAATAGCACTTTTTTTCAAGCTAAACATTAGAAATGTCAAGTGCTTTAGTTGAATTTAGAATCTGGGAAATGCCTATTAAAATGTTAAAAAGAAAGTGGTTAGAACATATAAATGCAAATATCATATATGTTAAAAATAAAACCTGCAAACTTTGTAGAATGAAAAACGAGAAGAAAGTAAGTTGATAGACCTGATTTTTTTCCTAACCTTCCTTTTCTATATTACTCCAAGTTTTTTATAGAGATCTTATAAGTAGAAATACTTCATAAAAAAAATGAAAATAACTCTGGATATTGCAGAAGCCAAGATATGAAAGAAAAAGTTATTGATAGCAACTGAAGAAAAATCCTTTTAAAATAACCAATGATTAGTTAATATATAGTTTATAAATGTGACATTAACACTTCTATTATGTCCATTTATTTCAAATATGTATTATATGTGTGGCCAGTTTAGAGATTAGTATAGCATACCTAATTCTACTTCTCAGTTATTACTCTCCATTTATTTTGTTGTTACTGTTTTTTTTTTTTTTTAAGATTTTATTTATTTATTCATGATAGACATAGAGAGAGAGAGGCAGAGACACAGGCAGAGGGAGAAGCAGGCTTCACGCAGGGAACCCAACACGGGACTCGATCCCGGGACTCCAGGATCACGACCTGGCCCAAAGGCAGGCGCTAAACTGCTGAGCCACCCCCCCAGGGATCCCCTGTTGTTACTGTTTTAAGTAAAGCCACTCTTGATGTTTTTAGAAGTAGTGATCAAGATTATTTAAGTGCTGTAGTATTCAGGGCAAGGATATTTTGTTTTGTTCTATTATGGAAATAAGTAGAGCAGTAACAATGAACTCCCATGGACCTACCATCTAGGCACTCGTATTTCATTCATAATCTTCTTGTCTCACAACTTGCCTCTGACCACCTCTCCCCATGTGGATTATTTTGGAACAAATCAGAGGTTCTACGTATTTTCTCTTTTTTTCTTAGTAAAGTCTGCATTCCCATCTAACTTCTTGAATCTTCTATTAGTAGAAAAGTTGCTTCTGCCTTCTAAGCAAACCTTAAATACTTGACTAATACCAGCCCTTCAGCTGTACTTTCATTTCCTTTATATTATTTTTGGTAGCTTTGCATAGGAGGTCATTCATCAGGATACATTGAAATACTCTGTATTTTCTTGAATATGTATCCTACAGAAGTTAATGCATTGTATTTTGAGCTTTCTTCCCTTTATATGAATTTTTTAAAGTATTTTTCTGTTTTCGTAGGAAAAAAACATGTTTTTTCCCCTTATAAGGTAATTGAAATTTTTAGGCAACATATAAGAACTCAAAAATCATTTATAGCCGAAATTAAATGTGAATTTTGAATTTTTGTCTTTGGCAAAATTCTGTTAAATGAATTAAGAAAGACTTTTATAGACACCATGATAAACAGAAGTTCCATTTCATGTACAAAAAATTCAGGGTTGGGATCCCTGGGTGGCGCAGCGGTTTGGTGCCTGCCTTTGGCCCAGGGCGCAATCCTGGAGACCCGGGATCAAATCCCACGTCGGGCTCCCAGTGCATGGAGCCTGCTTCTCCTCTGCCTGTGTTTCTGCCTCTCTCTCTCTCTCTCTCTCTCTCTCTCTCTCTCTCTGACTATCATAAATCAATAAAAATTTTAAAAAAAAATTTTTTTTTAAATTCAGGGTTGATAAGGCATATTAAATTAAGCTGCTAAGGGGTACCTGGCTGGCTCAGTTGGTGGATGCAAGTCTTGATCATGGGGTTGTGAATTTGAGCCCCATGTTGGCCATAGAGATTACTTTTTTTTTTTTTTAAAGCTGTTACTGTCTATCTTCCACATAAAATATGAACCTACTGTTAGTACTGCATTTAATGGGAAATATTTAACATTCCATCTTATAAAATACAGGACCACTGTCAATTAAAGTGCTTGAATATACTAATTTCTTGGGTTTTTAAAGTTTGGAAGAACCTCATAACTAACTTATTAGGAAATAGGATATCAGACTCTTGACTATAGAGAACAAATTCATGGTTCCCAAGTGGAAAGGGAGGGGCGGGAGATGAGTTAGTTAAATAGGTGATAGGGATTAAGGAGGGCATTTGGGATGATCACCTGGTGTTTTCTGTAAGTGTTGTATTACTATATTGTACAGCCAAAACTAGTATTACACTGTATGTTACATAGAATTTAAATAAAAACTTTTTGGGACACCTGGGTGGCTAGCGGTTTAGTGTCTGCCTTTGGCCCAGAGCGTGATCCTGGGATCCCGGGATCAAGTCCCACATTAGGCTACCTGCATGGAGCCTGCTTCTTCTTCTGCCTATGTCTCTGCCTCTCATGAATAAATAAATGAAATCCTTTTTAAAAAATAAATTAAAACATTTTTTTTAAAAAAGAAATAGAATATCAAGCCCTAATGGCCTGAAGTTTTGTGTATTGTCTTCTGAAGAAGGACAGCATCACTGATAAACAAGTCTGACATAATTTTGTAACACATTCACATACTAAATAAGTATTGTTTTGCAGTATTTTACTGTGTGAAGACTGTACTTTACAATGTAAAGAATAACCTATGTAAAGTAAGAAAACATTATATTACTTTGAAATTAGAAGTACCACATCAGACTAGAAAACCAATCATTTTGCCACATACCTTTAAAAGTTATCAAAAGGTCATAAAGAATTATGGATCATAAGGACCTTGCCCTTGCTCAGTTACATATAGAATTTGTATATAAATATATGAATATATTCATGAGCATACATGGGTATATGTGAGTGTGTATTTGCCTGCTCATCAGAATGCTAGTTGTTCTCTTTTCCATACACTGTTCTTGACCTTAAAGTGTAGAATATTTCATCTTCTATCTCATGTCATATCTAATATACTCACTCTTAAAAAATTTTTTATAGTTTTAAGTGTAAACTAGTGTGCATGTTAAATATTTGAATTTTGAATGTCCATTCCCATGCATATTAATCATTGTGTGTGACCAGGGTGTCAAGAGGCCAGATAGTAAAATTTGAGGCCTTGTGAGCCAAGAGGCAAAATTGAAGGTGTTATGGAGGGTATTTATGTAACCATTTAGAATGTGACCATTTAAAACTGTATAAAGCATTCTTGTCTGTTGACTGTAATTTGCTGACCCCTAAATTAGAGTACAGTCCCAGTATTTAATATTTAGTGTCTAGTAAATCATACAGGCAAAAAATAGTCTCAAACCTGAATATTGTGGGACACCTGGGTGGCTCAGTGGTTGGGTTTCTGCCTTTGGCTCTCGGCGTGATCTCAGGATTGGTGATCAAGTCCCACGTCGGGCTCCTTGCAGAGAGCCTGCTTCTCCCTCTGCCAATGTCTCTGCCTCTCTCTGTGTGTCTCTCATGAATAAATAAATAAAATATTTAAAAAAAAAACAAACCTGAATATTGTGAGGTACCTGGTTGGCTCACTCCATTGAGTGTCTGCCTTCAGCTCAGGTCATGATCCCAGGGTCCTGGGATTGAGCTCCACATCAGGCTCTCTGCTCAGCGGGGAGTCTGCTTCTCCCTCTCCTCCTCCCCCCTGCCTGTGCACGCTCTCGTGCTCTCGCGTGTGCGCTCTCTCTCTCTCTCTGCCAAATAAAATCTTTTTAAAAGAAAAAGAAAAAACCTGAATATTGGAATGCCTGGGTGGCTCAGCGGTTGAGCGTCTTCCTGCGGCTCAGGGCATGATCCTAGGATCCGGGATCAGGTCCCACATCGGGCTCCTTGCAAGAAGTCTGCTTCTCTCTCTTCCTGTGTGTGTTTGTGTCTCTCTTTCTCTCTGTCTCTGACTCTCAGGAATAAATAAAATCTCTTTTAAAAATAAATAAACCTGAATACTGCAATACATTTTTAGACATAGTAATTTATAGAAAGTTTTTTGAAAATTAAGTATTTTATCAAGAGTGCATTTCTGAAAGCTTTAATAAGGTAATGGTCATATCTTTTGGAAGTATTGATTTTCTAGTAGTACTATACGTATTTAAAAAAAAATTTTTTAAGTAATCTCTACACCCAGCATGGGTCAAACTCGTGACCCAAGATCAAGAGTGGCACGTTCCACCAACTGAGCTGAGCCAGGCACCTCTAGCGTTTCTATATTTGATGCATTTGCCACCCCCCTCAACTTGTCTGTGTGGAATTAGATTGAATAATGACTATCAAAACATTAACTGAGAGAGTGATCCAGTTCACAGAGTACTTTTACATAGAAAACTTTCCTGACACAAATTTATTAAAGTCAAGCAATTGAAAATTAAAATTTAACGAGCACTAGTTTTGTGCAAGGGTCTAAACTGCATTTTTATTTCATTTGTATACATTGAACAAAGTCTTGAGGCTTTAAAAATGGTTCCCAAATGTTACTATAATACAGTACCTAGTGTTGCTAATTCTTCTTTCCTCAAACACTGACTTGATACGGTATCAGTTTTTTTTTTTTTTTTAAGATTTTATTCATTTATTCATGAGAGACACAGAGAGGCAGAGACACAGGCTGAGGGAGAAGCAGGCTCCGTACAGGGAGCCGGACGTGGGACTCGATCCTGGGTCTCCAGGATCACGCCCTGGGCTGAAGGCGGTACTAAACCGCTGAGCCACCTGGGCTGCCGCCCCAGTATCTGTTCTTTTAATCAGATGTCTTTGGTTTCTTTGCAGATCTTCTCCAACAGTATCGTACTGCTGTGAACAAGTCGAACAGTGTGATCGAGGACCTTAACCGTCAGTTAGAGTACCTTCACACTCCTGATATGAAGAAGAAAAAACAAGAACTTGATGAACAAGAAAAGAATCTGAAACTGATCGAGCAAAAACTAGGTTGGTGCTTGCTTTTTGTTACCTGTACTTTCTCTGCATGAGGGCAGATATTTTTGATTAGAGTTTAACTCCAAGAAGAATGTGAATGACACATAACCTAAGTCAACACTCTTATCCTCCGAGTCATCTGATAAATGCTTATAAGGTTTTCTCTTACCAGAAATAGTAGGAAGCATTCTAGGTATGATTAATTCTTTTTCTATAAATTAAGATACTATAATAATCCGAATCTTTTAAAAGTTCATTTTCTGCGTTTTCTATCTTTACAGGTATGACTCCCACACGGAAGTGTAATGACTCATTGCGCCATCCAGCAAAGGTTGAAATGACAGATTGTCCAATTCCTCCTAAAAGAATGAGAAGAGAAGCTTCAAGACAAAATAGGTGAGTTTATTGTGACCTCTGAGTTATCATTGGTTAGTTTACAAAGCTCTTAAGTCATACTTGAAAATCAGCATGGGGGGCGCCTGTGTGGCTCGGTCAGTTGAGAGTCTGATTCTTGATTTCTACTCAGGATATAATCTCAGGTTCATGGGATCAAGCCAC
This sequence comes from Vulpes vulpes, assembly GCF_048418805.1. Classification (NCBI taxonomy): domain Eukaryota; kingdom Metazoa; phylum Chordata; class Mammalia; order Carnivora; family Canidae; genus Vulpes; species Vulpes vulpes. The sequence goes on along the minus strand of NC_132792.1, from coordinate 90,831,182 downwards.
CAAGTCCGGCTCTATGCTGACTGTGGAGCCTGCTTGGGATTCTCTCCTCCTTCTCCCTCTGTCCTTCCCCATTCATGTGCTCTCTGTCTCTGTCTCTGTCTCAAAAATAATTCTAATAATAAACTTCTTAAAAAAATAAAAACCAGGATGAATTTATTCCTGATTTCTTCTTTGAGCCAGAATTAGGGGTTTTGTTTGATTTGAAAAAACTAAGTGATAAATAATGAAGATAAGACATAATTATTATATTTTCCTAGGATACTCCAGTTTTCTTTTTTTTTTTTTTTTTAATTTTATTTATTTATGATAGGCACACAGTGAGAGAGAGAGAAGCAGAGACATAGGCAGAGGGAGAAGCAGGCTCCATGCACTGGGAGCCCGACGTGGGATTCGATCCCAGGTCTCCAGGATCGCGCCCCGGGCCAAAGGCAGGCGCCAAACCGCTGCGCCACCCAGGGATCCCGATACTCCAGTTTTCTAAATGATTTTTACTAATTATTTGGAAATGTTTCTAGTTTTGTTTTTTTTTTTAATTTTTTTTATTTTTTTATTTACTTGTGATAGTCACAGAGAGAGGGAGAGAGAGAGAGAGAGAGAGGCAGAGACACAGGCAGAGGGAGAAGCAGGCTCCATGCACCGGGAGCCCGATGTGGGATTCGATCCCGTGTCTCTAGGATCGCGCCCTGGGCCAAAGGCAGGCGCTAAACCGCTGCGCCACCCAGGGATCCCTGGAAATGTTTCTAGTTTATGTTTTGTTTAAAATCAGTGTCAAGATTTAAATTGCTTTTCTGTTGTTTGGCTTACCTTGTAAATACACTACATTCTGCTTTATAAGATCAGCAGTTTGCTGAGTTAGAATATACAAAACCATTTGTATGTTATTAATTTTTAAAATGCATATAAATGGTTGGTTTGGAAAATCAGATACCATTCAGATAGCACACCGAAAATCCCAGCAAAGCTACCTGCAACCTAACTCAATGGTAAGACAACTGTCCTTTTTAGATTAGATATTAGGCCATCCTTTGGAGGATACCATGATACTAGGATTTCTTGTACATTATTTCTAAAGGTTTAAATATGGACTCTGCCTGAATAAGTGTCTCATTGACTGTAGAGGAGTTTCTTTGAGACTCTGTCAGAATTGGTATTCCATGCCTTATCCATCTACATATTCTACATTTATTCAGTTATTGTTTGAATGCTTATTTTGTGCTATCTGTTGCTGATGAGTAAAAGTAGCATAGTTCTTGCTCCCTCATGGAGCTCTACAGTCTTGTGCAGAAGGATAGTTCCAAAAAGTAAACATTTTCCTGTGTACGGAGTAATGTTAAGTTCTATGAAAGAAAAAAGGATGAAATGATATAAAATGATGGAGAAACTATGTTGGTTGTCAAGAAAGATGCATTTTAGAGAAACTATGTTGGTTGTCAAGAAAGATGAGAAGCTGCCAGCCATATAGGAATTGGTTTCAGTAAACAGAAAATAATGAACGTTCTGAGAAAGTAGCAAGTATTGTATGTTTGTGGAACTGAAAAGATGTTTGTGTGGCTGAGGCATGGGAAGGGGAAGAAGCAAGAGTGTTTGGAGAGGTAGGCAGAAGCCAGGTTATCTGCACTCCCAAAAGAGAGAAATTTGTGTTGCAAAAAATTGTGAGAGAAAATTCCTTATCTCATTGATATCTCTTGAGTACCTAATATTGTGTCCAGATGGGGGCAAGGGTCTTGGAATTGCTGCCTTTTAATTATGGAAGAGAGATGAAATGATAATGAGATTATGAGAGAAGTGTTTCCACATGTGAGTATGTGAATGATGTATATTTATTATGAGCACGCAATATATATATAGGAACTATTAAGCTGACTGCTGAAAGTGTGTTGGGGTAGTACAGCACCAGAAGAATATTTGTAATTGGTTTAAACACAACAGTTTTTACAAATCATAAGTTCAAAATGATGCAAGAGAATCTTCACTGATGATCACTGGCATTTGCTAGGGTACCAACTCATTATTGTAAAAATTGATATATCCATATAGTAAAGACATTCTTTTTTTTTTTTAAGATTTATTTATTTTAAATAGAGACTGTGTGGGGGCAGGCAGAAGAAGAGGGAAAGAGTCTTAAGCAGACTCCGTGCTGAGCGGGGAGCCTGATGTGGGTCTCAGTCTCACAGCCCTAAGATTATAACCTGAGTGACTGAAAGCAAGAGTCAGACACTTAACCAACTGCACCACACAGCTGCCCTTTTTCTGTTTTTTTTTTTTAAAGACATGTTCTTACTTAAATGAACTGTTTTTCAGAGTAACCAGATAGTTGAAGTTGTGTGTGTGTGTGTGTGTGTGTGTGTGTGTGTGTGTATGTAAGCATAAGGATAGTATTTAATGATTCATCAGTTGCATATAATACCCAGTGCTTATTACATCATGTGCCCTCCTTAATGCCCATCACCCAGTTACCCCATCCCCCTGCCCCCCTCCAGCAACCCTCAGTTTGTTCCTGTAGTTAACACTCTTATGGTTTGTCCCCCTTTTGCTATATTTATCTTATTTTTCCTTGAAGAAAGTTTTTTATAGAAGTTCTTCTTTAAAAGGCACGATAAAAAATAAATAAATAAAACAAATAAGATTTAAAAAAAATAAAAATAAATAAGTAAAAGGCACGATAAAATTGCGACATGATTTTGCCACCCCTAATAAAATAATAGATTTAGGCAATAATAATCAATAGATACTCAAGTGATTAAGTAAAAAGTTGATGGAGAAACTTAGTAATGGAAAGATCAGATTGATACACATGAATCCACTGATTGATCTTAGCAACACTAAAAGTAGGACATTTACTATTATGTGATTGAGTAGGAAATAACCTGAATCCAGTGAAGCTTCTAATTAGTGTTTCCTGAGGTTCTGCGGAAGAAGTAAGCAATCCAGAAAACTATTTTTCCCAAGGTAGTGTGTAAATGGTAACCTCCTAGGTGCTTGGGAAGGAGGTTAATGCATTGCAAAGAATAGATACTGTAAGACATGAGAGCTTAAATCTCTTACAAATTAAGAACAGTTTGATTTAACTACCAGTATAGAGGAAAAAGGAATTAGAAACAAGTTAAATGATACCACCCAGAAGTATCAGCCAAATCCAGAATGTCTAGAATGGGACATTGTACAGGACAAATGACAGTTTTATTAATAAATTGGTTCCATAAAAGAAGGAAAGGAAGAAGGATGAACTATTTGTTACAGAATAAAAGTGATTGAAAGGTATAAGAATCCAATGCAATGTGAAGTCCTTGTCTGGATCCACATTTGAATGTTTAAAATGACAACTTTGAAAAAACTTGAAGAAATTTTAGTATCACCTAGATATTAGCTACATTAAGAAATTTTGTGTATAACGACATCGTATATTTACATTAAAATAAGTATATTATTAGAAATGTGTACTAAGGTATCAGTTAAATAACATGATGTCTGGGGTATACTCTAGAATACTGCCAGGAACGCCTGGGTGCCTCAGTGGTTGAGTGTCTGCCTTCCACCCAGGGTGTGATCCTGGAGACCCGGAATCAAGTCCCACATCGGGCTTCCTGCATGGAGCCTGCTTCTCCCTCTGCCTGTGTCTCTGCCTCTCTCTCTCTCTGTGTCTCAAATAAATAAATGAATGAATGAATGAATGAATAAATAAATAAATAAATACATACTAACTAACTGCCTGCCAGGGGGAGTAAAAAATGATAGGATATCAAAACAAGATTGGGCAAAATATAAAACTATTGCAGCTTGAAATAGGAATTCAATATATTTAATCCCTTTATTTTCATGTAGGTTTACTATAATTTTTTGCAGGGTTATTTTGTTGTTGTTTATTTACTTAAGTAATTTCTACACCTAACATGGGGCTTGAACTTATGACCCCAAGATAAAGAATCACATACTCTTCTGACTGAGCCAGCCAGGCACCCCTCCTATAATTTTTAAAGAATATCCAGGTTTAAAAAAAAAAAAAAAAAGAATATCCAGGTTTGTAAGATCAGGGAGGAAATACCTACCAAGCAGTTCTAGACTAAAGTATATATTCTTGAAGCTGCCCTATATAGCCTCAGCATTGAATTAGCCCTAAACCTTGCAGTTAGTACAATACAACTACACATGTCACTAATTTGAATCCTAATTAAGATTTTGTAGCAATTCAGAGGTAGTATGGGCTAGAGTTGATTTTTTTTATCATTATGTTGTTAGTAGTGATAGTATCATTTCCATTGAAGTCACACATGTAAATAAATCGAATGGTATATAAGATTTAGTGTTGTAATGTGAGCCACATATGTAATTTAAAGTTTTCTAGAAGCCGGATGAAAAAGAAACAAAAAAGAAAAAGAAACTGTGAGATTTATTTTAATAATTGATTTTTTTAACCCAGTATACAAAACATTATCATTGCAACATGTTAACAGTGTAAAACATTCTTGAGATACTTTAAATAATTTTTTCATACAAAGTCTTTGAAATTCAGAAGACAGCAAATATTTAAGCACTAGTTACATGGCAAGTGCTCTGGAGCCACATGTGGCTGATGGATACCAAATTGGAGAGCACAGGTGCAAAAGAGAGCTTATGATGATGAAATCTTCTATCTTCTGCACCTTGATGATGAAATCTTCTATCCTCGCATCTTCACCCATCCATTCCCCAGAAGCAACCTTTGTTTTAATTATTTAATTTTAGTTATTCTGTTGTTGCCTCCCTCTTTTTTTTTTTTTTTTTTAAGATTTTATTTATTCATGAGAGACAGAGAGAGAGAGGCAGAGATACAGGCAGACGGAGAAGCAGGCTGCATGCAGGGAGCCCAACGTGGGACTTGATCCCGGGACCCCAGGATAACGCCCTGGCCCGAAGGCAGGTGCTAAACTGCTGAGCTACCCAGGGATCCCCATCTCCCTCTTTTTTATATACTCTGTCCATCTTATCCGCTTTAAGACAGCACAGGTCACCTGACCACTTGGTGTGGATGTCCATCATCCCTAGCCTACTTAATGACTTTCAGACTGAATTGTTTGGAAATGTTTTAGAACTTTCCTTCTGTCATTATATTATTTAGTTATAGTCTGTACTATAACCACAAGCAAATCCTCTATGCTTTTTTCAAAAATAGAAAGCTATAAATGCACACATTATTTTGACTATGTAAATATTTAGTACTAGGCAGAGTTGTGTGCTAGGATTTTATTGACTTCTCGATAAAGTTTTAGGCCACCAATTAGGGTTCCAAATATCAAGATCAAGTGAGTCTTCCATAGTGTATCAGTTTTTTTAAACATGTTAAATTTTAACTCAGTTCCTATTTAGATTGTTTCTCGGATGTTAATTTTTCTGCACTTTCTAATTTCCTTTTTTTCCTTTCACTATTTACCTTTGTTTTTTTTCTAAAGAATTTATTTGAGAGAGTGTGAGCATGAGTGAGAGAAGGGGTAGAGAAGAGAGGGAGAGAGAAAATCTCTCAAGGCAGACTGTGCTGAGTGTAGAGCCTGACATAGAGCTCAGTCTCACCCTGAGATCATGACCTGAGCCAAAATCAAGAGTTGATCAACCACCTGAGCCTCCCAGACACCCCGTTTCACTGTTTACCTTGACCATATACTCTTCCTCCTCCTCCTCCTACAGTGACTAGTAACTATATATATGTATGTAGATTTCATGGGTCTTCTTTGACTACTCTTGGGTTGAATCCACTGTTTCTTGGATTCCTTGTGTTTCTCTCATAACTTTCTTAGGAAAAGTGTATACAAAAAAACTTGGGAGTCCTTGTGTATCTGATAATGCCATCACTCTGCCTTCACATTTTTTTTTAAATTTTATTTATTTATTCGAGAGAGTGCACAAGGAGAGGGGCAGAGGAGGAGAGAGAAAGAAAAAGAATCCCAAGCAGACTATGCACCAAGTATGAAGCCTGACATGGGGCTTGATCTTAAAACCCTAAGATCATGACCTGAGCCAAAACCAAGAGATGGACTCAACTGAATGAGCTACCCAGGAGCCACCTGCCTTCACGTTTGATTGAAGTTTTCTGGGGATAACAAGAAACAAGTCTAGAGTATACCAAAAGAGAAGGGACAGGGAAATAGTCTGGAGACAGTGGGAGACGGTCTGCCTGCCTGATGGAACTCAGGAACAATAGAGTGAATGGGAGCAAAATGAAAAAGGAGAGGAAACCACAGCCTAGAATATGCCAGATTTTCAAAACAAGTTGATTTCCTTGTTTCTAGGAATCAAAGATGCCACCACAAAGTTAGACAATAGTAATTAATTAAATTTTGGGATATTGGCTTCAGGTATAGTTGGTGGCACCCTTAGACGTTTATCTAATGCTGGCACCTAGGGAGCTAGCAGCCTGATAGTTGGCTCTCTAGCCATGCACTTATAAAGCAGAGCCTGCTGACTCTTGGACTCTGCTCTGCCCTGTCCCACCTAAAGTTTCCACTCAGAGGAACTTGATGGAAAAATAGTTACGATTTTTATTAACAGGAGAAAAAATCCAGGCCAGAAGCATTCTTTTTCTTAAATGTAATTATACAACCAAGAAACATGCATATGAGAGAGTCAACATGTGAGAGAAAATCCAAGATAAATAGTAAAACCAACCCTGGAAGCTGATTCAACTGAACTTAAAATTTTTAATTCCTACTTAGATTTTCAGGAGTTCTATTAATGAAACTCAGAGTGTATTATTAGAGACAGCCAGGATAAGATCACAGATTACAAATACTATTGCTGAAATAAAAATTTCAGAAGACTAGAGTCAAACTTCCCAGAAAAATAGAAAAAAAATATATGAAGGAAACATAGGGAACCAATTCTGTTCAGAATCCTAGAAAGAAGAAAATGGAGAAGTAAAAAATACGTGGAAGATATTTTCCCAGGGATAAATTAAAGGGTCCACTGAAAGCCCAGCACAATGACTGACAAAAGATGTGCCAAAATATATTTCATAATACAGTTTTAGAATATCAAGGAAAAGGGGAGGAGTGTAAATGTTTCCAGAGAGCAAAACAGAACCATATTGTCTACACAACTTTTGACACAGGAAGTAGACACAAAAAATTCACCATTTTTGTTTAGCTTTGTGGTGGCAGTGTTACAAGTTTTAGGTTGTGGGTGCCTGAGTGGCTCAGTTGGTTAAGCAGCTAATTCTTGGTTTCTGCTCAGGTCATGATCTTATGGGTCATGGGATCAAACCCCACATTGGGTACTATACACAATGAGGAGTCTGCTTAAGAATTCTCTCCCTTTGCGCTTCCCTCTACTTGTGATCTCTACTTGTGCTCTCTCTCTCAAATAATATTTAAAAAGAAAAGTTTTAGGTTGAAAATTTGGTACATTCCATCTCATGGCTTTCTCCCCCTTTCCATACTATTTATATTTGGGAGATTTAAAATCAGTTTAAATCTCCATTAAAAAAATTTTATTAAGAATTATTTTTATTTACTTTAGAGCACAAGTAGGGGAAAGGCAGAGGGAGAGAATCTCAAGCAGACTCCTCAATGAGCCAGAGGTAGGGCTTAACAGACTGAACCAACCACCCAGGCACCCCTAAAATTTAAATTAAGATTTAATTAGTAGTTTCCTCATCCTTAATTTCTACTAGTTCTCCATAGATCTTGAACTAATATTTCTTGTACAGTCTCGAGCATTTGAAATAAAAGTATCTTGGGGTACCTGGGTAGCCTAGTTGGTTAACCATTCTACTCTTGATTTCAGCTTAGGTCATGATCTCAGGGTCGTGAGATCGAGCCCAGTGTCAAGCTCTGACACCTGGAGCCTGTTTAAGATTCTCTCCCTCACCTTCCTCTCTCTCTCTCTCTCTCTCTCTCTCTCGCTCTCTCACACACACACACACACACACACACACACAAGAAATGAAAGTATCTTACAGTGTTAAAATGCTGATATAGTTCATCCCTACAATTGGGAACAAATATTAAGTAGTAAACAGCAAGCAGCATGACTTTGTATTTATATGTTTTATTTTTATTTGTATAGGCATATACTACTATATGTAAACTGAGATGATATACCATGTTTCATCAACTCTAAGAGGATATTGTAAAAATCACCATTTCATGAAACATTAAAAAAAAAACTTTAGATTAACTCATGACATTAAAAGATAGAGTTCAAAGATGTTAAATGTGGGGGAAAAATGTGGATCTTGGAATCCACAAAATCTGCTTAGCAGTGGGATGATTCTCTGCAGTAGATTCAATAGAGGCTTTAGTTTTCTAATTGATTTTCTACTCATAGAGTAAAAATTAGCTATTTATCAAAAACGTGTCTTCTATTTAGAGATGGCAGATCGGGGAACTTTCATTAGAAAATTATTTAGATACATCTGACTATTATCTGAATATATGTGTATACATATATATGTATTATCTATATATAATTAGATTATATAGATATAATTATATATATGATTAATATATATCTGACTATACACACACACAGGCACACACACACACTGTGTTCATCTCTATATGAATGGAATTATGGATATTTTAAAATACTTGTCCTTGTCCTTATTTTGTGACTTTCTGTAATCATTATAATTCTTGTTTACTTTTAAAGTAGTAATTTCATGTAAGAAAAGGGGAAAAGAAAAATGAAACTCTTCAGTTTTGGGGTCTAAGAATCACCATTCCAAAGAACTGTGGTACGAATTGCTTAACCTTTACTGTATGTGTTAAGTGCTGCTTTTATTTTGAGGATCTCTCTCTCTCCCCCTCTCTCTTTGGCATACATGTGACAGAAGTAATTATATACAAAGATTTAATTAAATTTGTTTATACTAGGTTGTCTGGGGTGGCTCAGTGAGTTTAAACATCTGCCTTCAGCTCAAGTCATCCCAGGATTCTGGGATCAAGTCCTGCATCAGGTTCCCTGCTCCATGGGGAACCTGCATCATCTTCTCCCACTGCCTGCCACTCCCTCTGCTTGTGCTCACTCTCTGTCAAATAAGTAAATAAAATCTTAAAAATAAATAAATATGTTTAAATCAAGAATTATCTAATTAATGGAACATAGTTCCATTTGGTATTTAACCATCTAGTTCTGCTGAGGGAGTTTAGGAAAACTATGGTACATAAAATTTATTTTTTTTCCACATTGACCAGGATTATAACCAAATCAGATGTGTGAACAATTACAGAGAAGAGGAGGCCATTGGTCTCATGAAGAATGCTCTGCCTTCTGCAGCTCTGTTTCAGAAGACCGAGAGGGTGACTTACCGGACTGAATATTTCTGGGGACAATACGATTATCTGGGCGTGCGTTTCCATGTCAATCCAAATGGGACTGGAAACAGCCCTTCAATTTTATGAATCTCACGGGACAGTATGGATTTACTGGAATTATACCAGTCATCATGCCCTTTGGTTGCAAATGTATCAGAGGAAAATGTGCAAACATTGCAGTGACTGTAAAACTGGCACATAGCATTTATTAATCCTGAAGAAAAGCATATGTACTATTTTTCAGTATGATTATCATGGATATGCTAGAACTATTTCTTGAAAACAAACCTTTTTATTGCTTCTGTGTGAATTTATTTAACAAAACTTTTTTGTGTGTTATGTCTAAGGAAAGTTCTAGAGGTTAAGTATTTAAATGTAAATATGTGAGGAAACTCTTAATGAAGAATTCAGAATAAAAATAGAAAAAGCACAGGTATCTGGAAATTCAAATGTTGAGATCCAGGGAGAAAAAATTGATGAGTGAATTTGTGACAGCAGTAGCATTTTAAATTTCTAAAGACTTATCCTGTGTGTGTGTATATATATATATATATATATAAATAAAATATGCAGCAGCAGCAATTTTTTAAAGTATTGTTTGACTTTATTAATACTAGATGATATAGTCTCAGCCTTAATTCTACATTTTCATTATTTTGTAATTTTTTATTACTATTTTTAAAGGATTACAGAAGTCGTACACGCCCACATTAGTAATAGTCTGCTAGAAAGTTGCTGCAAAAACGTTAAAATTCTGTGTTAATTCAAGCTAATGTATGTCAATATATATGTCTTTGTGTAAGTCCAGGACTATTGGTTTGTGAACTTATTTTGTAAGGAAATGCTTTTGGTACAGTTTTGTGTCCCAGGAAATGTGTGTGTTTTTAATCCTTTCTGAATATACAGTGAGGTTAATAAAGAGGATTGTTTCTTCCCTATTAAATACACAAGTGTTTTCCTTTTTTTAACACTGAAAGCTCTCTAAAAGTTACTTGGTAAAAACTATTACAATATTGATTTATCTTTATAACTGGAAGTCATTTAACTTTTGTTGAAGAAGGAAATAAATTGGCAAAAATCTAGCTAAAGGAAAGAATAGATTCCTTTTAAATGACACTTTCTTACTAGTTAAATGTTAGTGCTAAAAAAAGAGTTCCAAAAAAAAAAGAGTTCCGTCTTTCAAATTGTTTATACTTTTGACTATATGACTTATTTACAATCATTATGAAATGGGTGAGATTGTTATATTTTTAGTATGTAATTTTCTAATTATACCTGTTAGTAAAATGTTTGCATTTATATCCTTTTTATACTGTCAGAATGTCTTCAGTTCTGTCAGCTAAACATTTTCATGGAATCATCTCTTCCTCTTCATGACTGTGTAATTACATTTGTGAAATTATACATGTTAATTTTTATTTGCATGCCTGTTGAACACCTTGTATTTCTTTTGACCTCAAAAAGAGATTGCTACTTTTCATTAACACATATAAGTTTAAATTTAGGAATAGAGAGATAGCAACATTAAAATTCATTGTAGGACATTTGGCCTTAAAATACTAATTATCAGGCAGCCGGGGTGCCTCATCGGTTTAGCGCCACCTTCACCCCAGGGCGTGATCCTGGAGACCCAGGGTCAAGTCCCACGTCGGGCTCCCTGCATAGAGCCTGTTTCTCCCTCTGCCTGTGTCTCTGCTCCTCTCTCTCTCTCTCTGTCTCTCATGAATAAATAAATAAAATCTTTAAAAAAAAATACTAAGTATCTTAAACATAAGGTAGTTTCTCCAAATCTGGCTTTGTGCAAGCAGTTATTTCGTTTACAGATGCATCAATAACCTAAGTGTCTGAAAATATCTTAATTCCCTTTTGGAGAGTGATCAAATTGGTGTTAAAGAATCACCTATCCCAGTGATAAGTAATTTATAGTGTAGACAGACATTCATAATATTATGTTAGGAAGCCTAAATTCAAGAAAAAGTCCAATAATATGAAATAGATTCCCAGTATTCTGATTCTTTAAACCATGCTTTAACATAAACAAATGTGGAATAGAAAATATTAGTAATTATATCTCTGCAAAGTACTGTACTTAAATCTTTGCTAATAGCATTTGTGTTTACCTTTTTCTTGTGTTTTCTCCCACACTTATTCTTAATTGTTTTTTTTTTTTAAGGTTTTTATTTTTAATTTATTTGTTAATGAGAGACACAGAGAGGCGGAGACACAGGCAGAGGGAGAAGCAGGCTCCATGCAGGCAGGCCGATGCGGGACTTGATCCTCGGACCGCGGGATCACGCTCTGGGCTGAAGGCAGACACTCAATGGCTGAGCCACCCAGGTGTCCCTTAATTCTGTTTTTAATTTTCGAAAAAAATAGAAAATTGCTTTTCATTTTTCTATATTTTTATTTTAGAATAAAGAATTATGTACCTTGACTATTTACTTGATATTCCATTTGGGAAGATTTTAATTTTTTATTGGTGTACTTAAATATAATTGGAATTCAGTTTTATGCTTGGAAATAGCAGGATCAAAAACCAATTAGACCATTACTTATGCTGTGCTAGAAAGCCAGGGAAATCTTGTAGATATGAGTTCTGTGATATATTTAGTGGTAAGTGGTTAGCAAATTTAGTGAAAAAATTTATTTCCATGCTTGTATAGACCAGAAGTTGGTTTTGATTTGTTAGACTTCTTACATATTTCTCCTCTTCAGTAGTTTTGCAGAGTGAATTACTTCTTGGAAGAACTGACAAGTCAACCATGGATCCCTTTGTCAACTATAATGATATAATGAAAAGTCAGAAGAATCATAAAGAAACCAATCAAAAAAAAAAAAAAAAAAAGAAACCAATCAGATCTGTTGAAAAAGAATAATAAATTGAGCTCTGGCTACATTTGTATGAAATAGGTGCTAAATGCATAATGTTTTATATAGTAGAATTTAGATTATTCTAAATAATAATGGATGGTTAGAATGGTCTAGAATGGAGTGCCATTTTCATAAGACATTTATAAATATGATTACTGAGATGCTTCAAAATATAAAACCAAAAAATTGGCCTTAGTTGTTTGAAATACAAAATAATTTTTATTGCAGAATTTATTAATTCATTAATTTAGCAAATACTTATATCTGCTATTTTGCAAACTAGTGTGTCTGACCTGTGGCCAAAGATAATTGCTATCAATTAATGAGTAACATGCTAAATAAAACATTTACATGTATGTTATTTACAGAAGACACAGTACATTAAAAACATTTAAAATATGGAAAAGGATACATCATGCAAATAGGAATCAGCAAATTTGGAGTTATATCAATACACAAAATCAACTTAGAAGCATGTTATTAGAGATAAAGAGAGACAGGGATTTTTTTTTTTTTTTAAGATTTTATTCATAAGAGACAGAGGCAGAGACAAAGCCAGGGAGAGAAGCAGGCTCCCTGCAGGAAGCCCAATGCAAGACTCGATCCCAGGGCCCCAGGATCACGACCTGAGCCAAAGGCAGACGCTCAACCACTGAGCTACTCAGGTGCCTGAAGAGGGACATTGTATAATAATAAAAGGGTGAATCCATCAGGAAGATATAACAATTCTAAATGTACATGCATCTAAAGACAGTACCAAAATACGTGAAGCACAAACTGACAGAAATGATGAAAAGACAATTCAGCCATAATAGTTGGAGACTGTATGCCCTGTTTCCAATTAGGGATAAAACAGCTATACCAAACACAATAGAAGACTTGAACACTATAAACCAACTAGATTTAATAGACATATAGAACATAGCACCTAATAACAATGTATATTCTTCTCAAGCACACAAGGAATATTTCTCATGATCATAGACTAAAACATAAAACCTTTACAAATTTAAAAGGACAAATAATACAAAGTATGTTCTCTGATCACAAGGCAATCAAATTTGAAATAGATAATGGAAAAAAGAAAAAAAAAGAAATAGATAATGGAAAACTGGGAAACTCACAAATAGATGGAGATTAAGGAACTAGATAACCAATGGAACAGAAAAGAAATTTCACAAAATATTTTGAGATGAGTGAAAACATACAATATATCAATTTATGGGATGCAGCTAAAGCAGTGCTTAGAGGGTAACTTAGAGCTGTAAATGACTAAGAAAGAAAAAAATCTCAATAACCTGATATTTTACCTTTAAAACTAAACCTAAGTAAGCAGGAAGAAATAGAGGTTAGGGTGGAAGTGAATAGAATGAAATAAAAGACTAGAAATACAAGGGAAAAAAGTAATGAAACCAGAAGTTGTTTCTTTGAAAAGATAAAAACAAGATAACTTAGATGAAATTCCTGGAAAGACACAAGCTATTGGAACTGACTCAAGAACAAATAGACAACTGAATAGACCTATAACAAGTGTCAAGATTGAATCTGTAATAAAAACGCAAAAGCCAAGGCCCAAATGGATTTACCACAATTCTGCCGAACATTTAAAAGATTAATGCCAACGCTTTTTGTTGTAGATCATATGCTATTTAATAAAAGAAATAATGAAGTTGTGTTTCCCTCTTCAGCATTTTCTTTAAGAGAAAAATCTTGAAATTTATAGGGATTTCTGATGTCAGAAAACCATGAAATGTAAGATTATTTAACAATTTGCATGTCTTAGTTCATGGCAGTCAGCATATGTACAGTTATAATTTGCATTCCAGTTACTCAGACTGAGATATCCTTCCTCAGGTTAAATATAGTGTGAATAGGAGATCTCTTCTAAAAAGTAAGATGGAGTCTGTAGAATGGCCTCACTGAATTGGTAAGTTAGCTTTCTCCAGATTTTGGTGATTTCCCCAGTTCTTCCATAATTTCTCAGTGTTCTAGCCATCTTCTGGTAAGTCATGGTCTTCTGGTTGCCTTTTCTTTTCCCTCAAAGTTGGGCAAGTTTTTCTTTGTTTTTGTTTGTTAAGTAATTTCTACCCCCAGTGTGTGGCTCAAACTCATGACCCTCAAGATCAAGAGTGGCATGCTCTTCTGACTGATCCACCCAGGTGCCCCCCTTCCTTTTTTTTTTTTTTTGTTAAGATTTATTCATGAGAGAGAGAGACAGAGGCAGAGACATAGGTAGAGGGAGAAGCAGGCTCCATGCAGGGAGCCTGACGTGGGACTCCATCGATCCCTGGTCTCCAGGATCACGCCCTGAGCCGAAGGCGGCACTAAAGCGCTGAGCCACCCGGGCTGCCCCCTTTGTTTTTTGATACAAACTGAAAGATGCCTTTGATTTTATCTACCCACTGAATAGAGGATGCCACTTCAGGATTACACAGAATCATGAAGATATTCAAACAGTTGGAGCTTCTTCCTGTCTTTGCTTCCCTTTTGCTGGAAAACAACAGGTTGTACTAGCTGGTTTTCAGGAATGTTCAGTGAATAATAGGATCTAACGGTACATTAAAAGAATTATTCGCCATGACCAAGTGGGATTTATACCTGGGCTGCAAGGGTTGTTCAACATCCCCAAATCAATCAATGTGATACACTACATTAATGAAATAAAGGACAAGAACCATCTGATCCTCTCAATAGATGCAGAAAAAGCACTTGACAAAACAGCATTCTTTCTTGCTTAAAACTCCTCACAGTATAATTTAAATATAATCAAATGATAGTTGATGTCCAAAACCCAAAAGATTCAACCCCAAAATTGCTAGAACTACAAGAATTCAGCAAAGTGGGAGGATATAAAATCTATGCCCAGAAATCAATTATATTTCGATACACTAACAATGAAACAGAAGAAAGAGAAATTAAGGAGTCAGCCCCATTTGTAATTGCACTCTAAACCATAAGATACCTAGGAATAAACCTAACCAAAGAGGCAGGATCTGTACTCAGAAAACTATAGAGCACTCATGAAAGAAATTGAGGAAGCAACAAAGAAATGAGAAAATGTTGCATGCCCATGGAAGAACAAATATTGTTAAAAACTATGCTACCCAGAGCAATCTATACTACTTAGTGCAATCCCTATCAAAATACCACCAGCTTTTCTCACAGAGCTGGAACAAATAATCCTAAAATTTGTATGGAACCAAAAAGACCCCAAATAGACAAGAATGTTGAAAACGAACACTAAAGCTGGGGGCATCACAGTTCCGGACTTCAAGCTGTATTGCAAAGCTGTGATCATCCAGACAGTATGGTACTGGCACAAAAACACGTAGATCAATGCAACAGAATTGAGAACCCAGAAATAGACCTTCAACTCTAGGGTCACTAATCTTCAACAAAGCAGGAAAGAATATCCAATGGAAAAAAGACAGTCTCTTTCACAAATGGTGTTGGGAAAATTGGACAGCCACATGCAGAAGAATGAAACGACCATCTTACACCATACACAAAAATAGACTCAAAATGGAGGAAAGAGCTAAATGTGAGACCGGAATCTATAAAAATCCTAGAGGAGAACACAGGTGGCAACCTCTTGCTAGACACATCTCCAATGGCCAGGGAAACAAAAGCAAAAATCAACTATTGGGACCTCATCAAGATAAAAAGCTTTTGCACAACAAAGGAAACAGTCAACAAAATCAAAATACAACTGACAGAATGGGAGAAGATATTTGCAAATGACAGAAGAAGGGCTAGTATCCAAAATGTATAAAGAAGTTATCAAACTCAACACCCAAAGAACAAATAATCCAATCAAGAGATGGGTAGAAGACATGAACAGATATTTTTCCGTAGAAGACATACAGATGGCCAACAGACCCATGTAAAGATGCTCAATATCACTCAGCATCAGGGAAATAAAAACCACAATGAGATACCTCACATCAGTCAGAATGGCTAAAATTAATAATCAGGAAACAACAGATGTTGGCAAGGATGTGGACAAAGGCAAGAACCCTCTTACACTGTACGTGGGAATACAAGCTGCTGCAGCCACTCTGGAAGTTCCTCAAAAAGTTGAAAATAGAGCTACCCTACAACCCAGCCACTGCACTACTGGGTATTTACCTCAAAGATGCAAATGTAGTGATCTAAAAGGGAACCTACACCCCAATGTTTAGAGCAACAATGTCCACAATAGCCAAACTATGGAAAGAGCCCAGATGTCCATAGATAGATGAATGGATAAAGAAGATGTGATACACACACACACACACACACACACACACACACACACACACACAGTGGAATACTAACCCATTAAAAAATGGAATCTTGCCATTTGCAATGACATGGATGGAACTAAAGGGTATTATGCTAAGTGAAGTAAGTCAATCAGAGAAAGACAATTATAGTATCTCACTCATATGTGGAATTTAAGAAACAAAACAGAGAATCATAGTGGAAGATAGGGAAAAATAAGAGAAGACGAAATCAGAGAGGGAGACACACCATAAGAGACTCTTAATCATAGGAAACAAACTGAGGATTGCTGGAGGGGGAGGTGGGGGGATGGGGTAGCTAGGTGATGGACATTAAGGAGGGCATATGATGTAATGAGCACTAGGTATCATATGAGATTGATGAATCACTACTACCTCTGAAACCAATAATACATTATATGTTCATTAATTGAATTTAAATGAAAAAAATATTTTTAAAAATTCCTACAGCTCAATAACAAAAAGCAACCTGATTAAAAAATGGACAGAGGCTCTGTATAGACATTTTCCCAGAGAAAACATACAGATGCACAACAGGCACGTGAAAAGGTGCTCAATAACATTAATCATCAGAGAAATGCAAATCCAAACCATGATGAGATATCACCTCACACCTGTCACAATGACAGTATTAAATCAAACCTAAAAAAATGAATTTAAAGGTATAATAATCCTTTTTAAAAAGTAGTGGAAGTGGCACCTGGGTGGCCCTGTTGGTTAAGCTTCTGCCTTTGGCTCAGATCATGATCCCAGAGTCCTGAGATTGAGCCCCACATCAGGCTTCCTGCTCAGCTGAGAACCTGCTTCTCCCTCTCCCTGTGCCCCTCCCTCCTGCTAATGAACTCTTTCTCTGCCAAATAAAATCTTTTTTAAAAGATAAAAATAGGGGATCCCTGGGTGGCGCAGTGGTTTAGCGCCTGCCTTTGGCCCAGGGCGCGATCCTGGAGACCCGGGATCGAATCCCACATCGGGCTCCCGGTGCATGGAGCCTGCTTCTCCCTCTGCCTCTCTCTCTCTCTCTCTCTCTCTCACTGTGTGCCTATCATAAAAAAAAATAAAAAATAAAAAAAAATAAAAGATAAAAATAACAAAAGGTAGTGGAAAATCTAAATTTGGGGATAAACTGAATAAATAATAGAAAAAAGAAAATGAAGAGAAAAATCCTAAAGCAATAAGAGATGGAATAAGGTGATTTAATGACATCTTGCCATCACAGTTGGTCAGGAGTCCAGAGATCATGAGGATAAGTCCTGCTCTCAGAGCCAAGCCCTCCCCAGAATAGTGTATTTTGACTCTTTGAATAAACAGTCAAAAAATATTTTAACAAGTATGTCGAATATGTTTTGAGCCTCAATATTAGTAAAGAATGGAGTTGGGCTATTTTTTAAGATTTTATTTATTTGAGAGAGGGAGATCACAGAGGGAAAGGAAGTGAACACAGAGGGAGAGGGAGAAGCAGACTCCCCACTGAGCAGAGGGCCCGATGCAAGACTCCATCCCAGTACCCTGGGATCATGACCTGAGCCAAAGGTAGATACTTAACCAACTGAGCCACCCAGGCGTCCTGGAGTCAGACTTACGGAGTTTTCCAGACATAGATAAATGCACCATGATATTCTTAAACATTTCTGTCTCAAAGAAGCACCTAAAGCTTTTTTTCAGGATGATTTAAAGGATACAGATCCCCATTTTGCTAGGTATGCTTTTTAAAAGATTCCTCCTTATTCTGAAATGTATATATCTATTGTTTTACATTATATTATAGGTTTTATTTTTATCAATATATGTGAGAAATGAAGCAAACATCCACTTAATAACTAAATACCTACAAGAGCTAAATGGCTGTCAGGAACAAGAATGCTGCTCCAGAGGCTCTCATGTGCCCTTCTGATCTCCCTCTCTGGAAGAAACCATTATCCTGCCTTGTTTCTCTCTTCCTTATCTTTATAATTTTATCACATAGTATGTATCCCCAAACAACATGGTTAAGTTTTGGCATTTTTTTGAACTTTAAATTTTTAAAATCATACTTTAATGGAATAGCCTCTCTAACTTGCTTCTTTCAGCTAAAATCTTTGTGAAAGGGGCAGCCCGGGTGGCTCAGCAGTTTAGCGCTACCCTTAGCCCAGGGCCTGATCCTGGAGACCCCAGATCGAGTCCCACGTCGGGCTCCCTGCATGGAGCCTGCTTATCCCTCTGCCTGTATTTCTGCCTCTCTCTCTCTCTCTCTCTCTCTCTCTGTCGCTCATGAATAAATAAATAAAATCTTTAAAAAATAAAATGTTTGTGAAATTCATCCACATTGATGTATCAGCAATTCATCCATGTTCATTGCTGTATAGTATTCTATCATAACATATTGTATATATACCACAATTTATTCATTTTACTTTAATGAACACTTGAGTTGTGTCCTGTTTCTGTTAGAAACAATAATCCTTAGAACATTTTAATATGTTTCTCAGTGTACATGTATAAGATCTTGTCTAATTTCTATATCTAGGGGTGTGATTGATGGGTTTGAGGGTGTGTGGACTGTTCCACATACCAGATCTGTTTTTCCAAACTGTTTTTGGAAAATCCATTCCAATCTATACTGTTTTTCCAAAGCAGTTGTACCAATATACACTCCCAACAGCAGTATAAGAGAGTTTGTCTGCATTCACCATAAATAGTGCTTGATTTTTTTATTACATTTTTTTAATTTAAATTCAATTTGCCTACATATAGTATATCACCTAGTGCTCATCCCATCAAGTTCCCTCCTCAGTGCCTGTCATCCAGTTACCCCATCCCCCCACCTAAATAGTGCTTATTGTTAGAATTTAAAATTTTTGTCAAACTGGTAGTAATGGAATCTACATCTTAGATATTAATTAGGTATTAATTTGCATCTCCATGATATTAATGAGGTTGAGCATATTTTTATTGGCCATTTGAGTTTCCTCTTTTGTGAAGTGCAGATTCTAATCTTTTGTCCATTCTTCTGTTGGATTGTCTTTTTCTTATTAATTTGTTGTTTTGTTAAATTCTTTTTTTTTAAGATTTATTTATTTATTTATGAGAGACACACAGAGGCAGAGACGTAGGCAGAGGGAGAAGCAGGCTCCCTGTGGGGAGCCTGATGTAGGACTAGATCTGTAGACCTGCGATCATGACCTGAGCCAAAGCCAGACGCTCAATCACTGAGCCACCCAGGTGCCCCATATCCCTTCTTTATCAGATATATGTTGCAAACATGTGAGAGGACTTGGAGGTACCCAGGAGAGCTTCAGAGAACAGGTAAAGACTCCAGGGTTGTACAGGTGAAGTTCTGCAGACATGGAGAAAATTCAACACAGAGGGAACAGTTGATGCAAAGATTATATTTGTTTAAGGACCTCCAATCAACATAACTTGGAAAAGGTAAAAAGGAGAAATAACCACTTGCCCTTCCCAGGCAAATTAGATTTACTTCTGGATTTAACATTGTTCATTTTAATGGGGATGAAACAGATGTGTGTGTTTCTCCAGTTTGGGCTTTCACTCTGCTCATCTCTGATAAAATACAACATATTTTTGAGCAAGGGGGAGGCAGGAAATTAAAGGAAACCATCCTCTAAAAAATTTTTTTTCTTGTCCAGATTTGCTCCCTTACAATTTTTGTATTACCCTGAAGAAGTATTTAAAACTCCAACCTAAAGGGATTATTTGATTATTCATAATGAATCTATCCTTCAGAGGACATAATTTATTTGTATTTCCCTGGGTATCATTTAGGATCAGCAGTTCAAAGCCTGAGGTGGTTTTTCCTCTTATTTGTTATCTCTACAGTTGACAGATCTTTCTGGCTAAGCAGGGATTTGGCAATGTTGGGTTCTTAATTCCAGCTTTTTAAAAGGAAAACTAATTCTGAGGTGACATATGTTTGAAACCTCATTTGGCCCCTTATTACCTCATTCATTAGAGGAAGAAGCACTCTGGCTGGAGATCACATGCTGTGGCCCAGTGAGAGGGTGACTCTTATTTTGTTCCCTGACTGACCGGGCTTCAGAGTGGGGTGGAGAAGGCCTGAAAATAGTCATTTCTTGGCTGTGTTGGTCAGGCGGGAGGGCCTCTCTAACATGGGTACATTACAAAGAGAAACAAGGTCTCTGGAGGTTGGCCTCATCAGTTACCGTGGATATGATGTGAACAGAGTTGGTTAAGGCCCAAGAAAAACTTAACAGAGGTTTAGATTTATTTGAGTCATTTACATTTGTTAAAAGATAAAACCGAAGTGTACTCTTCTAAGTTTGAGTTTTCAATTTGTTTTCAAGTTAGCATCCCCAGATCCCAGTTCTCTCTCCAATTTAATCCCACTTTCCTCCCTATGTATAAACTGTGTGTGAACTCAGTCAGCTGTCTTATAAAAGTCAGATGTCTGTCTGCTTTCTCTCACTGATTCAATGAATATTATTAAATAAAACGTTATATGCCAGACACTGTGCCAAGGATAGGGATAAAATATAAGATGAATTAGAAACAGTTTTTTTTTAATTAAACAAACATATTCAAACTAATCGATGATGTTGGAAGTCAGAATCAGTGTGACTTTTAGGAAGGATTAATGATTGGAAGGAACCATGAGGGGCCCTGGGGTGCTGGTCATGTTTTGCTTCATGATCTGGGTTCTGGTTACATGGCTGTGTTCACTTCATGAAAATTCATTGAGTCACTTAGGCACTTTTTTATAAGAATGCTATACTTTTGGGCACCTGGGGAGCTCAGTGGGTTAGGGGTCTGCCTTTGGCTCAGGTCATGATCCCAGGGTCCTGGGATCCAGCCCCGCATCAGGCTCCCGGCTCAGTGTGCAGCCTACTTCTCCCTCTCCTTCTGCTCCTCCCCCTGCTTGCTCTCTCTCCTGTTCTTGCTCTCTCAAATAAATAAAATCTTTTTAAAAAAAAAAGGGAGAGAAAGAGAGAGAGAATGCTATACTTTGGTAAAATTCACAGGAGAAAACCATAATCTACAAATACTTATTTTTAAAAATCCTTTATGAAATTGGAATCCCTAGTACTAAAAGGGAAGATTCTTTTTGGGTTGAAACACATTGGAACTGAGTTCTGATAGTTTTTTTTTTCTTTCTAATGTTCTTCCTATTTTCCCCAGGAATCCTGGCACCACTCTGCCCTCAAACAGTCCTTTGGAAAGCATAACCTCAGAATACTCAGGGAATAAAATATTTTTGTTTATGTATTTTTAAAAGTTAGGGGGAAACATGTAAGGGCATAATAGAAAACCAAGGCAGTTTCCTGCTTGATCCCTCAACATTCTCTAAATATGAAACCCTTGTTTTACCGATATTTTGCATTAATCAAAAGATATTAGTAACTTTTATCTGCCCATGGCTTATTATTTATGTTGTTTTAGGTTTTTTAACCAATGAATGTTCCAAGATGTCAATAGGACCTAGAAAGAGAGCTGCATTTAAGCAGGCCCTTCCCTGCTCTGCACTACTTAAACGTGCTATGACCAAGCCAGAGCATTTTTTTGGTATTTGTATTTTTATTATTTTATTTTTTAGATTTTCAATTTAAATTCAATTTGCCAGGCAGCCCAGGTGGCTCAGTGGTTTAGCATCGCCTTCAGTCCAGGGATTGATCCTGGAGACCTGGAATCGAGTCTCACGTCGGGCTCCCTGCATGGAGCCTGCTTCTCCCTCTGCCTGTGTCTCTGCCTCTCTCTCTCTCTCTCTCTCTATGTGTGTGTGTGTGTATGTGTCTCATGAATAAATAAAATCTTAAAAAAATTCAATTTGCCAACATACAGTATAACACCCAGTGCTCATCCCATCAAGTGCCTTCCTGAATGCCCATCACCCAGTTACCCCATCCCCCCATCCACCTCCCCTTCCACAACCCTTTGTCTGTTTCCCAGTTAGGAATCTCATGGTTTGTCTTCCTCTCTAATTTTTCCCCACTCATTTTTCCCTCCTTTCCCATATAATCCCTTTCACTATTTCTTATATTCCCTGTATGAGTGAAACCATATGATGATTGTCCTTCTCTGACTTCTTTCACTCAGCATAATACCCCCCCAGTTCCATCTACATTGAAGCAAATGGTGGGTATTCATCCTTTCTGATGCAAGCCAGAGTGTTTAAATAGAATGGAGCACCACAGTGTTCTTACTTAGCTCCTGAGGATGAGTTTAAGAGTGATTAAGTCTGAGAAGACAGAGCCAAAGAAAGCTCATGCAAATGTCCACCTTCATCAACCAACTAAACAACCAAGTTTTCGGTGCTTAATCAAGTTTTTTTTTTTTAATAATATAAAACTACAAAAAGTTTTCAAAATGCACATGAGGCAGTAACAGAAGAATTTGATCCAAGTAAGGTTTTGACCTTAGTTTTGACTTTTGAACACCAATTCTTTCTCATTTTTTGATTTTATTATTTGCATTGACATTTACTAATGTTTTAGTCTTTATAAAGGCTAAACAAAATGTGGCTTTCAGTTCATTTTAGGCCTCTGAGAGTGATCACATAATTTATTGTCCAAACCCAGGCACTTTTGAAGATGAAAAGAGACACGAAAAATAATTAATAGTGTTAACTGATCCACAACAGGACTGGCCTGGGCAAACCAGGACATCTGGTCTCTCTACCTATTGTTAGAGATAAGGGAAAAAGAGAACCAGAATCGTTTTGTTTTGTTTTCTCTACCAGCCTACACTGTGCCCGTTCCTCCTGTTGAGGGCTCCTCAATGCCACCTGGCCTCTCTGCCTCACCTACCCCTTGGCTATGTCTAAGACCACGTACCTTAGTCTGGCTACTCTACCAGCTGGATGCGTTAGAAACATACCAGGTATAAGGTCACATTAATTGCCCCTTCCTTGCAAGCAATCACATTCATTTTTGATATCATAGCAGATTTAAAGCAAAACAAAAACTGTAACTCTTAGCTTAAACCCATACTTTTCCATAGACTTTCCTAATTAACATCCAACTTTTCTGATTGCCTCAGCTCTATTTCTTCATCATCACGTAGCTACACATTTTTTACTATGTTATATTCTATTTACTGACTGTAACTTTATGTTAAATCATTTCAGTCAATCAAGATGAGAAAGAACTAAATCTGTTTTGCTCTGGCTCCCACATTGCCTCCTTCAGTGTTCAATATGCAGAACTCCCCCAATTTGCTTACTGACAAAACAAACCTTTTGATGGCCACAAAATTTCAAGAACTTTCCCTTATCCTCCCAAATGTAACATTGTCTGACTGTTCCTGGACTTATGCTGAAATATAGTTCATCCTCATTATTCATAGATTCTGTATTTGTAAGTTTGCCGACTTGCTAAATTTAAGTCCAAAAGCAATACTTGTAGCATTTTCATGGTCAATTGTGGACTTGTGCAGAGTGGCAAAAAACTTCCCTGCCCGATGTGCATGTTCCCAGATGACATCCAGCAAAACAATGCTCTGCTTTCTTGTTTTCCTTCTCATACTGCAAGTAAGTGTCCTTTTCTTTCTTTTTTTTTCTTTTTAAAGATTTTATTTGTTTATTCATGAGAGACACAGAGCGAGAGAGGCAGAGACATAGGCAAAGGGAGACGTAGGCTCCATGCAGGGAGCCCGATGTGGGACTCGATCCCGGGCCTCCAGGATCACAACCTGGGCCAAAGGCGGCACTAAACCCCTGAGCCACCCGGGCTGCCCCACGTGTCCTTTTCATGGTAAATTTAGTGCCATACTTTTTTTTTTTTTTTTTGCATTTTTGTGCTTTTTTTTTGGTGGTTTTGCTATTTAAAATGGCCCTCAAGCATAGTGCTGAAGCGCTAGTAGTGTTCCTGAGCACAGAAGGCTGTCCTATGTCTTATGGAGAAAATGTATGTTAGTTAAGCTTTGTTCAGGCATGAGTTACAGTAATGTTGGCCATGACTTCAATGTTATTTATGAAATACGGTATCTTTAAATAGAAAACACACATATGTATTGATTGGTTGACAAAAACATTGTGACTGGAGGCTTGTAGGAACCTAACCCTGTATTTCCCCCTAGGAGCAATTGTTCAGTATTTGTTAATTCAGTGTTGGCAGCGACTTTATGGGATATACTGCATCAAATAATGAGAATTAACCGTACTTAAATACTTATAACATTGTTTAGGACTGCATATAACCTGAAATACTAGAATTAATTTGTTCATGAATACTATTTGAATGAGTATAGATTGAAATTGTGCTAAAATTTAATAATGTATTTTATAATCATCAAACACATTCTGCCTATTTAAAACATGTTGATTCCAGAATAATCAACTCTTATTCCATAAATAAATGATGAACTACAGCATAGTTTGATGTGGCTCATATATAAGACATTACTGCCTAAGCTATTATAGCTGTCTTGGAAAGAGATCTAATTCTAAGAGCCTATTTTTGTCAGTTATTTCTTATGAAGAAAAAAATGTGTTCAAAACCACACCATAAGTGTGACAGCAATAAATTCTCAAACATATTATTTGGCTATAGGAAGCATTCTTAGAACTAAGAAACATCTGAAAAAAATTAAGAGATATGGAATTAGAAACTAATTTTATCTTTTTGAGGAAAAAGATATTCATAATTGAGTTGCCTGCTGATCCTGAGTTATTTCTGTAGTTATTGATCCTTCCAAAGTTCTCACTGAATAAATTTCTTTGCAACGCAGAAGATGAACTCTCCTGAACAATAAACTGAGCTATATGTTTTCCCCTGGAGGGCAATAAAAAAGAGAACTGGGATGGAAGTCAAGAGCCCAGTATTCCATTTCTGACTATCCCATTTAGAGTCATTCTGAATGAGTCATGCATGTGCTTTCATGACAGCCATTTCTTTATATTTCTTACTTAGAAAGGAGAACTGTAGTAGATGCTCAGCTGCCCATGCCAGTTGGCACAAAAAAAGAAAGACAAAGCTCAATAACCTGATTGCAAATCTGTTGCAGTGCTAAAGTGGTAACAGTAACAATTGTGAATATTTATCCTCCACTTGCCAGGCACTCCTCAGTTTGCCTGGCACTGTGCTAGGCAGTTTATGTGTGATAACCAAATAATCCTCCCAATAGCCACACAAGGCATTCCCAATTTCAGAGCAGAAAATGGAGGATAGAGAAGCCTACTGACTTATCTGAGTTCATTCTACTAATAGATGAGGGTACCCAACTCCATTGCATGAGGTCTTGACCACTGCTTGTTTTCATGTGTGATTTCAGGCATGATTTTAACTTTTCACAGTTTTGAAGTTCTCATGTGATAGTTTAAATGTAAGTCATACCCCGCTGACCAATATAGGGAAATTTGTTCCTGCTGTCTCTCAAGAAAGATGATTAAAATAATGGCCATAATCCTTAGTAATGTCATTGAATCAGTCAATTGATAAATAAGATCAGTTCTGGGTTCAGAAGATAGAGATTTTGAATCTTTATCTTTGTACAGCAAATGGACTATTCGCAAATAAGTATATTAAGAAAAAATTGAAGAGAGTGATTGTCCTTTGTTCTGTTTGGTTCTATTTGAGCAAAG
The DNA here is from genome assembly GCF_048418805.1 of Vulpes vulpes. Taxonomy (NCBI): domain Eukaryota; kingdom Metazoa; phylum Chordata; class Mammalia; order Carnivora; family Canidae; genus Vulpes; species Vulpes vulpes. Next base: position 90,805,215 of record NC_132792.1, on the reverse strand, counting down.
CCTTTGACAAGACAGGAAAGCAGCTGTTTGTAAATTTTGAAGTCTAGGGACTCACTGACTTCATTCTGAGGGTGCCTATATCTAAAGTAGCTGAATGAAATTGTATCAATCAAACCTTAGCATTCCAAAACAGACTAAGCTAGATGGTACAGTTGTTTTTTTTTTTTTTTTTTTCCTCAGAGACATTTCTGTCTTTCTTTCCCTACCAGGCTGCATTTCTTTTTAATGAAGTGCATCTTATCACTAACTTATGAATGTGTAAGACATTTTCTCAGGGTGCATTATGTTAGGAATGCCTTGCAATCAAATTATTCAAGATATCCAGTCTACAAGGACTTCCTCCCCCATGATTAGATAAGCAACGCAAAGAAGTAGTAAAGACATCTAAAAGTACACCTGGACATGGTGGGGGGGGGACTTTTTTTGAGTTCTAGAAAGCAAAACAAGACATGAGAAGGATGGGACACTCACACTAGTCTTATGACTCTTGACCACATACATCCTAGATGCAAATCAGTTCATCTTGATCAAACGTCATGTGCTCAGATGACTGAATATAAGGATGGGAGGAAAATACCCCACTGCTGCCTCTGTAATGATCACTCACTCTCTTCCCCCGGGTAACTGACGGGGAGCCTGGGGGAACTGGAGGCCTAGCAGGTTCACTGCTTCATGAGATGTGCCCCCCAAGTACAGAGCCTGATGGGCATCTTTATCACAATCAACAGTGAGGGAATGGGTTTTAGGAAGTAGGTCTATCTTTGCATTTTTGTTTTAGCTAAGTTGGTCACACAGTTGACAGTAGACGTTACTATGAGGCACTTTGATTTTAAAACAGGAGAAATGCCTTCAGATTGTGATTAGAAACTGACAGTTTTCACGTGGTTGTTTAAAGTAGTTGGCGGCTTATAAAGAATTCACATTTACAGCATTCTGCCAATGGTACCTCCATTATTCCTTACGGCTGGGGCCACATGACCTGCCCAACCAGTCTCTTTCCTGATGTGCTTAAGCTCCCTATCCTCGGGAATCTTCCCTCTGCTTCGGGAGAGGGTTTCCTGGTTCCCAAGTTTGATGTGTCTCTTCCCATGGCTTGAGGAGAGAAAGGGAAGGGGGTCCCTTGGGATCTTGGCCTTAAGCCTTCCTGAGAGCTGAAAATCTTCTTCCATCTTCCCAGAGCAGCCCCACACCAGGTACACCTGGACATGTGCCTAGAGAAACACATGTGACAAATATTGTCTCATGGCATTGACTGTACATCAGAAATTTTCTACCCTTCACTACACAGGAATGCCTAGAAGCTCTGTGAACACAGAGCCCACCCAGGTCAGTTTTGGCTCACTTGTGAATCCTCGGTATTTTCACACAATGCCTAGCTTATAACAGATGCTCAGAATAAAATTTATCTACTGATAAGTGCCATTTTATAGCTGATTAAATAAGGAGGTCATGTGATATGATGAGCAATGGGGATTATATGCAACTGATGAATTACTGAAAACTGCATCTGAAACTAATGATGTACTACATATATGTTGGCTAATTGAATTTAAATTCAAAAATATAGTATTGTGGTCATGTCAATGGAAAGTTAGTCCTTAAACTCTTGGGCTAGAATACAGCTTCCTAACATAACTCCAATGGATAAAGTAGCTTTGACCTCATCAGTTCAACTCACTCTCAAGTTTGAGAATAACCTGTACTGAAGAGACATTGTGGTTGTTAGCTGCTGGGTGTAGACATGCATCATTTGTGTTTCTTTTTCTTTTTTCTTTTTTTTTCCCCTTCTGTCACTTCCCTTCATTTCTGTGCTTGGTTTCTTCCCTACCACAGTTCATGAACAAAAATGGTGTTAGGGTGGGGACGGTAGGAAATTCACGAAGACACAGATTGGGCTATGCAAGACCACTTTTTATCCCTTTCTGTGATTTCCCCCTGTGGATGTATCTTCTGAAGGCTGGGATGACTCCAGCCCTTTATGTGCATGATCTTCCATAAGAGAGTTCATGGAAGGATTATTTCCTTACATGGCATAATTTTCTGCTTGGCTCTTGCGAGGTTTCTGCTTAGGGTATACCCTTTCTTCTGTTTGCAAATCAAAATGCCCAACAACATCATCAAACCACATTAGAAATAAAATGGGACCAATGGCTTCATTTAGTGAAAAAGCAAATGTTTACTGTCCTTGTAACAATCCACAGCCAGCAGCAACCTGTTCGTTCACAGATACCGTAGGTTATGCAGTCTGCAAATAACCTCACTGTAGCGTTCATTAGATAAAGCAGGTTGGTTCAAAGAACAGCCCCAGCAGACACCCCTTTGGCAGGGATTTTGTGTAACATTCTTCTCTCTGGGGTTGTTTGATCCCCAAAAGAAATTGGTAGAGATTAGTGTAACTCAAGAAGAGTTAGAAAATACGCAAGCAAGCGAAAAGACAAACGTCCAGCAGGCTTTGAGCTGTCGGGAGCAAATGCGACGGCCCTGGCGACTTTGATGTTGACAGGACAAGTTCAGGGTAGGACAGAGAAGCGGGGGCTGTGAGATCATCTTTCAGACTTCAGTGTAGCGTTCACTGGAGCCTGCTGCGGGGCTCCGGCCGTCCTGGTGGAGGGGAGGGCCCCCGAGGGCCTGCACCTTGACGTGGACCCTGAAGCGGACGCGTGCGCCCGGGGGAGCGGAGGGGACCCGCCTTGGTTCCCCCGAACTCCTAAGTCCGAGCGCGGGGGCCTGGCGACGTCTCGGCAGGGGAGGAAACCCGAGCCCAGCCCCTCCCAGGACTGACCAGGATGTCGCTCATCCCCCCGGGGAGCCGGCACCCGGGCACGGCGGGCTCGGCGCGAGGACTGCAGACTCGCCGACGGCGGCCGCATCCCCAGGGCCCGGGGCGCGCCGGGTGGAAGGTGGGAGGCGGGGCCGCCCTGCTTCTGGGGAGAGACCAAAGGAATGAGTAATTGGGCTTTCTGTGACTTAGACCCTTCTCCTAAACTCTTTCGCCCTTTCACCCCAAGCCCCCTGCCGAGAGGCCCAGGACACCGGAGACGGGCAGCCGCGGTGGAGGAAGAGTCACGTTTCGGAGAGGGAAGTGAAATAAAGAGGGCGGCACCCGGGGGGACCCGTGCGTCACCGAGGGACCCGGAGAGGCGCGGGCGCACGGGCGGGAGAGGACGAGCGGGAGCGGGAAGCCGGGCGGCGGCACCTCCACGCGGCCGAGCGTCCCCCGCCTTCCCCGGCCGCGCCCCGTGCGCCCGCAGCCTCCGCGCTCCGCGCTCCGCGCTCGGGATCCGGCCGGCGGGGCGCCCGGCGCGCGCGATGTGGCCGCGGACACGGCTCCGGCCCCGCGCGCCCCGGCGCTGGGCGCTGGCGCTGGCGCTGCTGGCCCTGGGCGGCGCAGGGCTGTGCCTCGCCGGCCCGCAGCCCCCGCAGCCCCCGCAGCCCGCGCAGCCCGCGAGGCCGGGCGCCAGGAACAAGTAAGTGCGCGCGCGGCCCCTCTCGCGGCCGCCCCGAGCCCTGGGCCCCCGCCGACCCCTCCCCGACCCGCAGCGCGGCCGCCGCGACTGCCCGGCCCGGCCGAGGGCGACGAGCTGCAGCGGGGACCCCGCGGGCTGCCCCGACGGCAGCTCCTCCCGGGGGGGGGGTGCGCTCCGCGGCCCGCGAGGGCGTCCCGGGTGGTGCCGCCCGCCCCTGGAGCCGCGGGGCGCCGGGAGTGTCCCGCAGAGCAGGGCGGCCCGAGGCAGACTCCGGGAATCGCTGACGCCCCCGGGACCGCAGGCGCTTCTCCTCTGCGTCTTCGTCGGCTCCAGGCGCCCGGTGCCCAGAGGCGCAGCCGCGCTCCCCCGGGGTGGCTGCGTGGTGCGGCTCCCGCCTCGGCAGAGCCTGCGCTGCCTGACCCCCGCGGGGCCCGCGGCTCGCCCCCGCCCCCGCCCCCGCCTCCCCAGCCTCATTGTTCTCGGGGTTCACCCTGGGGCTTCTCGCTCGCTCTGCTTCACCCCAGGAACTGGTGCGCCTACATCGTGAACAAGAACGTGAGCTGCTCGGTGCTGGAGGGAAGTGAGAGCTTTATTCAGGCTCAGTACAACTGTGCCTGGAACCAGATGCCCTGTCCGTCCGCGCTGGTGTAAGTGCAGGGGCCGAGGGGCGGGCGGGGGCGCCCCGGGGCCCGGCGGTGCGTGGGTCGGAGCCTGGGGCTCTTCCAGAGCGGGAGCGGCCCTGAGCGAGCTTGGGGGGTGCGCGCGACTTGGGAGCCTGTGGTCACCGGGGCAGAGGAGGGGTGAGCAGAGCCCCCACCCCCGCCTCTTTTTTTTTCTTTCAATTTTATTACTAACATAAGGCAGCTGGACCTAATTAGATCCACATTGTGTGTTCTGGGGCACAGAGAAGATTCCAAAATGTATACCGCTAGGAACGTTGAAATGTAGGGTTAGTCGAGAGGTTTGTTCTAGCCCGTGTCTTAACACAGGCGAGTTTCGTCCAAATGTCCCCATAAAACGCACCTCTTCCACTGTTGTGGCTCTCTAAACTGAAGTCCCGGCAATAACTTGCTTAAAAGTGAGACCCCCCCCCTTTTTTTCTTCTTCTTTTTTTTTTTTTTCATGTTTGATTTGGGGATTCAGCTAGGAGAAAATGGTCAGGAGAAAATGGTCATCTTTTTGATGAAAAGTAATCATCTTTTTTGCTTATAAAGATTTCACTATCTTAAAAAAAAAAAAAAGCAGAGGAAGCAATGCCGTAGAATACAAATTCCCTTAAATACCTCACGCACATCCAATTGTCTTCTGGCAGGCCTTTGTGTTTTTGTGTAAGTCGGTTATCAGAGGATGAGCGATGTGAATCAATGGCTGTTGGGAACACATGGGATGGTTGAAATTAATTGTTTTCCCCTAAGAATGAGTTGTTTGTTTTAGGGCACAGTTGTCAGTACAGCAAAGAATAGCCAGTAGGCGGATCTGTCTTTGGCAAAGCAAAGGGACAGACTGAAACTGTACTCCAGGAAACTTTTTTTCCAGAAGGCAGTACATGAGCCTCCAGGCTTGTGGGGTGGACATGGTCTCTGGATCTTTCTACATGGGCTGTTATGGGGACTGCAAACAGGCAAGAGATAATTCCTGTTAGGCCAACAACAACAACAACCTAGAAGAGACCCTCACTTTTAAATATACAGAGAAACAGGCAGAAATGGAATCCCTGACAACCGATTGGGTTTGTCCGAGGACTGCAGTACTGTCATAATGCCTATCTCTGCTTGGTCATTTGGCCAGCAGTCAGTGAAATGAGAACCAAGTAAGATTTTTACATTGTGGTAGAGACACAAACTAAGTATTCAACACAATTTGAATGGATTTATTTAAACTTAGAATTATTATTCAGAAACATTTCACTTGTTTTACTTAACTACATTTTGTGGTTTGCTATAACCTTAATACTTACTTGTGGCAACTCGGATACATGAATTTTCTCACTTGGAGAGGTAATGCTTTTCATTTAAAAAATGTTTTTTCAAAAAAAAATGTTTTTTCAGGCGCCTGGGTGGCTCAGTCTGTTAAGCATCTGCCTTTGGCTCAGGTCATGATCCTGGGGACCTGGGATGGAGCCCCACACTGGGCTCCCTGCTCAGCAGGAAATCTGCTTCTCCCTCTGCTCCTCCCCTGCTCATTCTCTCTCTTTCTCTCTCTCTCTCTCACACACATGCTTTCTCTCTCAAGTAAATAAAATCATAAGAAAAATAAAATGTTTTTTCCTTTAAATTTTCTGTAATTATTTTAGTGCTTGCAAAATTAAGTGATTATTTAATTGTTGTATTTGACCAAAACTCAGTGAAATAGATTCTTTGTCGTCATTGGGGAGCAAATCACCTCCAGATCAGCAGGTTAATGAAAGGCAGTTGAAGCATATTTTTGCCACCCTGTGGGAAGGACAACAAAAATTGCTATAAGAAACGACAGATGTTTTTATTGTTTTGTTAAATAAAACCAAAACAAGTGACCTGGGTGTTTTTCTTCAATAGTAGTCACCTAAAGAGTTCAAGTGTGTTTTTACATTTTAGATACTGCATTGTAGGTGTGAAATTCTAAAAATAAGAACAGGCTTTTAGCTAATCAAGCTGAAAATGTTGAAATAGTTAATTCAGTGAAGAGGAATGGCTTACCTTATTTTTCAGCCAGTAAGTGTTTCCTAAATTTTGATGATTGGTGGGTGATGGAAATCAAAGCCTCTTTACACTTAAAGAGAATGAATGGCTGTTTACCATGGAATTTCCCAGTTGTGTTTCTGATGAATCCAGAAACCCTAGAAACTTTTCTCAATTCATGGGTCATTGTAAGGTGAGGTCTTCATTATTGGATCTTAGAACCTGAGACACGTGGAAGCGAGAGTCCTTTGGAAACTCATCCACTTTCCAAGTGGTAGAAGTGCAGGGCTGGAGTGGCAGTTGGCTGAGATGTTGGAGCTAGAATGCAGTTTGGCAGCTGGTGCCAGCTGAGTGCCTGGGAGTGCCTGGGAGCAGGTGTGTGCCAGCAAGGCCTGAGAGAGTTGGGCCGGGCAGAGTTTCTAGGGATGGTGGAGGGAGAGGAGGAAGAGGAGCCAGGAAGGGAGAGAGCAAAGCCAACTTTGGAGGAGGAAACTTCATCTTAGGGACCTCAGGGTCTGGAGAGGTCTGGAAGCTGAGGAGTCCAGTGAGGCCAGTGGCTTTAGCTAGCTGGAAGAATTTACTTCTGCAGAAAGGACAGTTTCAGGTCAATGTGGGCAGGCATTGCAACTTGTATGAGATTAGGGGAGTAAGTTGAGAAGAAACTCAGTTAACACAGGCATCAAATATGTTTCAAAGGCTTTGCTGGAAAAAGGGAGTTGATGGTAGACAAGCAGATGAAGAATCACTTGGAAAATGTTGCATGCTCTAGGACAGAAGTGGAGAATCCAAAGGAGACACTGAATATACTCTTAGACATAGGGGGAAATCAGCTAGGAAACGAGCTTTTATGGGGAACTCCATAGAAATAAATGGACAACATCTATGCCTGGTCATGTTATTGGGTACTGAGCCTCTGTGGGCTGTAGAGACCTAGTACATGTGCATTTCCAGAAGGTTTAGACCTCGCCCCATTTGCCTACATGAAGAGCCTTCGGTTCCACACTGCAAATTTGGGCACTGTTATGTGAAACTATGAGTGGACAGGGTTTGTGTTATATGGGCATTGAGTCATTACTTTCCTGAAACTGTAAAGAAACTTCTGTGTGTCAGGTGCTATGTTAGGGCTTTTTATTCCATGCACGAGGTTATTTAATTCTTGTAACAACCCTTCAAGATGAATACTGTGGTCCCCATTTTGCCAATGAGGAAGCAGAAACTAGATGTTCCCTAACTTATCTATGGTCTCATGACAGTAAGTGGCTGAGCTGCCCGCAAATCCAGGGTTCCTGGCCTTTGGCCCCATAGCAATGGAGAATGCATTTGTTCGTTTTAACGTGTACTTTCAGTGGATTGCACCATACTCAACTATTAAGAAAAATTACACCTTCTTTCATGGAAGCCAATTCCCTGTAAAAGTGATTGAGAACTGTGTGTGTATGCGTGTGTGCTCAAATATCTTTATTGTGAGTTATTTGCTATGATGCATTGGACTGTATCATTTTTCGTAATGTCTGCTATGCTATACAGTTTCTTTTTAAACTTTTCTCCAGTTTTATTGAGATTTAATTGACATATAGCACTTCATAAATTTAAGATGTATAGCATAATGACTTATATATGTTGTGAAGTGATCGCCACAGTGAGTTAACATCCATCATCTCATAGAAACAAACAAAAAATGAAGTTTTTTTCCTTGCGATGAGATGCTTAGGATCTACTCTCTTAAAAGATTTCAAATATACCATACAGTGTTAACTACACTCATTATGTTGTATGTTACATCCCCAGGACTTTATGTTACAACCAGAAGTTTGTACCTTGACCACCTTCATCCATTTCCCTCCCACTCCACCTTTACCTCTGGTAACCACAAATCTTTTTCTGTGAGTTTGTGTTTTTTTTAGATTCCATGTATATGTGAGAATATACAGAATTTGTCTTTCTCTGACTTCCTTGACTTAGTATAATGCCCTCAAGGTCTATCCATGTCACATGGTAGGATTTTCTTTTTTTTTAATGGCAGAATAGTAGTACGTTGTGTGTATACACGACAACTTCTTTATCCATTCATCAGTCAGTGGATGCCTAGGTGGTTCCCATGTCTACTGTAGATAATGTTTCTGTGAGCACGATGTGCAGAGATCTGTTTAACATAGAATTTTTGTTGCCTTTGCACATATACCAAGAAGTGAAATTGCGGGGTCATTTGGTACTTGTGTTTTTGACTTGTTGAGGAAACTCTATGCTATTTTCCATAGTGGCTGCATGGATTTACATTCCCACCCACAGCATACAAGGGGTCCCTTTCTCCACATCCTCAGCAGCATTTATGTCTTGCCCTTTTGATGTCTTATTTTAATAGTATCCAGGGCTTGAGTTGGATGAGAGAGTACCTCCCTGGAGCACATTATTGTAATGTGAGGAGCCCCTTCATCACCTTATATCTTTTTTTTTTTTTTTTAAAGATCTTATTTACTTATTCATGAGAGACACAGAGAGAGAGAGAGAGAGAGGCAGAGACACAGGCAGAGGGAGAAGCAGCCTCCATGCAGGGAGCCCGACTTGGGACTCGATCCCGGGACTCCAGGATCAGGCCCTGGGCTGAAGGCGGCGCTAAACCGCTGAGCCATCCGGGTTGCCCATCACCTTATATCTTTAGAGCAACTCCATAGGGGCATTATCCCCATTCTACAGAAGGTCATTTAGTTAGGAAGTAGCTGGTCCTGGATCCAAATCCAGTCATATTTCCAAACCTTAGGTTCTTCCCCCTCCACACCTCACAGTCCCTTGGTGTCTGGACCCACATCCGAGGGTGCATGAGTGTGGTGCCTGCCACAGTGCATGCTGGGACATTGGCACCTCTGGTGAGATGGAAGGGTGGGGTGATGGTCTAAGATTTCCTAGATCCCCCTCTATGCAGGTTGGTGGTGTTTGGGTGGACTGCTGGTAGGAGACAGCACCATCTTCTCCTTCTTGGACTAGGCATTGTTTCCTTTCATGCATCATTCATGGTTTGTGGCAAAAATGCCAGAGAGTCCATAACCTCCCACTCTGCTTGCATCAGTCCCGCTGACTGCTGTTAGTATTTGAGGCATTTGGGGGCGTCCTGTATGCAGAGCAGCTGCCTAGTAGGTAAAGACATCGGGGACTCCCAGATGTAAGGCAGGATTATTTCCCTATATTTGCTTTGCTCCCAGCTCAGGGTGGGGTTCCCTACGCTCTGAGCCCACAAACTGACTTGGCTTTATCAGCATCTACCCAACCCCACTCTTGCCCCCTTCTTGGGTGTGTTGCATCTGGATGAAATTTTTCCTATGAGCTTTTTAAAAGAATCTCATGGGTTGGGAGAGGAACTGGGTGGGACCAACTAGGGGAGCCTGTACTGCTGTGATAGCACAGAAGAAGAATTTGTGAATTTGTAGCAGGTGTGAGTTCTACGTGCTGAGTTTCAGAACTCCTCTAATTCTCAGATTCCAAGGGGGAGCAGATGGTCATTCAGTTGGAAGAAGAGTTGTCTCTTAGAAAGCAATCTCAGCCAGGAAAAGCTTTTTTTTCTTTTTTTCTCTTCTTTAAACAAAGAACACTGAAGGCTGTTAAAATAATGAGGACTTACATCTTCTGGAGTAAATTCTACAGTTTCTACATCTCCAGGAACAGAATTCTATTCAACTGGAAAATGTGCCTCTTGTGTGTATAGCTTTGGGGGAATTCTTTTTCCTTCAGCTTTTAAACATCATGCAATCAACTGGCTGTTAAAAGCTTTGCTCCTTGGTTTTGAGGGTAATTTGAATCAACTGAGGGAGCCTGAGCTCGCATCTGGAGAGGGGGAGAACGCAAGTCTTGAGAGGCGGTACCCAGACCCGGAGAGCCGCATGCATGCTCCTCCCTCCTTAGGTTGGCCTTCCTTATCAGCTCTTCCGGGACTGCCCTAGAATCTTCTGATCTTCCTTCCTTTCAAGCTTCTTTGTACTTTTGTTCTTTTCCTCTTCTTAGGTTTCTGGTTGATCAGATGCTGGGTTCGTAGAGCCCTTCCACAGTCATGATGTTTTTCTCATCACAAACTCAGCCAGATTAGTTAGGGCAGAGATGGTGGTCTTAGAAGTCTATGGTTATGGCTATATTTTCCACCTTTCTTATCTTGGAGAAAAATTAATGGGATTTAAATAGAGCTTGCAGTCTTAAGAAAAACAATTGCTTCTCGTTAAACCCCATTTTGGTCCTTTTATTTGGTCTTTCTCCAGAGATCTACTCCGTTGGCACTTGGTAAATGAACTAAAATTCTGAGGTAGTCAGGAAAGGGGAGGCAAATGGAGCAAGCGTCCCCTGAGGTGGTCCCTCGAGGCTAGCTCGTGTGGCCAGTGTGTTCTGGAAGCAGAAATAGAAACCTTGGCTTTGGGCCTGAGCTTTAACTGTTACCGAGCTGTGTGACTTCAGGTAAGTCCCTCAGCCTCTCTGAGGCACATTTTTTCTCATCTCTACGTTACTGGTGAGGTACTATAGCTGACAGAACTTTTAAAAGTGTGCTATCATACTCCTATAGGATACACTGAGCAGGCATGTCTCGTGACACCCCTTATTCTCCTCGTGTGGAGTGCTGTTGCTTCTCAGGTGGCCTTATCTTTGAAGGCTCTGAATTTGAAGTTAATGCTTCTGGACATTTAGAGAAAGCCTGAAGGCTGAAAACTGAAAGAAACTCAGTAAACCAAGGTAATAAGTAAATGAAATGAATAAAATCAACTTCCAAACATGCAGTTAACTGAGAGATTGCTTTGGAAGCAGAGCCAGCAGTGGCTTCTCTGGGGAGTGCAGGTGAGTGATCACGGCCCATTTAAAGGAGATGTTGCAGCTGTGGGGGGCACTGAGGCTCGCTGGGTGGAGAACCAGCACCCTGTTCCAGGTTGCCAGGGCGGAGGAAAGCTCTGCCCATCCTCCGGCCACCTTTCACCAGCCACAGCGCTGCTCTAAGCCTTGGCCTTGAGGAAAAAGTCCTCTTCCTCCAGTTGCTAATAGCGGGCTGTTAGCACTGTTTACTGATCGTGCGTCATACAGCAGGTACTGCACAGAACGGTTACCCAGTGTTTTACATGCTGTTTTTTTAAAAACCTAAAGCTGACAGACTGTGCCAGCGTTGAGACACCTTACAGACTGTCACCCAAATGTTCTGATTTATTGCTGGTCCAAACAAACACTGGCTTTTTTTCCTTTTTTTTCTTTTTTTACTATTGCTTCTGTCCTTGATAAAAGCTGTTTTCTGGACTTAAAGATAACAAAGAACCACTTGATAAAATGATGCGAGCCTCACTTCTCACGAAGAACAATTTTCCTGGACAGCTTGAGAGAGGAGCATAGTAGCTGTTAATGTGATGGCAGTTCACATTGGAGGAGAATAATGAAATGATTAAAATGAAACCAGTAAGTTTTCCTCTTTTCTTCCTGTTTTAAAGTGGTGATGTGTGCTGGACAAAAGGAGGGAGGGTTCAAACTAGCCAAATCCCTGGTTTAAAAATGCTGTAGAAGCAAACTTTTCTGGGTGTGTTAGGACCCAGCTGTTCTTTTGCTTTCCCCCCCACCCCCGCCACAACTTTCCACTAAGAAAATATTAGATTAGGGAATACGCCTAAAAATCATTTTCTGCAGTGTCAGCCTTTCAGGGTGGAGTATTTTACTAGGCATTTGCTTAAGAGACCAATGGTTTAGGTGAAGCGTTCACAAACTGGCCATTTTGATGGAAGGGAGTTTGCTTTGAGACCCTTCAACTTTTTCCTAACATTCCCCATCTTCATTCACATTTGTAATTGTATGGGGTCTGCTGAATGGGCTTTATTCTTATCTTTTACAGAGATTTGCTCACAGTCTATTGTAAAACAAGGTTCTAGAGATTTCCATCTTTAAGTTGTTATAGCTGCTCAGCAGGGGTGCTGTTGGAGGATCATTGGATTAGGACCTACATTTTTTTTTTTTTTCTGAACTACATTGGTGCAAACGCCACTTGTTTTTCTGCTAAGGTTCTCCACATATCTTGATTTTTACCATTTAAATTCAATTAGCCAACATAGACTATATAATTAGTTTCAGATGTAGAGATCAGTGATCCATCAGTTGCATATAACACCCAGTGCTTATCACATCACATGGCCTTCTTAATGTCCATCACCCAAGTTACACCATCTCCCCACTTCCCCCCCTCCAGCAACCCTCAATTTGTTTCCTCTGGTTAAGAGTCTCTTTTAGTTGTCTTCCTCTCTGAAAGTAGAGCCCCAAAGCTGTGGCTGTGATTGCGACAGAACCTAGGGTGGGGTGAGTTTCACAATCCAGCCGTTTGCAGGAGATTGTATTCACCCTTAAAAGTGTCTCTCTGGCTTGTGTTGGTGTCAACACGAGGAGCTCTCCCGTGTTGATGGAATGAGGCCTTGGGCAGGGAGGCCGAGTTGAGCCTTTCTGAATATTTTGAACATTCCAGAATCTCCAGTCTGGCCTGCTGTCCTGACAGTGTTCAGGCCTGGTTCATGCGTCAGGGGGCGTGTGCTGGAGATTCTTCAGCTTTCAGCGGGGGCAGCAGCTTTCCAGGAGGACAGTGCCAGGTCAGCTCTGGCTTGGTCATGATAAACGAGGCACCCTTTTCCCATCCCAACACGCTGCATCATCTTCTGGCAACTCACAATGTTTGGGAGTCATTCTGTTGCATTATTGCAAAAATAGCAAGATACAACACAGATTCCTTGCTCACTGATGGTGCAAGAGGAAAGGCAGAAATGCTAATTTGTGTCTTTGATGTTTTGTGTGTTATTTTGCACAAAATGGCAACTTTGTTTTTACAAAATGGCAATTTGAAGGCAATTAGACAAAATTCTGTTTCAGCTATCTTCCGTAGTAAATGATCCATACCTTTAAAAGTACAAAAATAAATATTAGGCATAAATTCCCAACAGATAAGGTAAATGGTTATGCAAGGAATAATCTGATATGTTTAAAGAAATGCAAAACTTTAGTTAAATCCTCATTGTGAAAAATCTGAAAAAGAATGATGTGGTTTTGGTTTCTACTTGATTGAGTTCTGTTATTGCATTGTCAAGACAAGACTACCTGATACATAATTTCATAGTCCTGAAGAGATTTTAAAGACCCTGATGCAGAAATGTGTTATATATATATATATATATATATATATATATATATATATGATCTATATAAATAAACCAAATATATTTAAAGTTGTATAATTAAATGCTTTGACATTTTTATGCACGCGTGAAACCAACATCACAATCAAGATATTGAATATATCCATCACCCCCAAAACTTTCCCCACACCCCTTTGCAATCCTTTCCTCTGGTTTCTCCCCATCTATTCCCCAAGTACCTGTTGATCTGTTTTCTATCACCATAGATAAGTTTGCATTTTCTAGAGTTTGATAATATAGTCATATAGTATGTACTTTGTTAGCCTTTTTTTATCCAGCATAATTATTTGGAAGTACATCCATTTCATACTGTATATATATCAATACTTGATGACCCTGTATTGTTGTATTCCTTCGTATGTGCATACCACCATCTGTACATAGTTGCCTTATAGCTGAGAACTTGTGGCAAAATGCTGTAGAAAATCATTTGTATTGATAGTAAGGTTACTTCTCTGATTTTTCTGAAGACAAATTAGATGGTATATTAGATACTCAGATAAATGGGGCACTAGATAAAACCATAGTGGATGGGGTAAGAAGAACACATTTCAGGGGCACCTGGGTGGCATCTGCTTTCAGCTCAGGTCATAGTCCTGGGGTCCTGGGATGGAGCCCTACATCTGGCTCCCTGCTCTGTGGGAAGTCGTCTTCTCCCTCTGCCCCTACCCCCTTGTGTACCCTCTCTCTCTCTCTCTCTCTCTAATAAATAAATAAATAAATAAATAAATAAATAAATAAACACATTTCACATTTATAGCACTGGAAAATATTGAATTGAGGCTACATAATTAGCTTAAGCTATTTCAAATTGGCAGAAAGCTCAGCAGTGTTAAGTCTTATTTAGAGACTCTTGGTTACTCAGTTTCATTAAACATATATTTTTGTGGAAGGCCTATGGCTGGCCCAGGACTAGACCCCACAGGGACAAAGCAAGGAACCTGATCTCTCTCTTGCCCTCCAGAAGTTCACATCCAGTCAGTGAATGAGACATAGAAATAATTACAAAATAAAAGGTTGAAATGAGAATTGCTGTACAGAAGTACAAGTAGTTGAGGATGTTCAGAGGTAGAAGTTACTAATGTCCGAGGGGAGTCTGAGAACCTGTTTGCAGGTGGTGAAATCTTAACAGGGCTTTGAAGAATGGTTCCAGTTGAATATATGCAGATTTGAGAGGACACCAGCATAAAACGAGAAAACATGGCTAGGGCCTAGTGGTGGGAAATGAAGGGGCATCTGTGAGGAAGTGTAAACCCGTGTCTGCAGGGCTGGCTCTTCCCAGGGCTGAGGGAAGACTCTGCTCCAGCCTGCTCTCCCTGGCGTGTAGATGGCCACCTTCCTTCCAGGATCTGTCCCATCCTTTCCCTCTGTGTGTTTGTGTCCCGTTGGATTAGGGCCCATCCTAATGGCCTTGTTTTAACTTGATTACCTCTGTAAAGACTCTGTCTTTAAATCTGGTCACATTCTAAGGTACTGTGTGGGAGTGAGGACTCCAACATATCTTTATGGGGTGGCACAATTCAACCCATAACAACCAATGTGGGGAGGTTGGACTTTATCATTTAGGCAAAGGGGAGTCATGGAAGACTTGATTTGGGACGCCATCAGAACTTTACTTGATCAGATCAAATGCTGATCAGGCTATGTGTGCAAAATAGATTTGAGAAGGGGAGAGCCAGGTGGAAGTGAGGGTTGGTGAGAGGGGCCTTGTGGGGAGACTGGCTTCAGTCCACACAGAACCTGTGGTGGGTGTGGTGGGGGTAGCCAACCTGGCCATGCAGAGGATGAGAAGCAGCAGCCCAGTCGATGGCTAGGTGGCCTCTCCTCTATGCTTATTGCACAGTAGCACTGCACAGGTTGAGGATACATGAAGAGCTTTCACTGGGTGATCTGTGTAGTGTGTCGTGAAGGGTGTTGATAAAAAGGACCACATGTTGTGAAGGAAGGCCAGTTCAAGGACTGTCATTTGAAGGTTGTGGCAGGAATGTCTTTATCCACTGGACAGTCACCTCATTATTCTTCACCTTTGGTCAGAAAACAACTATAATTCTTCACATGAGCAGTTGAGACCATTATTGTGGGAGGAACCTGTATCTTTAGTCTTACTGCAAATTTTTGTTGTATGGTAAATTTATATATGCCCACGTGAGCACAATACATGGAGTGTATGTATATCATTTATATAGAGCTTTATAGTTTCACAGTTTTCACAGCTATTGTCAACTTTTATTCTTCTAATAATATGAGAGGTAAAAGGGGCTCAAATAGTATAAATGCCAATTTATTTAAGTTTTTCTAGTTAGCTAACATATAGTGTAATACTGGTTTAAGGAGTAGAATTCAGTGATTCATCACTTATGTACAACACCCAGTGCTCATCACAAGTGCCTTCCTTAATGCCCGTCACCCATCTAGCCTATCCCCCCCACCTCCCTCCACCAATCCTGAGTTTGTTCTTTATAGTTAAGAGTCTTTTATGGTTTGCTTCCCTGTCTCTTTTCCCCTTCCCCTATGTTCATCTGTTTTGTTTCTTAAATTCAACATGAGTGAAGTTATATAATATTTATTTCTCTTTGATTTATTTCACTTAGCATAATACAGTCTAACTCTATCCATGTCATTGCAAATAGTAAGATTTCATTCTTTTTGATGGTGAGTGATATTCCATTATATATATATACCACATCTTCTTTATCCATTCATCAGTCAATGGATGTTTGGGCTCTTTCTATAGTTTGGCTATTGTTGATAATGCTGCTATAAATATTGGGGTGCAGGTGCACCTTCACATCACTATTTTTGTATCCTCTGGGTAAATACCTAGTAGTGCAATTGCTGGGTCATAGGGTAGTTCTATTTTTAGCTTTTTACTGTTTTCCAGAGTGGCTGCCCCAGTTTGCATTCCTATCAGCAGTGCAAGAGTTTCCCCCTTTCTCTGCATCCTTCCCGACATGTGTTGTTTCCTGTGCTGTTAATTTTAGCCATTCTGACAGGTATGAGGTGGTATCTCCTTGTAGTTTTGATTTGTATTTCCCTGAACATGAATAGTGTTGAGCATCTTTTCATGTGTCTGTTGGCCATCTGGATGTCCTCTTTGGAAAAATGTCTATTCATGTCTTCAGGGAATTCAGGCTATTTCTTAACTGGATTATTTGTTCTTTGGGTGTTGAGTTTGATAAGTTATTTATAGATTTTGGATACTAACCCTTTGTCATTTGCAAATATTCTCTCATTCAGTAGGTTGCCCTCTAGTTTTGCTGATTATTTCCTTCACTTCATAGAAGCTTTTTATTTGATGCAGTCCCAATAGTTTATTTTTGCTTTTGTTTCTCTCTCCTCAGGAGACATATCTAGAAAAAGGTGTTATGGCTGATGTCAAAGAGGTTACTGTTGATGTTCTCTTCTGGGATTTCCTGTCTCATATTTAGGTCTTTAATCCATTTGGAGTTTATTTTTGTGTGTGGTGTAATAAAGTGGTCCAGTTTCTTTCTTTTGTATGTTGCTGTCCAGTTTTCCCAATGCCATCTGTTGAAGAGACTTTTTTTCCATTGGATATGGAATCTTTGTTGAAGATTAGTTGACCATAGAGTTATGAATCTATTTCTGAGTTTTCTATTCAGTTCCATTGATCTGTGTGTCTGTTTTTGTGCTAGTACCATACTCCCTACAGCTTTGTAATATAGCTTTAAGTCCAAAAGTGTGATGCTTCTCCAGCTTTGCTTTTCTTTTTAAGTTGTTTTGACTATTTAGGGTCCTTTGTTGTTCCATACAAATTTTAGGATTGCTTGTTCTAGCTCTGTGAAAAATACTGGTGGTATTTTGATGTGTAGATTGCTTTGGGTAGTATACACATTTTAACAATATTCCTCCAGTCCATGAACATGGAATGTTTTTTTATTTCTTTGTGTTATCATCAATTTCTTTCACAAGTATCCTATAGTTTGTAGAGTACAGATCTTTTACACCTTTGGTTAAGTTTATTCCTAGGTATCTAATGGTTTTTGTTGCAATTGTAAATGGGATTGATTCTTTGAGTTCTCTTTCTGCTGCTTCAATACTAGTGTATAGAATTGCAAGACATGGGGTGCCTGAGTAGCTCAGTCAGTTAAGCATCTGATTCTTGGTTTTGGCTAAGAGCAGGATCTCATGGGTCATGAGATGGAGCCCTATACTGGGCTTTATGATCAGTGGGGATTATGCTTGAAAATTCTTTCCCTTTCTCCTTCACTGACTTATGTGTGCATTCCCTCTCTCTCTAAAATAAATAAATCTTAAAAAAAAAGAAATGCAAAACATTTCTGTAGATTATCCTGCAAATGTGCTCAATTCATGTATCAATTCTAGCAATTTTTTGGTGGAGTCTTTCTGGTTTTCAACACAATATCATTCATCTGTGAATAGTAAAAGTTTGCCTTCTTCCTTGCCCATTTGGATGCCTTTTATTTATTTTTTGTTGTTGTTGTGGTCTGATTGCTGTGGGTAGGACTTCCAGTACTATGTTGAATAACAATAGTGAGAGTGGACATCTCTGTGTTCCTGACCTTGGAGGAAAAGCTCTCAGTTTTTCCCCATTGAGGATGAGATTAGTTGTGGGTCTTTTATATATGGTCTTAAGATGTTGAGGTATGTCCCTTCTATCCCTACTTTGTTGAGGGTTTTTATCAAGAATGGCCTTTGTCAAAGGCTTCTTCTGCCTCTATTGAGAGGATCATATGATTCTTATCATTTATTTTATTAATGTGGTGTATCACATTGATTATTGATTGATTTGCAAATACTGAACCACCTTTGCAGCCCAGGAATAAATCCCACTTGATTGTGGTGAATATTTTTGCATCCATGTTCGTCAAGGATATTGGCCTGTAATTCTCCTTTTAGTGGGGACTTTGTTTGGTTTTGGAATCAAGGTAATGTTAGCCTCATAGAATGAGTTTGAAAGTTTTCCTTCCATTTCTATTTTTGGAACAGTTTGAGAAGAGTAGATATTAACTCTTCTTGTGTGGAAGAATTCCCCCTGGGAAGCCATCTGGCCCTGGACTTGGGTTTGTTGGGAGATTTTTTTTTTGGGGGGGGGGAGATTTTTGATTACCGATTCAATGTCTTTGCAGTTTATAGGTTTGTTCGGGTTTTCTATTTTTCCTGTTTCAGTTTTGGTAGTTTATTTTATTTATTTATTTATTTTTTATGATAGTCACAGAGAGAGAGAGAGAGAGAGAGGCAGAGACACAGGCGGAGGGAGAAGCAGGCTCCATGCACCGGGAGCCCGATGTGGGATTCGATCCCGGGTCTCCAGGATCGCGCCCTGGGCCAAAGGCAGGCGCCAAACCGCTGCGCCACCCAGGGATCCCAGTTTTGGTAGTTTATATGTGTCTAGGAATGCATCCATTTCTTCCAGATGCCAAATTTGTTGGTATATAATTTTCCATAATATTCTCTTATAATTGGTTGTATTTCTGTGGTGTTGGTTGTGGCCTCTCTTCTTTCATTTGTGATTTTATTTATTTGAATCCTTTCTTTTTGATAAGTCTAGGTAAGGATTTATCAATTTTATTCTTTCAAAGAACCAGCTCCTCATTTCATTGATCTATTTGTTCTTGGTTTTCTGTTTTTTTTTCTATATCATTTATTTCTGTTCTGGTATTTCCCTTCTTCTGCTCGCTTTATTTGCTATTCTTTTTCTAGCTCCTTTAGGTGTAAAGTAGGTTGTATACTTGAGACTTCCCTTGATTCTTGAGGTAGACTTGCATTGCTGTGTACTTATAAATGCCAATTTGTATTTGAGGTAACTCTTGAAGATTAGAGAAGTTTTCAGGTCTTTTCTAACACAACTAGTCTTTGGCTAAGTTGGGACTGGAACAGTTATCATGGATAATAGAATTTGATGTTGTTCTCCATATGGTCTCATATGATTGCTCAGTATAGGATCCTGGAGATGCAAGGAAAGCCATAGGGTGGTGGCTGGTATGCATCCAAAGGATGTTTGCTAAATGCATGGTTGAAGGAGAGCATGTGCATTGTTAATTTTTCTATTAAGACTAATTTTTTTAAGAACAGTGTAATGTTCACAGCAAAGTTGAAGGGAAGGTGCGTAGATTTCCCCCATTCCTACTTTCTCAGCAGACAACAGCCTCTCCCAATTCTCACCATCCCCCACCAGAGTGGTACATTTGTTACAGTCAGTGAACCTACATTGGGACGTGATAATCACCCGAAGTCCATAGTTTACAGTAGGCTTTATTTTGGGAAGGGCCTGTGATTTTAGCCTATCCTTCCTCTCATTGTTAGGTATCATATGTACTGAGTTCAATTTTCAATTTTTAGTCATGGAAACCATAAGTTTGAACAATTGTCTTTTGTTTGTGTTTTTAAATGAAAATTGTGGGGCACCTCGGTGGCTCAGTAGATGAGTGTCTACCTTTGGCTCAGGTCGTGATTTGGGGGTCCTGGGATCAAGTCCCCGTATATAGCATGAGGAGCCTGCTTCTCCCCCTGCCTGTGTCTCTGCCTCTCTTTTTGGGTCTCTTATGAATGAATAAATAAAATCTTTTAAGTAAAATAAAATGAAAATTGTGACACACATACAGTCTTGAAAATAATTGTTAATACCGAATGAAAATGTGGTGCCTTGCAGCTAAAATGAGGATTTGAGTGAGATGTGTTGGATTCCAGTTCAGTCAAAGTAATGACATGACTTAGCTTCTTGTGGGATGCCTGAGTGGCTCAGTGGTTGAGCATCTGCCTTTGGCTCAGGGCGTGATCCTGGGATCCGGGATTGCATCCCACATCGGGCTCCTTGCAGGGAGCCTGCTTCTCCCTCTGCCTATGTCTCTGCCTCAATCTCTCTCTCTCTCTCTCTCTGTCTGTCTCTCATCAATCAATAAATAAAATCTTAAAAGCTTCTTGAACCGGCAATCTCAGTGTAACCTTTAAAATTTTTTTGTCAAGATATAAGTGTACATTGACTATCTCTGATACATGGTATAGCTTTCGTTCTGTAAGAGTTCATGTTATATAATTGTAAATCAAAATTCAACTGAGTAAATTTTAAAGATTGTACTAGTGTTATTCAATAATTCATGAATTAGGGAGCATCGCATTTAGTAGAGAGAAAGGAGCTCCAAAGAACTGTTCAAAATGAACAGCTTTTATAAGCAGAAAATGGTGGTGGCGGGTAAGGGAAGTTTCTAGCAAAGAATGTATTGTTTCAGACAAAGTTGCGTTTGTATGGGGGACAGCAGGGGTCTATCGGTGGGTTACCTCACTAGTGCTGACCATGTAATTCCAGATTAACCGGTTAAAGGTTACATTCCTAGGAGAGACTTAAACTGCAGTTAGGTTAGATATTGAGTCTTGGCTTGCTGACATGGGGCTTAACACAAAAGATTCCATTTGGAGTCTGTTTACTCTTTTTTTTTAAATATTTATTTATTTATTTGAGAGACAGCATGGACGGAAGGGGCCAAGGGAGAGAATCTCAAGCAGACCCCACACTGAGTGCGGAGCCCTGGGTGGGGCTTGATATCATGACCCTGAGATCATGACCTGAGCCAAAATCAAGAGTCAGCTTACTTAACTGACTGAGCCACCCAAATGCCCCTGTTACTCTTTTTTAACACAAGTTCTTTTACAAAGAATGGTTTGGTGTTACTGGGAAGTTACAATGGCCAAAGACAGAACTTCATTTTGAGATAGTTAAATTATAAAAATATAGGAAGTATTTCAAAGATTAATTTTGTGGCTTTGAAAATATTACACTTGCTTATATATTTTATTTATAAAAATTGAAGCCAGTTTCAGTGAAGGCTTTGGGTGGTGGGCCAGATTAGGCACCTGCTTATTGGGAGGGCAAGAACTACTACTTAAACCACATATTTAATTGTTTAACTTAAATTAAACAGCACAATAATGCAATCTACATAATATTTCTTTCCTTTTTTGGGTAATTTTTACATTTAAATTCAATTTGTCAACATATAACACTCAGTGCTCATCTCATCACATACCCTCCTTAATGCTCGTCACCCAGTTACCTTATCCACCCCCCCACTTCCACTTCAGCAACCCTCAGTTTGTTTCTCTGAGTTTAGAGTCTCTCATGGTTTGTCTTCCTAATTTTTCCCTATTCAGTTTCTCCTCCTTCTCTTATGGTCCTTTTCACTATTTCTTATATTCTACATATGAGTGACACCATGATATTGTCCTTCTCCAATTGACTTAATTCACTCAGCATAATACCCTTCAGTTCCATCCATATCCATGTAAATGGTAGATATTCAATCCTTTCTGATGGCTGAGTAATATTCCATTGCATATATATCTATCACATCTTCCTTATCCATTCATCTATCAAAGGACATCTCGGCTCCTTTCACAGTTTGGCTGTTGTAGACATGGCTGCTATGAACACTGGGGTGCAGGTGTCCCATCATTTTATTACATCTCTATCTTTGGGGTAAATACCCAGTAATGCAATTGCTGGGTCATAGGGTAGCCCTATTTTTAACCCTATGAGGAACCTCCATACTGTTTTCCAGAGTGGCTGTACCAGCTTGCATTCCCACCAACAGTGCAAGAGGGTTCCCCCTTCACATCCTCGCCAACATTTGTTGCTTCCTGTTTTGTTAATTTTAGCCATTCTCACTGGTGTGAGGTAGTATCACATTGTGGTTTTGATTTGTATTTCCCTGATGACAAGTGATGTGGAGCATTTTTTCATGTGCCTGTTGGTCATGTTTTGGTCTTCTTTGGACAAATGCCTGTTCATATCTTCTGCCCATCTCTTGATTGGATCATTTTTTTCAGTGTTGAGTTTGATAATTTCTTTATAGATCTTGGGTTCTAGCACTTTATCTGATATGTCACTTGCAAATATCCTCTCCCTTTATGTAGGTTTTATGTGTTTTAGTTTTGTTGAGTGTTCCTTTGTTATATAGAAGCTTTTTATTTTGTTGAGGTCCCAATAGTTCATTTTTGCTTTTGTTTCCCTTGCCTTTAGAGATGCGTCTTGCAAGAAGTTGCTGCAGCTGAGGTCAAAGAGGTTGTTGCCTGTGTTCTCCTCTAGGATTTTGATGAATTCCCATCTCATATTTAGGTCTTTTCATCTATTTTGGGTTTTTTTGTTTTTTTTTTTTTAATTATTTATTTATTTATTTATGATAGTCACAGAGAGATAGAGAGAGAGGCAGAGACACAGGCAGAGGGAGAAGCAGGCTCCATGCACCGGGAGCCCGACGTGGGACTCGATCCCGGGTCTCCAGGATCGCGCCCTGGGCCAAAGGCAGGCGCCAAACCGCTGCGCCACCCAGGGATCCCCTTTTCATCTATTTTGAATTTAACTTTGCGTATGGTGTAAGAGAATGGTCTAGTTTCATTCTTCTGGATGTGGTTGTCTAATCTTCCCAATACCATTTGTGGAAGAGACTGTCTTTTTTCCATTGGATATTCTTTCCTGCTTTGTCAAAGATTAGTTGACCCTAGAGATGAAGGTCCATTTCTGGGTTCTCAGTTTTGTCCCATTGATCTATGTGTCTGTTTTTGTGCCAGTACCATACTGTCTTGATGATCACAGCTTTGTAATACAGCTTGAAGTCCGGAATTGTGATGCTCCCAGCTTTAGTGTTCTTTTTAAACATTCCTTTGGCTATTTGAGATCTTTTCTAGTTCCATACGAATTTTAGGATTATTTGTTCCAACTCTGTGGAAAAAAAGTGGTGGTATTTTTTTTTAAGATTTTATTTATTTGGGGATCCCTGGGGTGGCTCAGCGGTTTAGCGCCTGCCTTCGGCCCAGGGCGTGACCCTGGAGATCCGGGATCGAATCCCACATCGGGCTCCCTGCATGGAGCCTGCTTCTCCCTCTGCCTGTGTCTCTGCCTCTCTCTCTCTCTCTCTCTCTCTCTCTCTCTCTGTGTGTGTGTGTGTCTTTCATGAATAAATAAGTAAATAAAATCTTTAAAAAAAAAAAAGAAAGATTTTATTTATTTATTCATGAGAGACACAGAAAGAGAGGCAGAGACACATGCAGAGGGAGGAGAAGCAGGCTCTCTGCAAGGAGCCCAGTGTGGGACTTGGTCCCAAGAATCCGGGACCATGCCCTCAGCCAAAGGCAGAGACTTAACTACTGAGCCATCCAGGCGTCCCAAAAGTGGTGGTATTTTGACAGGGATTGCACTGAATATGTAAATTGCTCTGGGTAGCATATACATTTTCACAAAATTTATTCTTCTAATCCATGAACATGGAGTGTTTTTCCATCTCTTTGGGTCTTCCTCAATTTCTTTCATAAGTGTTCTGTAGTTTTTAGAGTACAGATCCTTTACCTCTTTGGTTAGCTTTACTCCTAGGTATCTTATGGTTTTTGGTGCAATTTTAAATGGGATTGATTCCTTAATTTCTCTTTCTTCAATCTCATTGTTAGTGCATAGAAATGCAGCTGATTTCTGTGCATTGATTTTGTAACCTGCCACACTGCTGAATTGCTGTATGAGTTCTAGCAATTTTGAGGCTGAATCTTTTGGGTTCTCCATATAGAGTATCATGTCATCTGTGAAGAGTGAGTTTTACTTCTTTGCCAATTTGAATGCTTTTTATGTCTTTTTGTTGTCTGATTGCTGAGGCTAGGACTTCTAGTCCTATGCTGTACAACAATAGTGGGAGTGGGCATCTCTGTCATATTCCTGACCTTATGGGAAAAGCTCTTGGTTTTTCCCCATTGAAAATGATATTTGCTGTGGGATTTTTGTGTTTGGCTTTTATTATATTGAGATATGTTGTCTCTATCCTACACTGTGAAGAGTTTTAATCAGGATGCTGTATTTTCTCAAATGCTTTTTCTGCATCAATTGAGAAAATCATATGGTTCTTGTCTTTTATTAATGTGATCTATCATGTTGATTGATTTATGAATGTTGAACCACTCTTGCATCCCAGGAACAAATCCCACTTGGTTGTGGTGAATGATCCTTTTAATGTACTGTTGGATTTTATTGGTTAGTATCTTAGGGAGTATTTTGACATCCGTATTCATCAGGGTCTGTAATTCTCCTTTTTGATGGGATCTTTGGTTTTGGGATCAAGGTAATGCTGGCCTTACAGAGTTTGGAAGTGTTCTTTCCATTTGTATCTTTTGAAAGTAGAATAGGTATTATTTCTTCTTTAAATGTTTGGTAGGATTCCCCTAGGAAGCCATTCGGCCCTGTACTCTTGTTTCTTGGGAGGTTTTTGATGACTGCTTCAATTTCCTTGCTGGTTATGGGTCTGTTCAGGTTTTCTATTTCTTCCTGTTTCAGTTTTGGTAATTTTTAAGTTTCCAAGAATGCATCCATTTCTTCCAGATTGCCTAATTTGTTGGCTTATTGTTGCTCATAATACGATCTTAAAATTGCTTGTATTTCCCTGGTGTTGGTTGTAGTCTCTCCTGTTTCATTCATGATTTTTATTAATTTGAGTCGTTTCTCTTTTCTGGCTAGGGATTTATCTATCTCATTAATTCTTTCAAAGAACTACCTCCTATTTTAGTTGATCTGTTCTGTTCTTCTGGTCTCCATTTCATTGAGTTCTGCTCTAATATTATTTTCTTCTCCTGCTGGGTCTAGGCTTTATTTTCTTTTCTTTTTCCAGCTACTTTACGTGAAAGGTTAACTTGTGTATTTGAGATTTTCTTACTTTTGCTAGAAGATTGTATTGAAATATACTTCCCTCTTAGGCCCGCCTTTGCTGTATGCCAAATGTTTTAAACAGTTGTGCTTTCATTTTTATTAGTTTGCATGAACCTTGTTAATTCTTCTCTAATTCACAGGTTGACCCATTCATTTTTTAGCATCCTACTAAAGAACTCAAGTATTTGAGTTCTTTCCAAATTTCTTCTTGTGATTGAGTTCTAATTTCAAAGCATTGTGATCTGAAAATATGCAGGAGACAATCCCAATCTTTTGGTATCAGCTGAGACCTGATTTGTGGCCCAGTATGTGGTCTATTCTGGAGAATGTTCCATGTGCAGTTGAGAAGAATGTATATTCTGTTGCCTTAGGATGGCATGTTTTGTATATATCTGTGAAGTCCATTCTTGTCCAGTGTGTCACTCAAAGTTTTTGTTTCTTTGTTGATCTTCTGCTTAGATGATCTGTCCCTTGCTGGGAGTGGAGTAATACATTACTATTAATGTATTATTATCCCTTTACTTTGGTTATTAATTGGTTGATATAATTGCTGCTCCCACATTAGGGACATAAATTTTCATAATTATTAGGGCTTCTTGTTGCATAGACCTTTTAAATCTGACATAGTGTCCCTCTCCATCTCTTACTACAGTCTTTGGTATAAAATCTAATTTATCTGATATGAAGATTGCTACCCCAACTCTCTTTTGAGGTCCATTTGCATGGTAAATTGTTCACGACCCCCTCATTTTCAGTCTAAGGGTGTCTTTAGGTCTAAAATGAGTCTCTTGTAGACCAACATATGGATGGGTCTTGCTTTTTATCCAGTCTGATACCCTGTGTCTTTTGACTGGAGCAGTTAGTCCCTTCACATTCAGAGTGAGTTCGTAAAGATACAAAATTAGTGCCATTGTATTACCTGTACAGTCCTTGTTTCTGCAGATTGTCTCCATTTCTTTGGGCTCCCTCTTTGCTTACAGGATCCCCCTTTATATTTCTTGCAGTGCTGGATTGGTGGTCACATATTTCACATTTTCCTGCCTATCCTAGAAGCTCTTTATCTCTCCTTCCATTCTGAATGACAGCCTTGCTGGATAAAGTATTCTTGTTCTTGGCTGCATGTTTTTCTCATTTAGTACCCTGAATATATCATGCCAGACCTTTCTGGCCTTGTAGGTCTCTGTGGAGAGGTCTGCTGTTAATCTAATATTTGTCCTACTGTATGTTAGATATTTTCTTTCTTTTTTTTATCTCTTGGATATGAATGCCTGTTTCATTCCTCACATTAGGGAAGTTCTCAGCTGTGATTTGCTCAGATATACTTTCTGGTCCTCTTTCTCTCTCTGCACCCTCAGGAATTCCAATAATACAGATTTTTTTTTTTTTAACTACTACTTATTTCTCAGAGCTTCTCTTTGTGGGCTCTTAGTTGTTTTTGTTTTTTTTTTTCTGTCTCTCTCTTTTCCTCTTCTTCCTTCCTTTCCATCAACTTGTCTTCTGTGTACTTACTCTCTTTTGCCTCACTTACCCTAGCTGTTAGAACATCCCATTTAGGCTACAACTCAGAATATTTTTAATTTTGGCCTGATAAGATCTTATTTCTGCAGTAAGAGATTCTCTAGAGTCTTTTATGCTTTTTTCAAGCCCAACTAGTAATTGTAATCCTGAACTCCATCTCTGACATGTTACTTAAATACATATCCATTAGATCTGTGGCAGAGAGCAATACCTATGGTTCTTTTGTTTGTGGTGAATTCCTCCTTCTAGTCATCTTGTCCAGTGCAGAATGGCTGTAAGAGTGAGTAGAGTCAAAAATACCAATCATGACCCAAGCAAAATACACACTAGACAATTCTAAAAAGGTCAGAAATCAGAAAATAAAAGAAAAAAGATGAAGAAAATGAAAAACAAATGAAAAAAGAGAAACCAAAGAGAGAGAGAGAGAGAGAGGAGGAGGAGGAGGAATGGGAGGGAGAGAGAATAAAATCTCACAGAGTGGACAAAACAGGGTGATCCATTTGGTTCTGAGTGTGTTTTGGTTTCTGTGTTAGAAGATATTAAATTCCAAAATAATAAAAAAATCTTATATGTATATATATATATATATATATATACACACAAAAATAAAATTGAATACAGTGAAAGGAAGCCAAAAATGGAGAATATATCTATAACATGTAATTGTAAAATATGAAATTTAAAAAAGAAAAAACTTAAAAATGAAGAGTTGATAAAATAAGAAACTAGTTGAGGTGGAAAAAAAGAAAAAATATTAGAAAATTTTAACCTGAAGGATAAACAAATCATAAGAGAAACAAGTTATATATACTATTTTCTTCTAGTCCTGGAGTTTTACAGTTCTTTTTGGTCAGTAAACTTGCTGTTCCCCTGTTCTTCCAGCTGGTCTTCTGGGGGCAGGGGCCTGCTGCATTGATTCTCAGGTATCTGTGCCTGGGTGAAGTTGCACTGTCCCTTGCCAGGGGGCCTGGCTCAGTGTAAGCTGGTTTTCTGTGTGCGATTTTTGTTCCCTGTAGTTTTTCTATGCCTCTTTTGAGGGTGAAAGGGGAAAAAAAGGCCAAGCCCCAATCTCCAGCCCCGGAACTGAAAGATCAGGGCGTGGGCCAAATTCTGCAGACTTCTATGGTGCCCACTCCCTCAGATTCTCCCTGGGGAAAGTAGGGGGACACTGATTTGTGCAATTTGTAGGTTTCCATCAGGGAGAGACTTTGCTTGCTGGTGCGTGAACCTGCTCTGCCCTTCCTGGAGGAAGCAGAGAGTCACCTCACTTCTGCCCATTGGAAGACCCTGTCATGGAGAGCTGTCATCCTGTGGAGTGCACACTCAATCCACCTCTCCCAGACAAAGCGGAGGGTTGCTGCATTCCAGTCCTTTGCAGGGACCCAGCATGGACAGTGGTCACCTGATCTGTCACGGTTTGCAGTTTATGTCACAACAGGCTGAGCCTTCTCTCAGGCTCACTGACCTAATCCCGTTTCCCTGCTCTGAAACTTGGAACTCTGCTGGTTGAGGCATCCCTGTTCTTTCTGTACCTCCAGGAATATTGAGACCTGACTGTCCCTTCCTGTGATTCTGCCCTGCTTCACCCCTGAGCACCTTTCAGGCAGGGAAGTCTCCCAGGAGCAGATTTCTAAAGATCCTGATTTTGAGTCTCAGGGCTGCAGCAGCAGCCTGCCATCAGCTTACTCACCCTTTATATTATGATATATCCCCTCCATTTCTCTTCTCTGCACTCCTACCTTACAAAAAGTATTCACTTTCCTATTTGTGGAGTTCCAGCCATTCTTTCTTTATATCTCAAGTTGAATTCATAGATGTTCAGGATGGTTTGATAGCTATCTAGCTAAATTTAAGGGACCAAACAAAACAAGGACCCCCACTCTTCCACCATGTTGCCTCTCCCCACTATGTAATTTCTCTTAAAAAATAAACGTGATTTCAAGGAAATGGAAGCAAGCTACTAAGCTACTATCTTTGAAACCAGTTAACTGATACCAGGTGGGCTCCCCTTCACCTCAGTCTATGTATTTGTCTTCCCTCTCAATTTGCAGGAACTTGGATGCCCAGAAGATTCCCTCCAAACTGGGATAGTGTCTAAGGCATATGGTCCAATAGCCCTCTGTGTACTTGGGTTCTCTTTGGCTCTCTCAGAACCACATGGAGCTGGCCAACATATGGAACACCATATATCATCCAGTCCCCTGAGAAAAATTCAGTCTGACAAGACTGCATGAATAGTGAGGACATTACTGAAGACTGTGGTAACACAAATTGTTAGAGGATGCTATCGTGTCACTAACCTTAAAAATCCACTGGCTACCCTAAGTCATGTTGGAGAACAGCTCCTCCTTACTTCTGTCTCCTCCTGTGGCCTCCTGCTCTGTCACCGATAACCATTTGAAAGCAAATAAGCCAAATTTTTCTTCTTGCCTAGTTAGGGGGCAAGCAGGGGGTGGGAGCTTCAGACCTGGATTTGGGTGGGTTTAGTAGCACCTTCCAAAGAAAAACTGCATTTTTTGTAAGTAGAGCGCAGGTGAATGAAACTCTCTCCACCTCACTGTGTTAAATGTTAAGAAAAAGCCTAAAGTAATTTTGGGTTATCTTAGACGATGTGAGAAATATGAAACTGGACTATAACATTTTGGTCCTTTTTCTCCCCAGTGTGGTCACAAATTAGAAAAGAGTCCTGTATTTTTCAATGCTCAGATTGTTTTTACTGAGAATCAGTTGGCCTGAAGGAAGGTGTTATTTTGTATCTGCTGAGAAATTCCTACTGTATTAGGATTTTCTAAGCATCTAAGGGACCTCACCAAGTCACAGGTGTGGCCTAAAGCTTGCCAACATCCATGGTCTTCATCCAAAGGACTGAGATCTCTATAGGGGAGGGATAGATGTTGCAAACCAAGTCAAAGGAACACAGGAAAAAAAAGATTTTGAAAGGACCGTGACTTTTGTAGGAGAATTTGAGGAAATGATTTCTTCTCTTTAAAAAAAAAAAAAGAGGAAGCAATCAAAATAGAGTTATTTGGTAGTTTTGGAAAGAAAGGTTTGGATCCCCAAACCACGGAGAGTCGTATTTGCAGTGAATATCCTGTGCAGGGCTGAGGCCAGCAGATGTTCTCGTGGCTCACACTGTGGGAACCCAGAGGATGAGGGCATCAGGGAGTGAGCAGGCTCTGGGAACGTGTGATTCTGGCTCTAGGAAACGAGGAAGCATGATGTAAGTTTGAGAAATGGAACGGTATAGAATTGTGGCGTGGGGGGTGAGGGGGTGTGGGTGCTGGAGCGGGTGAGGGAGCAGCCTGCAGCAGTGATGACCTTCCTGGAAAGAATCCTGTGGACAGTGCAGGCCTTTATTACGTGTGGATTACTGAGCCCTCCAGAAAGCCGTCGCAGTTGAGCCTGCATTGGCCAGCCCCCCTCCCTATTGTGGCTTTACTTTCGTAATGGTTTTCCCAAAGTCAAGAAGTTAAAACTAAGAATGTAGACTCAGGAGCACATGCCCAGGCCATTTGTCACAGTGCTGGACACACCCTGCACTTGGAGGCGTTTTAGCAAATGTAAGCTTCTCCTGACAAGGTGCCCACCACCCTTGCAGGCCGTCCAGGAGTAGCAGCCTCACTGTTTCCTCGGCCCACTTGGGGCCCAGCCTCCACTGAGCTGCTGTGGTGTCCCCAGGTTGCCTTCCCTTGGGACAGCAGAGTCGCTGTGTCCCCAGCGTGAAGGTGGGGATGAGTGTAAAGGACTGAGGGGAAATACCACGTGTTACACTATGTGATCCAAACAAACCACTGAGGGGCAAAGAGGAGTCTAGGCTTTGAAATCTAACTTGCCACCCTACGAAGTAAGGAAATTAATTCAAGAGAAAACACAAAAATAAGCAGCTTAGGATTGTGGTGCCTCTAGCAAATATAGCCTTTGTGCTGAGAAGCAGACAGTCTCCTGTGTGTACGTTTTCATTTTGAACACATTCCTTTGGTCTAGGGTACGTTATTTTTTTTTTAAGGCGTACAAAGCTATTTTGTAATCTAATACCAATCAGGACTCCTCAATCTTCTGGTTTCATTAATGCATTTTGTATTTCAAAACTGTATTTGCCCAAGCATTCTGGCTTTTAACACTGAGATGGATTTGCCTAAAAAGCCAAGGAAAATATTTTCTATTTCTTTCCTTCCATTCATTTCTCCATGCAGAGAGCTAGTTAAAATTGTGTCATAGAAAAGGCTAAGATGAAAATCCTGGTTTGTGTGTGTGATGTGCTTTAACCTGGAAGAAGGCCCTTTGGTTCTCTCACTTTGTCCTGTGAGGGAAACTTTCTCATCCTGTGGAAGGTTAGCATTGGAAGGGAGCTTGGACAGATAGCTCCTCAGATTGTAGAGATTTTAATCGCAGATGCATGTGGTTTCAAGTGGTCAAGGTTCGATAGAGAGAGTGGATTCAAATCAAATGGCAGGTGTCTCTCCTGCTGGTGCAGAACCACTTTCCCTTCAACATAGTTCTGGAATCGCTGCCAGTTTCAAACTTGATAGCCTCTGTTGCCTGACTGTGTTTTCTGTTGCTCCGTCCATAAAAAGCACATTTTTTTCATTGATAGACAAACAATAACAACAAAAGCCAGAAAAAAAAAAAAAACCCAACCTATTTGTCAAAAGGAGTTTCTAGAAAGGTTAGTTTACTGTCTTGTCAATCTCTAAATTAGAACATGAGACCAAACTTTGTAAAAGTGAATTACTGCATAAAAAGCAGGGAAATTTTGACACTTGCCACAACATGGGCGAACCTTGAGGGTGAAGATGTTCAGAACAGGCCGCCCCAGAACACGCCACTTTGGCACATTGAGTACATTCACCAGAAGGCAGTTGAGGAAGAGCAGAGACGAGAAGAGCTCCCTGTCTTTCTTCTTTCTGTCTAAAATCAGGTTTATAAGTTCCTGCCTCTCCCGTACCAGGATGAAGGAATGACCCTTGTCACTGTGGATAGACAGTCTCCACCAAGACGCGTCTGCATAAGCAAACTTCACTAACAAAGCCTTTATCTTCCCTTCCCCTCCCTCACGTACTTCTTAGCCACATTCCCACAATTTATTGCCCCTAGAAGCCCAAACTCCTTTTTCTTAGTGTAGGCACTTCCCAATTTGTCACCTGGTGTTAAAATGGTATATTAGGCCCCAGAGTCTAACTGCTTGTTTTCACTTCTTTCCTCCGAAGCTTCCAGGCATGTTAAAATGTCAACATCAGTACAATGTGGATGTTTTTTCTCCTGTCTTTTGTCTGTTTAATTCTCAGGACCCAGAACAAACCTAAGAGGATAGAGGAAAAATGGTTTTCTCTCCTACAAGGACATTGGACTAAGGGAAAGAAGCCGGTCATGAAAGTTCAGTTGTGATATGATTGGACTTATTCTAAGTCCCCAGAGAGGTCACATTTGTAGAGACAGCAGGATGGTGGTCACAGGGCTGGGAGGGAGGGCGTGGAGGGCTAGTGTTTAGTGCGGGCAGAGCTTCGGTGTGGAAAGATGAAAAGAGTTCTGACACGGACGCCTGGGTGGCTCAGTGGTTGGGCGTCTGCCTTCAGCCCAGGGCGTGATCCTGGAGACCCGGGATCGAGTCCCACGTTGGGCTCCCTGCATGGAGCCTGCTTCTCCCTTTGCCTATGTCTGCCCCTCTCTCTCTCTCTCTCTCTCTCTCTCTCATAAACAAATAAATAAATAAAATCTTAAAAAAAAATAAAAAGAGTTCTGATGGTCCTACAACAATGTGAGTGGACAGTGGACTTAATGCCACTGACCTGTGCTTGTAAAAATAGTTAAGATGGGAATTTTCTTTTTTTAGGGCCAGGGTTTGAATCAGTTACAGCCTCACGCCCTGCTCCCCTCAGCCCCTACCACGTCCACGGCAGACAGGGCTAATCCAGCAGAGCAGTCTTCCTGGATGGGGCCAGAAAGCTTCTCCACGGCTCCTGCACCACCCTCCCCGCCTACCCTTCCTTTCAGCACTCTTCCCTGGTTAGGATTTTCCTGAACTTGGGGGGAAAATATTCTTCTTCAGCCCCCTGTTATCTCCTGGTCTGCACCCTATTTCTCATTTCCTATCACAGCACACTTGGTGGACGAGGTTTTGGGGGCTGCACTGTACCTGCTCTTGCTTATTGTGTCCTGTCTTCTGACCCGGCGTCCTCTCTCACCATTGATCCGAGCAGCACTGGCTCAGCTCCCTGAGAATCCCCTTGTCTTAAACACAGTATCTCTCAGGCCATCTGTTCGACCCTCTCAGTGGTGCCAAAAATGTGAACTCACTCGCCTCCTTGACATGCTCTTTTCCCTTTGCTGCTCGAATAGTGTGGCTTTCCTTCTCTCTCCAGAAGCATGTGCTGGCCATTTTCTGCTTGCCTCCAGATCCACTTTCCCTCCTTCTCTGTCCTGACTTCATTCTAGGAATCTGACCAGGGTGGGTTGTGATTTCATCCTTTCATTGTCTTCGTGAAACAGTGGCCCAGAGGTGGGAAATTCCTTGCCTGGCATTCAGGTGACTAATGAGAAGGGCTGTTGCTTTTGTCTAGGGATACTTGGAATTGGTTACTGTTTCCAGAATTCTCTCACTGGTACCGCCTCACTGGGTTCCCTCCCCACCCAGCCTCCTACTGCTCCGGCTGCTGTAAGCCATCTGCTCTCTCCATCCAGAGGGTGAGTTGGAGGGGATGGTTTGTTCTACAAGAACCCACAGCTCCTGTTCAGTGACCTTCCCATAAGATTGTAGTCACAGCCTTCGTTTTCTCTACATTTTGATAACCTCATCTTTCCCTTGCCCTTTCAGACCTAGGGTTAGTACATTTCTTCCATCTTTTTTTTAAAATTATAAGTTATTCAATTAAATTAAAAAAAACAGTGTACTCATTTCTCCCACCCCCATCCCCTACCTCTGGCAACCGCAAATCTCTTTTCTATATCCATGAACTTGGTTTTTTTGTTACTTTGTGTTTCTTTTGTGTTTTTGTTTTTGATTCCACATGCAAGTGGAATTTGTATTTGTCTTTGTCTGACTTATTTCATTTAGCATAATACCCTCAAGTTCTGTATGACTTATCACAGATGGCAGGATTTCATTCTTTTATGGCTGAGGAATATTCCTGTGTATGTGTGCATACACATCTTCACCTATCCATCCAGGCATTCAAGTGTCCATCCATGGACGCTTAAGTTGCATCCATATCTTGGCTATTGTGAATAATGCTACAGTGCACGTGGTGGGGAACAGATATCTCTTCAAGTTAGTGCTTTCATTTCCTTCAGATAAGTGTCCAGAAGTGAGATTGCTGGATCATATGGTGGCTTAATTTTGATTTTTTTGAGGAACCGCCATACTCTTTTCCACAGTGGCTGCACCAGTTTATATTCCTACCACCAGTGCATCAGGGTTCCACATCCTTACCACATCCTTTTTATTCGACATTCTTGCCAACACTTGTTATTTCTTGTCCTTTTTTTTCTTATTAAGAGATTTTTTAAAAGGGATTTTATATATTTGAAAGCAAGGGAGAGCATGAGTGGGGCAGTGGAGGGACAGAGGGAGAGAGAAGCAGGCTCCCTGCTGAGCGGGCAGGGCTGGATCCCAGGACTGGGAGATCATGACCTGAGCCAAAATCAAGAGTTGATGCTTAACTGACTGAGCGATTCGGGCACCTCAATTACTTGTCTTTCTTGATACCAGCCATTCTGACAGAGTCATAAAGTGACATCCCATTATGGTTTTGATTTGCATTTCCCTGATGATTAGTGATGTTGAGCACCTTGTCTCGAACTTGTTGGCCATCTGTATGTCTTCTTTGGAAAAACATCTATTCTGATCATCTGCCTATATTTTAATCAAAAAAATTTTTTTGCTTTGAGTTCTACGAGTTCTTTATATATTTGGATATTAGCCTCTTTTCAGATATATGATTTGCAAGTATTTTCTCCCATTCAGTAGGTTGCCTTTTTGTTATGTTGGTTTCCTTTGCTGTGCAGGAGCTTTTTAGTTTGATGTAGTCCCACTTGTTTACTTTATGTTATGTGTATTTCACACATATGTTATACATATTTACCACAGTTAAAAACAAAAAGTGAAAAAAAAAGTGAATTCCAAAAAAAAAAAAAAAAAGTGAATTTCATGCCTGGATGTGGAAAACTTGGAGTTGTACCTAAATGTTGGATAACTGAGTCTGCTCTGGGTGTGCACCCTGAAACTCGCTGAAATGACTTGTGCTTGTATATACATGGTGGCTTTGTCCCAGATCAGTGGTTATTTATTTGTCCCCACTAGGGAGAGGGAGGCACCTTTTCTTTCTAGCTCCCTTCTCCATCCTTACAGCCCATTCCTGTTGAAACTGTGTGGGACCACGTGTGGAATGAAGCAAGAAGAGTTAGCTCTGGGATTTTTGGGGACAAGCCAGTGCCTGGAGAAAGAGAGGAATTTACTAGATAATCTGTTTTTGGGAGAAATCCCAATTTACTAGATAATCTGTTTTTGGGAGAAATCTCAATCAATCTGGAACACTGAGTGTTCCATTGGGGGCACTGGGCTTTAGATTTGTGCACTTTTAGTGGAATGTATTAAAAAAGTTAGAGATGAATACTAAATGTGAGGAAATGATCCTTCCTTCTAAGTCCTTATTTATAGATCCCAACCTTGTAGAAATGATCCTCTGCCAGTGATGTGTGGTTATTTCTGAAAAGCCTTCTACTGACAACGTGGAAGGGATATGGGAGGAAAAAGAAGACAGGTGGGTGTGGGACAGGATTGAAGAGATGAACAGATGTGTGCCTGTTGCTGTTCCCTTGACAGGCTCATGACTCTCTAGGCCAGCTCTGTGCAGTAGCTCTCCCTGTGATAGTGGAGATGTTCATACTAATCCTGCATATGGCTCTGGAACTCCTGAAATGTAGCCAGTGTGACTGAGGAACTGAATGTTTGGTTTTGTTTACTTTTAATTAGTTTAGATTTAAATAGACACCTCTGAGTAGTTAGGATTAGACCTGAGGACAGTTTTGGGGCCTTTAATATGGACATTGGGTTCCCCAAAACCTCCTCAAAAGTAGACTTAGTATCATTAAATTTGTTTGATTAATCAATTATTGATTGATGATGAATACGTTTATTGAGCACCTACAATAGGACAGGCACTGGGTTTAAAAATGGGGATATTGTAGAGAACAAAACCAACAGGAATTCTTGCCCTCACGGGGCTTATATTCTGTGAAAAGACAACACTGAACAAGTGTGAATGGAAGCATGTTATGAAAGAAGTCTCATCTCCTGCCCGTAGGAAGGAGTCTTTATGTGTCTAGGGGAGGGGGGAAGGGGGGTGATGTCAAATGAAGGCTGTCATTTTATCACATTTTGTTTTAACAGGGACATATCCAGTCCTCTGGTCCCTAAACTCTGATTCAACTTTTCCAGTCCTCTTGTTGCCACCTTCCTTCTCAGTAGGATCTTCTGGGCTAATCTGATGTCTTGACACCGTGGTTGAACCCATAAACACGGCGAACCCTTGTTTCATACCCTCCCGTACCCTAGAAGGGTTTCAGAGGGAGAGGAAGGGGAGGGGAGTTGAGAGGATGGGACGAAGAGCATTGGCAGAGGTTGGGGTGAGCTCACACTGTGGGGTGGCTTGCTGCCGTAGCCCCCAGGGGCCCCCAGAGTGCCCGAGGCAGCTGTGGACAGGACTCCCTTGAGGAACAGGATTTGGTTACAGTCTCTACCCAAGACTGGGATGGGGGCCAAAGCTGCAGCCTGAGTCAGCCTTCCAGCTCCAGCCCAGCACCGCCTTGACTCTGTGCCTTGAGCTCGGTCCCTCTGCTTGGCCACCCTCAGTGGGGTGCAGTCAGCTGATTCAGTAAGTGTCCAGGGGGTACCTCCTGTCCACTTACCGCCCAGGGGTCCTTGGGGTAACACTGGGCTCTTTGGGTCAATTCCCCCCCCCCCCCCCACCCCGCCTGGCTGTCCAGCCCTTTGTTGCCTCAGAGGCTCCCGGCTCCCAAGAGGAAGGAAGGCTGATGGCTGCCCTGAGTTTTGGGCTGTACTTCTCAACTCTGGCTGCACTTGACAATTACTTGGGGAGTTTTTGAAAGGCACAGATGTCTGGGCACCCTTGGCCCCAGAACAGTTAAATTAGAATTTTGAGCATACAGGCCTGGGCATTTTTTTGAAAGCTCCTTGGCCGGGATGTGGTCCTGCAGAGCACTGAGGAGCGGCAGGAGGCCCCGGGGATCCTGCTGTGTTCCTCCCAGCCTCTGGAAAGCCTCCTGGAGGGCTCTCGTGGAGGCAGACACCCCATTTCCTCAGGGAAAATCCCTGGAGGGCTGCACAACCCTACCTCTTCCCCTCATATCCTCCAGATGGAGGCCTGAGGACCCACGGTCGCCTCTGGGATCCGGGTCATTGTGCGCGGCGTGGCTGGAACGTGAGCTTTCCCACGGCTGGAGGTGGCCCCTGATGGCTTCCAGCTGTCGCCGCGGGCCAGGGAGGCCTCTTCCACCCACCGGACTTAGAGACGCTGTCAACCTGAACTCCGTGCTGCAAACCGGAATCCAGGACGCCCATCAGGCGGAGGGTGGGAGTGGGGAATGTGTGTGGGGCTGCAGGGGAAGGCAGGAACTCCAGGGAACCTGCCCTAAGTTATGAGCTGGTTCCAAAATAATAACTGCCTGCAAAGAAAATAATGAGGTGTGTTGGAAGAGCGAGCACTTTCTTACACTCGGCGCAGCAGCTGGGGCCAAGGCCTCCGGGCAGGGAGGGGATCCCACTTGCAGTGTCAGGTTTTGCTCCCCTGGCCCTGCTCAGCCCCATCCAAAAGGCTTTGCTGTGGGCTGTCATCTGCTGGCACGTGTGCAAAACCCAAGAGCAAACACATTTTCACATTCAGTCTTACATGCTCAGAGGAACCAAGTGTTTCTGAGATTACACATTTTTGCAGCATTATGCTATACTTGAGCATGCAAAACAAAGAAGTGGAATTTTTTTCTTTTTTTTTTAATAAGAGTTTCTAGGATGATACAGGGAATTCTTTTGGTAGGTAGGGTGCTGGGGGCCTGGGGGCTGGTGTGTACCTGGACCGTGTCAGATGCTCAGACAAGTGTTTGCTGAAAGGGGACAGCAGCTACCCTCTGACCCAGCTTGTAGGGCTTTGCAGAACATCTCTGGGTGGGTGGGGTTGCTTCAAATTTAAGGCAATCACCAGAGTCACTGCTTCTGTGTTCTGTGTGCTGGGAGGGCCATCTGGGTATAGGAGAGAACACTTGGGTGTAAATCCCAGCCCTGGCCCTTCCTGACCAATGGAACATGGACAGGTCGTTTAACCTCTATGAGCCTCTGTTTTCCCATTTGTGAAAAGGGGAAACTCTAAATAGTTGGGCCGGGGGTGGGATGGGGAGGGTCAGGATCTAATAAAGAGACTGGGCTGAAAAAAAAAATAAATAAATAAATAGTTGGGCCTTGGTGTGGGTTGTGGTGGTGATAAGAGAGAATAAAGAGCCTAGAAGGGAAGTCTTGTCCCACTCCCACCCCTTACGGGCCCTTCTTTTCTGTTTCGTTCATTGAGCTTTCTCTTCTATTTTCCTTGAAAAAGTCTCCTTCTGGAGCCTCTCAAAATCTGTGCACCTGAACCCCACTGCAGACCAATTAAATCAGAACCTCGGAGAGTGAGACCTGGGCATTGGCAGTTCTTGATGGTTCCCTGGTGATTCTGATGCACGGCCAGTGTTCCGAACCACTGCCCTAGAAGGGCCAGTCACGTGGGGGCATCGACAGGTGTTGGGATACTGATGTTTGGGGTAGTGCTGTCTGCAGGGCCCTCTGGGAATTCCAGAGGGTCACCTGGGGTCCTGTTGGTTTTAGATGTCATGGCTTTGACCCTCAGGGGCAAACACCCATCACATTTAGTAATTTGCAGTTTTCTCAGGAATGTGACTTTGAACTCCCCCACCACCAGGTAGTTGTCTGAAATGGAGTCACCTAGCTGGCACCAGGCCCTGGGCAGCACACAGCAACCCTGGGGAAGTGACAGCCAATTTCTTTCTGGGAATTGGCCCCCAAAGAGAAGGGCAGCTGCGAGTGCTGGTGTACACAGTGAGGAGGAAGTGAAGACGTTCTAGAGAGCCATGATTTGAAGCTGCAAGTAGAAGTTAGGAGCTGCTTGCATCTGTGCTGTGAGCAGAGGTACCCAGGGGGGTGTTGGATTCCTGCATCCATCCCTCTGAGTGTCTAGCATGCTGCCGGAGTGCCACTCACTGTTCCAGGCCTTGGGTCTGGAGGGCTTTATAGCTCATCAAAAGAATCTCTATGTGATATGCACATGTGTGGGGCAATGTGTACTTTTTTTTTGGTTTTTAAGAGAGTGGAGGGAGAAAGGTAGAGGAAGAGGGAGAGAATCTTAAACAGGCTCCATGCTGGGCTTGATCTCAAGCCCCCCAACTTGGGGCTTGATCTGAAGACCCTGAGATCATGACCTGAGCTGAAACCAAGAGTCGGACACTCAACTGACTGAGCCACCCAGTGTACTCTAAAAGGGATCTTTATTTCTGTCATTAGCTGTATGGATCAGGGCATCTCTTTAAAAAGATCTGAGTACCAGTAGCATGAGGTATGCTCTCTGAAGGCTCATGGCCTGCTACCTTTTCAGGAAAGAAGGTGCCAAGATAAATGCATTGATGCTAGGGCAGACAAAGGGAGATTTCTTTAAATACAAGACAAATGACCCTCCCGAGTTACCCAGAAGAAATCTCCACAAAGCAGCAACAACAAAAAAGTAGAACAAAAATTTTTGGGTGAAACAAAAGCTCAGTTTGGGAGTCATGGGGTTGGGCTTTTTCTAGGTTGTCAGTTTCTCTAGCCTTCAGTAGGAGGGGAGCTGGAGGCAGGTAGGTCTAAGAGATGGAAAAAGGAGGCCAATCTGATTTTGGCTTAACCCCAGGGGGTCAGGGCTGGACTGAAGAGACCAGTCGTCTTGGAGGAAACAGACAGGGGCCTGGATCCTGTTCATTCGGGTACAAGCCAGGGGTTGCCAGGGCGCTCACAACAGCAGCCAGTAAAGAAAGATGCCACACTTTTCTTCGGCAGGTATCGTGTGAACTTCAGACCCAGATATGTCACCAAATACAAGACAGTGACACAGTTGGAATGGAGGTGCTGCCCTGGCTTTAGAGGGGGAGACTGCCAGGAAGGTCCCAGGGACCCTGTGAAGACTCCCCGCCCCACACCTGCCCGGCCTCGAAATAGCATGAAGAAAGCCACAGGTAACTTCTCTGAGCTTTGCTGTGCATGACCACCTCTGATCTCTCCAGTGCTCCTCCAGACAGTAAGACTTGTGATGGTGGCGATACTTACAATGGCGATCTCTCCAAGGTCTTAAGTAACACACATATGTGCCTGGAGTACAAACATGTGGCATACAAGTTTATTTGCAGAAGCAGTAGCAACCAGAGTACAGATTTTTTTTTTTTTTAAGAAAATTGCTCTGTTAGGGCCAACTTATGAAAGCCAAGGACGTAGCAATCAGTGTAGGGGACAGCTTCAGACTGGTGTGTGGCACAGATGACAAGAGACTCAGATGTAGTGATGCTTTGTCTATTTTTACTTTTCATCTACAAGCTCCCATGCATCTGAATTTGAAGGAACTAAATTGTCTTTTTTAAAAATAGGTAAATCAGAATCATTCTCACTCTGTTTGAGGTGAGATGTTTGCAGAGCTAAGCTCCAAGTTAGAGGCATCTAGTGAAGTTGTTCTTAAATTTGTTTCTGAATTCTTTTTTTTTTTTTTGAAGTAGCATGAACTCCGTGAATAAGAAAACTGATAATTTTCACCTTTACTTTTAAGCATAACATTAAGCGAATGACTTTTATGGATAAAAATTTTCTGTCCTTTTATTCCAAGTCACGTTATCATTCCTCTTTTTTAACTTGAGTGAGAATAAATGTAACCTAGGTTTTCTCATGAATTTGATGGTTAGGTCGTCTTTACATGATTATATTTTCCCATGAAGTATTGTCAGTTTTGAAACTTGTAGTGTTTCCCAATATTGTCTGTAAAATAGACTTTAAAATAATTTTTTTTAAAGATTTTATTTATGCATGAGAGACACGGGGCAGGGGCAGAGACATAGGCAGAGGGAGAAGCAGGCTCCATGCAGGGAGCCCGATGTGAGACTCAGTCCCAGGACTCCAGGATCACACCCTGGGCTGAAGGCAGGTGCTAAACTGCTGAGCCACCCAGGCATCCCTGATTTTAAAATAATTTTATGACAAAAGTAATGCACATCAATTAAAGATGTTATAAAGTGTAGGGCAATATTTAGTTATACATAATCTCACCACCGTACAATAACTACTGCTAACATTTTGTTATCACACATTACTCTCTTTCCTGTGTCTGCATGTACATTTTGTTAAAGAAAAATCCATTTATTCATCCCACAAGTATTGATTGAGCTTCTATATCTGGCAGGCTATATACTAGATACTTGGTAAAAGTGAAAAAACAAGGCAGACAGTCCCTGAACTCACAGAAGGCAAACATCAGACAAGTTAATTACAAGTCATCATAGATACTATGATGGAAACACAGGAAAGGGGTCTGTTGGGTCATAAGAGTTTCCTTTTGTTTCATTTTTATTTTACAAGAGTTTAAACCTGTATGTAGTTTATGAATTGAATAGTAATAGCTTTAAAAGGACTCTTAGGAAGGCAGTGACCCTCCTTCTCCCTCACTTTCCCTTCCCAGAGGTCATTACTTTAAACTCTTTGGACTGTCTTTTGGAATTTACCTCCATATCTATTGACCTCTTATTATGGAAGGTGAAGATTTGCTTTCCAGCACATGGCTCCTATACCCTCATCCTTTCCATACAGTTTATGGCAGGTTTTTAAACTTATTTAATACTTATTATTTACACTGTAGTAACTGCATAGATACTGTTTACAGCTAAACCATGTAGTATACTATGAATCTGTTGCCTTCCCTTTACAGCTTTTTGGTTTCTTTAGAGTTAGTAATTATCTCATAATTTCCTTTATTTGATTTTTTTATGTCTTGTCCCTATTTCAACCCTGGGTGAAATAGGGACAAGATTATCTATATGTGATTATCTATATGTCTTCTCATTATGTCCAGATATGTCAGTGTCATCTTCTTGAAGCAATCTCTCCTAGAACTTTCTTACCTGCCCCACTTGGTCATCCTTTCCCTGTTCACAGCTGCCAACCTGTGATCTTACTTATCTCTCTGTCATTGATTCCCTGCTTCCTGTACTCCCTGCTTATTCTCTATTTACTCCCTTGTTTTGGTAAAGCACATTCTCCAATGGTTTTATGAGAAAATTGTATGGGAGGTATACTTTCTAATATCTTATGGTCTCAAAATATTTTTATTCTAGCTTTAGAATTCTAGATTGGAAAGAATTTTCATTTAGAATTTTGAAAGCATCACTTAATTTTCTTCTAGCTTCCAATGCAGCTGTTAAAATGTCCAAAATCATTCTGATTACTAATTTTTATATGTGACATGGTTATTCTTTGTTTTGTTTTGTTATGCTATTTTAGTGGGATTTCAGAAGGGAATGAAATGGAAACACTTATCTCCAGTCCACTATCATTATAAAGAACATACTATTTTTTTTAAAGATTTTATTTATTTGAGAGAGAGTGTATGTGCGCAAGAGTAAGCACAAGCAGAGGGAGGAACGGGGAGGGGGAGAAGGGATGTGGGAGATTGGAGAAGCAAGCTCCCCTTTGATCACAGAGCCCAATTCTTGATTCTTGGGGCTAGATCCCAGGACCCTGAGATCATGACCAGAATGGAAGGAAGTCAGAGGCTTAACTGACTGATCCACCCAGGTCCCTCCCCCAAGAACACAGTATTTTTAGAACTTATTTTTTAACTTAATCTATAACGAACAACCATTCATTAAATAATTTACAGTATCATTTAATGGCTTTTGAGAGTGTGATTATTTGAACACAGTCCTCTACTATTGGTCACTTAAGTTGTCTGCAGTTTTTCACTATTCTAGGTAATATTTGAATAAGCATTTTTTCCTGTTAATATTTTAGATTCATCCCTAATTACTTACTAGGATAAACTTCTAGAAGTATAATTGCAGGGGCAAAGGGATTCTGAGATTTTGATACATATTGCCAAATTATCCTTCCAAAAAGTTGTAGCAATTTCCACAGTCACCAGGAATATGTAAAAGCAGCATTTCCTTACATGCTGATTTCCCCCTCATTCTCCTGCTTTTTGCTTTATTTCCTTCACTCAGAATGGTATTTCATTTGTGTATGATTCAACACCTTGTTTTTGTCTCCTAGTGTCTTGAGTTAGAATAAATTTTTCAGTGTGGAAAATAAGGTATTCTTTATAGCTCTCTG
Source organism: Vulpes vulpes (assembly GCF_048418805.1). Lineage (NCBI taxonomy): Eukaryota > Metazoa > Chordata > Mammalia > Carnivora > Canidae > Vulpes > Vulpes vulpes. The sequence continues at coordinate 90,762,340 of NC_132792.1, read as the reverse complement.
CTTGGGAGTTTGGCCATCATCTGAATTCCAGTCTTGGTTTTACCACTAAGTTGATTTTAATGAATAATAGCTGTTGTTATGATTATGTACAAAATTTTAGGGGAGGAAAAATGATGAAAATTAAACTCAAATATCTATAATGTTCTACATTTACTTCTAGTGCTTGTTCAAAGTACCTTAATGCATTTTGTTTCATTGTAATCTGTGTTGTGTTTGACTTTTTCCACCCATCACAATAGTCTCCATATGGTCTGTGCCAGCTTGTTAATGTTAACCCTATCACTTTATTTTCATTTTATGACTCATCACAATCATCCTCATAACTTTTTTTCCTTTTGGTCTATTTCCTTGGAGGCATATTTCTCAGAGTAGGATTATAAAAAATTGAATATTTATATTCTTTGATTTATTGAGTTCTAGTATATATGACCATGTGGTTTTATTGCTAGGAGAGGCAAATAGAATCACTGCTTTATCTTTCTTTTGCTTTTAGTTTCCCCAACAGTGCTAAACAATGTCTATGAGACTTTTTTAGCATAGCACTGCTACTAAAAGTAGAAGAACATTTAGGAGTTGCTTGGAGGATAACTTACTGCTTATATGATATCATACCACCCAAAAGCTAATGGGTGGATCTTGCTAAAGTGCTTCTTGTGGTTTTACAGTGTGTAGTCAACAATTGGGGTGTGGCTGCTGCTCACTAATGTGGGAATTATGTGTTCATATGACAAAGTAGATTAAGAATATTTCCCTTTAGGGTAATAGAAACCGTTGACTGTCTATTATGTGTCATGTACATCTTAACAGCCGTAGGAGAGAAGATAGTACCTCTGCTTCATAGGTGAGGGGATTATAGTTCATAGAAGTTAATTAACTCGCTCAAGGGCAGATAGTAAACAGCATAGCCACAATGCAAGGGGAGGTCTATTTGACTCGAAGCCCGTAGTCTTTTTCTCTCTGCTACAATAATTGTCTGTGGTGAGAGGGGATCTATAAGTGAAGGTTTAAGTGTATCCCTGTTTACTTTCTTTGCAGAAAATGGGAGAAGGTAGAACACGTTAAGTCATATCTAATTCTTTCTTTGTAACAGATAATGAACCAAGCCAAGTCTCAGAGCCCAAGAAGACTTTGTCACCAACTCCTGCAGCAGCAGGACCAGGTCAAATGGTAGATCCAAAACAGGGGCCACAAGAACTTCAGGAAAAGAAAATCCAGGTGCTTGAAGAGAAGGTTCTCCGACTCACAAGAACAGTTCTTGATCTCCAGTCTTCCATTGCTGGAGTGAATGAAAACCTCAAACATGCCATTCAGGACGATGCCAGCAAAATGTTGGCATCATGGCTCAGTAACCTGCACCCCCAGCCAGTGCCTGACAGTGCTGTTGGTGGAGACACAGAAACTGTCCAGCTTCCTGATGTCCTCAACAATAAGGAATCTGGCATGAAGGACATCAAGTCTGAATTGGCTGAGGTCAAGGATGCTCTGAAGACCAAGAGTGACAAGCTGGAAGAGTTGGATGGGAAAGTAAAGGGGTATGAAGGACAGATCAAACAGCTCCAGGAAGCTGCCCAGGGCCCTACGGTGACCATGACTACCAATGAACTCTACCAAGCCTACGTCGATAGTAAGATTGATGCCCTGAGAGAGCAGCTCATAGAGGGAATGGACAGAAAACTGGCCGATCTGAAGAACTCGTGTGAGTACAAGCTGATCGGTCTCCAACAGCAATGTGATGACTATGGGAGCAGCTACCTAGGAGTGATTGAGCTTATAGGGGAGAAGGAAACAAACCTGAGAAAAGAAATAAATGATCTTCGAGCCCAGATACAAGCTCCTTCAGCTCAGTCAAATTGCTGTGGTGGTGAAAAGAATGGTGACTTTGGGCAACAGATCAGGATGTTAGATCAGAAAATCGAAAGAGTTGCTGAAGCCACCAGAATGCTGAATGCACGACTGGATAATGAATTTGACCGCCTTGTAGTTCCAGAGCCAGATGTGGACTTTGATGCAAGATGGAGTGAACTAGATGCAAGGATCAATGTGACAGAGAAGAACGCGGAAGAACATTGCTTTTACATTGAAGAAACCCTTCGGGGGACCATTAATGGTGAGGTAGATGACTTGAAGCAACTTCTTGATCAGAAAATACTGTCTTTGGAAGAACGCCTGGGTAGTGTTCTAGATGTGGCCAACAGCACCGATGCAGGACTCACTGCCCCAGCCTCAGGCTTACCGGGTGTGTCAGGGGCTGGGAACAAACAGGTCATGGTAGAGTTAGATAATCTAAAGAACAAAGTTCAAGTTGTTGAAGATATTTGCCTGCAGAACTTTCAGAGAGAGCCTCATGGGATAGAAGATACTTTGCCAAGTGGAGAAGACCACATAATGGATGATAGTTTGAACCTTTTGAAATCTTTAAATGATACAATGCATAGGAAGTTTCAAGAAACTGAACGTAGCATCCAGAAACTTCAACAGGATTTTAATTTTCTTTATTCTCAACTAAACCACACAGAAGACAATGTGATTAATCTCCAGAATGAACTGAGCAATTGCAGAGAAGGTAAAAATGTTGCAGTGGGTGGGTTTTCTAAGGGAGGTGAGCAAGAAAGGACCGTGGAACCTCTCCCATCTCCCCGGGACCCCATGGCTCATTGCTGCAGCCAGCTAGAGGAGAGGTGGCAGCAGCTGCAGAGCCAAGTCCTTTCTGAGCTGGACACTTGTAAGGAAAATACTCACGGGGTCCAGAAGGACATCTCTGTGGTTGAGAGCAGGGTGTCTCAAATGGAGAAAACCTGCAGCAAACTGGACTCCATCTCAGGAAGTCTTCAGAGGATCAAGGAGGGACTCAACAAGCATGTCAACAGCCTCTGGAGTTGTGTCAGGCAGATGAATGGGACACTCCGGTCACATTCCAGAGACATATCTGGCTTAAAGAATTCAGTCCAGCAATTCTATAGCCATGTTTTCCAGATTTCTACTGACTTGCAAGATCTGATCAAATTTCAGCCATCAGCAAGTAAGTTGGCCTTTACAATTCCATTTCTTGTATTTGTTTGCATTATGTATTGTGCTAGATTTTGGATGGCCTGTGGAATTAACTACATCAGTGCTACCCAAAGTGTGGTTCATAGATCTATGCCAGTTTGTGAATCACTGGTGCTGAATGGCAATGAGATAAATACCAACATTGAGAGTATTTAGACACTTTTATTTAAAACAATTTGACATCAGTGTCACATTCAAGCACACCACCTATGCATTTTGCAGAAGTATCAGTCGACGACAAATTGAAAATGACGAGGAATGCTCCTTCGCCACAGGGAAGATGGCCGAATGTTGATCTCTATATATTTTCATGTTGGTGAGCTTAGATTTAGGGTCAGGTTTTTGACATAACAGCTTGGAGCCTGGATCTTGTCCCATTAATTATTTAGGGAGTCTCCTGCATGCTTATCAGTTCACTTCTCTACAAGCATCACTTTTTGTTTGCAGATATCATGGTAACCTTTGTCCTCTTCATCTTTGGGCTACCTCCTATTCCCTGGAATCTAAGGCTTATCTGATGGCAGGTAGAGTACTGTCCTGCTCCTTTCCAAAGGCAGAGACAAGACCACGCACAAAAAGCATTTTAGAGGCAGTGACTGTGTAAGGCCGTATAATGCGTAGAACAAGGGAGTGCACTAACTATGCTTACGGCAATGCTTGCTGCACGTTAGATTCTCTGCAAATGTTTGTTGGATGAATGAATGGTTCCTTAATAATATGAAGTAATACACGCAACAAAGTTGATTTCTTTGTTACTTGAGGGTTCAGCCCATCACCCCTGAAGGACAGAGCTTCTTTTGTGCCTGGATTCTTTCATTTAGGTAGTCTCAATAATGAGGCAGCCTTTTCTAATCGGAGGCAGGGAGGGAAAGTGAGTTCACATTTATTGAGCATTCCCTGTGTACCAGCTCTGGGCCAGTTCCCTCAGGGGACGTGTTGTAGAGCCCCGCAACAACCTCATGGGGAGGGTGCGTGAAGGGCTTGTTGGGGGCCAACCGTATGCCCAGAAGGACCCCACTTCCCCATCTGCCCTCTCTTTGTTTTCTCCTCTCTTCCTTTATCACCTTTTCCACCTTGCTCAAGTCCAGGTGACAGAGGCCTTCCCACACTGAGATTTTGTGGCCTGGAGTGAGCCTGTAGGATTTTATGTCCAAGCTGAGACATAAAATCCAAGGAGATGAGGGCTGGAGCATGAGTGACAGATGAGTGGGTGGCAAGTCATGTGCAGGTCCCCAAGAAGCTGGAGGGTCTGGGGTAGCCAGGTGGGAAAATGCTTCAGATGTTCCCAGAGATAAGAGGTTTGTAGATAAGGAGGTACCCAGGGCAGCCAGGACCAGGGAGCTGGCCTCTACCCCAGTGCTGGGCCCACTACATATACTATTTATAATCCTCCCCTCCTCCCAGGCCCACACAGCTCCTGTATCTCTGGAATGTTGAGTAAAGGTCACAGCACTGTGTGTGTTCACAGAATGATTGTCCTTGGGGTGACAGTACTGTCTGGACTGGGCTTTATCATAACAGATTGAACCAGATATTTCCAGTTGATTTGCAACTCCCAGGCAGTGTGGGAAGCTGTGTTAACTCTTTCACACTTGTCTGTTGAAGGAGGATTTGGAGATGAATGTCTTTAAAGAGAATGTAGCTTCTAAAAGATTATTCTTCTGGAATGAATTCATTGCTGTGAATGTAGAATGTGTGGACTTTTAAGAATTCCATTGTTTGCAAGGAACCAAAAATAAACAAGCAGAGCCTTCTCTCTCCTTGTATAGCATCCAGGTCTAGGAGGTCTGGAGTCTGAGTAGCAGAGGTCCAGGGGCAAATCTGGAACTAAGGTCACAGTGAAAGTCACACGTCAACAGGTTAAAAGTCAACAGAACATTGAGCACCTGCCGTGTGCAAAGCTCTGTGAGAGACGTGGAGATAATGAGTAAGCATGATCCTTACCCTCAAGGCATTTTCAGTCAGAGTGGTAAAGACACACAGGTCTGCAGAAAGGATGAATGTTAGAGTATGTAAAGGTCCAGCTGGTGGTGTAGGGGTTTATTCTTTTAGTTTATAAGATCTTACTGAGCCTCTATTATGTGGTAGTTAATGAGCTATGTGTGTGGATTTTGTGGATGACAGTGCATGTGGCAATAACAGTCTGGGAGTTAACAAGCTGACAAAGGGATGGTCACAAGAGTGGGGTGTGCATAGGCACACTGGGTGTGTGGAGAAGTACCTGCGGCCACTGTGGGAGTCAGAGAGGGCTCCTTAGAGGAGAGCGCCTCTGAGGCAGGCCTTCAAGGTTGAGTAGGTTGAGAGTTTAGAGGCTAGAGGGGTGAAGAGTGAGGTGGAGTGATAAGAGAAGCTTCTGGAAGAGGTGTTACTGGAACAAATAATTAAGGGACAATTAGGACCCAGAAAAGCAGGAGGGGAAGGCTTACCTGGGGAGGAGTTGCTATGAATGTGTCAGTTATTTATTGCTGTGTAACAACCTACTCTAAATCTTGGTGGCTTAGAACAAAGATGTATTATTTTCCATTATTCTATGCATCAGGAACTTGTCAGGGTTTGACTAAGCTTGGCTTGGTGGTTCTTCTACTCCACTTGGCATCAGCCTGAGGCAGTCCCCCAGCTGTATCAGCTGGCAGTTGGGCCTAGCCGGGCTGCAGGGCCAGGAAGAACTCAGTCCCATGCCCATCACCATCAGGTTTCCTCCATGGGGCCATTCTCTCTCTCATCCATGTGACTAACTTGGTCTTCACAGCATGCCAGTCTTGGGGTAGTCCCACTTACTGCATGGTGACTGGAAGCTGCTAGGCCCCTTCTGGGCTGGGCCCAGAGCTGGCATGGCATCCTTTCAAAGCAAGTCAGCTCTTGAAGGATGGTGTGGTTAGTAAGTGTTGGGAGGGAAGGAATACTAACGATAGTTATCATATCTCCCTCAGTGAGCAAAGGTCCAGGGATGAGGACACCTGTTGTAGGTCTGGACCAGTAACCAGAGTGCTGGCCCAGGGATGCAAAGCCTAGCATTTCTACCCAGTGCACTGCCCTGTGCTTGGATGCTGTTCTTTTCTTCAGAAGCATCCCTAGGGGGCCTGAGCTATCTCGGAGGCAGCCAATACAGGAGCAGAAGGCACTTCAGCTGATGCTCAGTTAGATCCAAGTCGGTTTTGTCTCCCTCCCATTAGTGCAGATGTTCTTCCTTGGGACCTAAGAGGGACTCTTGAAACTTTTTTTGCAAATGATGGCTAATTTTTTTAGACCAAAGGTCCATGGCTTTCGTCTACGACTCAGAGAGGTGCCTAACTTCCAAAAGGTGAAGAACCAGTATCTCACCCTAAGCTCAATAAAGAGGTTGTGATGCCGCTCTGTTGGCCCCCTCCATCCCACCCATTCATGCCTATACTCATTCATTCAACTGGTATGAATCGAGCTGTGTCCGTGCTGCAGGGCCAGCCCACAGGAGTGTTGCACTCTAGTATGAAGACAGTTTGCTCAGCCAGTGATCAGTTGGCAAAGAAAGACACAAGAGAGTAAGTTCATGAGGAATGGGATACAGCAATATATTTTAGGTGAGTGGGCAAGGAGGGTTGCTCGGTGGAGATGACCTCTTTGCAGAGCCCTGCAGAGATCTGTGGAAAGTGTTCCAGGCAGACAGAACAACATGTTCAAAGGCCCTGAGGCAGTAATGAGTTTGCCCTGTTTGAAAAACCCAGAATGCTAGTATTAGGAAATATATGAACAATGCGGGGGGCGGGGTCCTAAGCGTTAAGGTCAGAGAGGGGGTAGGAACCAGCTCATGTAGGATTTTACATGCTATGGTGAAATATCTGAATTTTAAGTCTGATGAGAGACCACCAGAGAATTTTGAGCCAGGCAGTGCTTATTATTTCCCAGGTTTGCAATCCCTACCTCCAGGCTTTCTCTGGGACTTTGGGCAAGTCATTTATCTAATTACCTCACTTTTCTGCATCTATTAATTGGAAATACCAATGACACCTCAAAAAGTTGGTTTAAAGAGGATTAACACTCCAAAGGAGTGGAGTAGTAAACAGTACGTGGCCCCTGGTGATCAGTCAATATTACCTATTTTAACCCTGTGTCCATTATAATAGATGTTTACTCTACTCCTGGCTGAACTTCTCTCCCTTTCTCTTCCTGTAAACCCCCAGGCACCCAGCCTCCAGCAGCCTGTCCACATAGTCTGTCCACATGGGACCAGAGCCCTGAGTGTCGGACTCCTGTCTGCTCTGTGGAATACTCTGGATACCTGGTGGGGGTTTACTCTCTTTCCCCTTTTCTTCTTTTCTTAATTGGAAAATTGGTCAGGTGGAAAGTGTAAAAAAAACCTAGAAATCTCCTCTCCCTAGCATTCAGGATTCACGTTCAAATACTTTTGTTGATGAGAGGCTCAGCACTTAGGACAAAGCTGGTTTGTAAGTCCTTTGTCCTTCTGTCTGATGTGGCCATAGGGGTTTGGCTGTCTGCCTGGACACGCTCACTCCCATGGTTACTTCTGGCCAGCACACACTCCCTTTTCCTTGGTCAGCATCTCGTGTGGCTGGGGTGGCTCTGTGACAGGCAGCTCCAGGGTCTGCCCCCAGTGTGGGTGAAAGGCATCTTTTCTCGCCTGGGCCCCAAGGACTCGAGTGTTGTCAGGAAGGCCGTGGCCAGCTGCCGCACTTGACAGCCCGAGTATCCCTGCCTCCTGGTGTGACATAGATGCTGAGTCCTGCCTGGACTCCAGTGTTTCCGCTGTGCCTCTTACAGTGCAAGAGAGGGGAGTTCCTGGTGTTGAGAAACGTGGGGCTCTGGCTGAATAGAGATGCCAGGCAGAGGAGTATTTCTGTGCATTGGGGAAGCTCTCTTACCCTACATCACAGTTCCAAAAAGGGACGTGCCCGTCTGGATGCCATGATGTTTCAACAGACTCCAGTGACAGCAGCATTACTTCCTTTTTCAAATCTCCCCATCTGTCTCTTCTGCTCATGGCTGAAGGATGTTTCTTCTAGTACTTGAATTATACTAAATACAATGTTTCATTTAGGAAGGTTAGAGATGTAAGAGCCACATCTTTATCAAGTTGCTTAATGCAAGCTTTGCTACAAGAATGAAAAAGCACAGATTTTCCAAATATTTAACCATAAAACCTGGCCAGGGGAAGAGTGGTCTGTTGCCACAATGATGGTGTGGGCTCCCCATTTGAAATTAGCTGAATCTGGGGCCAGTTTAGGTCCAAGACAAGACAGCATGATGGAGCACGTCAGGGTTTCATAAATATATAAAGGCTAGAATAAACTGCTTACACTCAGACCATCCTGACTCCAGCAATATGCACCCTTTCACCCTGTGGGCATCTAGTGTTTGTAATGTCCTGTGGTGGGAGTAAATAGTAGCTACTTTTCTGCATCCTAACTTTTTTTTTTTTTTAAGATTATTTATTCATGACACAGAGAGAGGCAGAGACACAGACAGAGGGAGAAGCAGGCTCCGTGCTGGGAGCTTGATGTGGGACTTGATCCCGGGTCTCCCGGATCACACCCCAGGCTGCAGGCGGCGCTAAACCGCTGCGCCTCCGGGGCTGCCCTGCATCTTGACTTTTTTTTTTTTTTAATTTTTATTTATTTATGATAGTCACACACAGAGAGAGAGAGAGAGAGGCAGAGATACAGGCAGAGGGAGAAGCAGGCTCCATGCACCGGGAGCCTGACGTGGGATTCGATCCCGGGTCTCCAGGATCGCGCCCTGGGCCAAAGGCAGGCGCCAAACCGCTGCGCCACCCAGGGATCCCTGCATCTTGACTTTGAATTTAGAACCCTGCTGTTCTTGGGGCTGAGCTCTCCCACAGCTGATTGGAAAAGTCTTCTGGGAGCTTTAGAAAAATAACTCCTGGGCTCAGTTGGGAGATTCCTGCAGAGTAGGGATGAGGTGAGACCCAGGAATTTGTAATCAAATTTGTAATTAAAACAACCGCTAGCTCTGGTCCCAGAAGCATAAGGAAGGCCACTCCAAGCGCAGCAGGATATAACCTCCCAGGGCCAACCGTCCCCCGGAAGGGGGGAGAAAGAGGGAGGAGAGAAGAGGAGAAAGAATGAAAGGCCTGGCTGTCCCGCTGCCCAGCAACAAGAGGGGACCTCGGGGGAGCCAGTCCACCTGCGGGCTCTTCCAGCTGTGGGCACCATGTGCTTTCCCCTCTTGGTTCCTGCAGCTTGACAGTAAGTCTGAAAACCAGGGAGCGGAGATCCTGTGCATTTGCGTCGGGATTTTAGAATCAGCTTGTGAAATTCTACCAAAAAAAAAAAAAAGGTTCCCAAGTGACGTTGAAGCTCAGCTAGGGGAGGCTCCCCCCGCCTGACACCCCGTGATGGCCACTTCCTTCCCGTTGCGGATGCGGGGCCCTGCGGGCGCGGCTGTGTGTGCAGCTCGTGGCCTCTGGGTTGGGCTTGTCGGTGCAGCCGGTCCAGGGCCGTTGGCGCCGCCGCGTAGCCGGCTGCTCCGCGGGGCTCCCCGCCCGTGGGGGCCGAGGCCCTGGGCCGTGCGGCCGCTCGCTGCTCGCTGCTCGCGGGGTTGCCAGCTCCGGCGCCCGCGCCCCGGGTGACAGGAGGCCGCCGCAGGGCTGGCGGCCCGAGGCCCGGGCGCATGAGGCGGGAGGGCCCCGTGGCCTTCCCGCAGCCCCGACGGGAGGCCAGGTCTGTCCCCCGGCCCCCCAGGGCCCTCCTTGCCCCTGACTTCCACCCTGTGGCCGCTCAGCCTCAGCTCCTGGACGAGTGGGGAGTGTCTTCTGCGGGCCTCCGCTTCGGGACAGTCGGAGTCGGCTTTTATTTTATTATTTTTTAAAGACTTTATTTATTCATGACAGACACAGAGAGAGAGAGGCAGAGACACAGGCAGAGGGAGGAGCAGGCCCCATGCAGGGAGCCCGACGTGGGACTCGATCCAGGGTCTCCAGGATCACACTCCGGGCTGAAGGCGGCGCTAAACCGCTGAGCCACCCAGGGATCCCCGGCGTTGGCTTTTAGTGCGAACCCAAGCGGCCTTTCGGGGCTGGGGACCAGGCCTGCCCTGGTGAGGCCACAGGGGCGGGTGAGGACTGGAGCATCGGGCGTGCGGCCCGGCCCCTCTCGCCTTGGACGCCTGGCAGCGACACTGGGCTCTTCGGGAGAGCGCAGTTCAAGGGGTCACCCTGAATTAGAAACACATGTTGAGCTCAGAACGCCATCTGCCACCAGGAGTCATCTTTCCAGAAGGAACAAAATGCTGTCCAGTCTGTTACAACCTTCTAATAAATGTATATGCTTTGGAAACACCCAGTGCCCGGGGGGAGAAATGCCTGGACCCGGCAGCCTGCTCCTTACCGTCCTGGCTGAGGTGGCTTGGAGCAGTCGGTGGCCCACAGCAGGCGTGGCCACACTCCCCAAGGAGAGCCGTGCAGCCTATTGGTTCCATTAAATGTTTTCATTCTCTTCCCTCTGCCTTCCACCAGTGTGACAAGCCAGGTGCTCAGGGAATAAGGGACGTAAGAGCTGTCACAGTCTCTGCATATCAGCACTGCCCTACTAGGCCCCCCAAGTGACAATTACTTTTAGCAAAATATTAGCCTAGTGTGATGGTTGGCAGGAATTAGGGCACGGCCCATAGTACCTGCCACCCTTGCAGCCTTCATTCATTCACCAAACCAAACACTTAAATGTCTCCATGTCATGTGCGAGGGCCCTGTGCCAAGCCGGGGGTAACACATATTAAAATGTGTCCTCACTGCTCAGCACCCAGTACAACAGGAACAATGTTTAAAAATTGAAAGAGCCTTTGGAGGCTCAAAGTGCTTCAAGGCTCAGAGGCAGGATTGTTCAAGCTCTGTTGGGCAGATCCACGATGGCTTCCCGGGGAGGCAGAATCGGAACCGGGGCTTCAGTGAGGCTGCAGGAAGGGGCTGCTCAGGGAGTGTGGCCATTAAAAGAAAAGGCACAAAGGCACGGAAGCTGGCAGAGGGCTGGCACCAGGAAGGACACTGTGGCTGCGGGAGGAGTTGGAGCAGGTGGTGGGCTCGGGAGGTCAGAGGAGATTTGGTGGGATTTCCTGAGCATTGCGAAACTATGCAGATTTTTGAGCAGGGACCCTGGCTAGAATGTTTTCGAAAGAGCAGATGCAGAGTGACGGCGAGGGTAGAAACAGGCCGTCGGAGAGGGTCTCCTGCGATTACGTTTTATAAAATAAATAAACTGAGAGGCTTCCAATGAAACCAGCCCCCTGTTCTCACCTATCCCTGGCACTTTTTTAGCTCCCCAGAGGCAGCCATGTGCAACTCTGAGGGCTATCTTCCCTTGATATTTACCTCTATAGTTTTAAATTGATTCATTAATTTTAGCTTTCTATATAGATATTACATACATAGTCCTTAGACATTATATATTATGTATCAGCTGTAGGCATTAGTTTACATATTAGGATTACTCCTATCTCCCCTGCTTCCTCCCTCTCTCAACTCCCAGTAGAATTTACAGAAAAATCAGTAGTCAAACATCTGAGACTAATGATAACTGAATTAAAAAAAAATCAGTACTCAGCATTTATGCTGTTATGAGCTAAGTAGTTCAACATAGCTGAATATCATTATGTTGCTTTTTGGTTTGCTTTTCCTTGAATAAGTAGCAGTGTTACACTATTATTTGCTAGATTTTATGTATCTATTTTGGATTCCTCTTATCCCAGGACATCCTCTCAACATAATTTTCTATTCCATAAAAAGTACCAGATCATTTGTTAGTTCCATTTTTTTTTTTTTTTTTTTTTTTTTAGTTCATGACCTCCCTTCTGAGGTTCTCACTCTTCTGATCCAATCTGGACTGCTTAGTCTGTGGACTTGCTAAAGATTTTCAGTTTGAAACTTCCTTCACTACCATCCTTGAACCTCTCCTGTCTTGGATTGTTGTCTTTTTTTTTTTTTTTTCATGGTTTACTTGTTTCAGTGGAGCATGTTTTCCAAGCTTTTTAAGGAAACAGGCCTGATAGTTTTTGTGTGTGTGTTTTAAATATTGCATGTCTGAAAATATTTATTCTTGAATCATAATTGATGGATATTTTGGTTGGGTATAGAATTCAAGGTGAGCAGTTATTCCCTCAAAATTTGAAGACTTTGTTTCCTTGTCTTCTGGTTTCTATTGTTGAGAAGCCTGATGTTGCCTTTTGGATTCGAAGTCATTTTTAAAATTTTTCCCCCTGAAAGCTTCTAGGATCTTCCCTTTGCCTCAGTATTCTGAATATGTGCCTTGGTTTAGGTCTTTTCATCAGTAATTGTGCTGGAATCAAATTGTGTGTGTATTTGATAATTCTCGCCTTATCACCTCATCATCCTATGTCCCAATTTTTCTGACTTTTTTTTCAGGGAAGATTTCTGGGTTGACTAATGTTATGGTTTCCTTCCTGTTGTCTACCATTTCATCTTCCTGTTTTACCGTCTGAAAGATTTCCTTGATTTTTGTTCATTTTATTTGCTTATTTTGGCAAGCATATTTTTATTAGCAAAGGCTCATCCTTATTCTCTGATTATGCCTTTTTAAAAAAATACCGATCTATCCTTGCCTTATGGATGGTGTCTTCTGTTTCTTTTAAGGGTTTCATGTTTTTGTTTTCTTGCATTGTGTGTTTCTTCAGAGTTCCTTTTTGTTAGTTGGATGACTGTTTTGGTTTTTTCTTATTGGAGACTTTCCTTGCACATCAAGTTATCTTGGCTGTGGTTCACATTTAAAGTTGAGGCACTGGATAAGATTTCATACTGGGGGGATCCCTGGGTGGCTCAGCGGTTTGGCGCCTGCCTTTGGCCCAGGGCGCGATCCTGGAGTCCTGGGATCGAGTCCCGCGTCGGGCTCCTGGCATGGAGCCTGCTTCTCCCTCCTCCTGTGTCTCTGCCTCTCTCTCTCTCTATGTCTATCATAAATAAATAAATCTCAAAAAAAAAAAAAAAAGATTTCATACTGGTGGGCTTCCTTATGGGGTGAAGATTCTCCCTATCTCCAACCTAAGCTATATAAGTAAGTGTTCTGGGAGCTGAGCAGGAAAGCGGGGTGGGGGGCCTCCTAATTCAATGTATAGACTTTGTGTTTCCAGACCGTTTTCTCATTCCTGTCCTCCGCTGTGGCTGATGTCTGCCTTTCTGCAGTCCCTCTGCCTCGGATTCTGTCTAACCCAGCCCTTCTCAACCTGAGTTCTGAAGAGAATTGAGGCCTGATGTTGTTCCATTGGACAACATGAATTCTCTTCTCTGCATTTAAGGGTTAGTTCTGTAGTATCCTTGGGATGACTGAGAAAATGGGGAGTCATTCTCCATAGGGCTTAATTCTCTCACGTAGCTGGTCAAGAAAGGCTGTTTGGGGCTGGAGGTGGGTGAGCTATGTGGCACTATGGTGGAAGGGAAGCATGTGGTTCATCCCCATCGTTACCTTAGTGAGTTTTAAAACTAGACAGTGGGTCAAAAATACAATCACTGATTTTGCCTGGACACAATTGTATAGATTTGGAACCTGACCATGGCAGGCTCCATACAGACTGCAGGAGTAGGTGGGGTTTGCTTTTGAGGCTGGTATCTGCTGGTCCTGTTTATTTTTAGATGCCATGTGGGCCCTCAGGCAGGCTTCCTGGAAGCCTGGTTCCTGGAACATATTCCGAGGAGGAGGGGGTGGCAGCTTCCTGGCTGTGTCACAGCGCCATCCCATGAGCGCAGGGAATGTGAATCAGAAGGTTCCTTCTGTGGGAATCCCCTCAGTTGGTGATCTTAAGGCTGTGGCAAGAGACATGGGATGTTTCTGCTCCTTTGGGCCCAGTGCCTGCTGCAGAGGTGCCTCAAGCTCCCCGACACCTGCTGGGATTGCTGTGGCATCTGCATTTGGCAGGGCCTGAGCCTGTGGAACCATCACAGTGACTCCAGGATGTGCTGGTTTGAGAGAACGTAAGGTGGTTGGGGCAGCAGGTCCCTCTCAGTAAGTGGTGATACACCTGTGGTATCGTCACGTGGTGAAATCAGAAGTTTGGAAGTGAGGCCAAGAACGGTGCTGTTCTGGGGAGTGCAGCCATCCTGTAGAAAGGCTGAGAATCCTCCCCTCAGCCTGGCTGCTGCGCAGGGGGACCCCAGACCTTCTCACCAGCTCCTGGGTGGCCTGAGGGTAGCTGGACCTGTGGCCCACCTTCTGAAGCCGTGAGGCCTGCTGTCCCCATGCTGTGGTGGCTGCTGTGTGTTCACCCGTCGATGCTGCAGGGACCGCCACCAAACACAGACCTTCACGGGGAGCCTGTGGCTGAGCAGTCAGGTCGGAGGTTTTTTTAACCCTGTGTTTCTCTCCACTTTCCAAATGCTCAGCGGAGGAGCCCCCCGAAGCGCCCCCGTCCCGAGAAAAGGCTCCACAGGCGCCTGGACAGCCCTTGCAGCCGGAGCTGGTGGAGGCACCCACGGAGGCCTCTCATCCCAAGCCGACCCCTCTGCTGAGGCCCAGCGCCCCCCCGCTTCCCGAGGACCCCAGGAAACGGCCGCACACAGGCCAGCGGCCTGTCCTGCCCCAGAGACCCCCGAAGCCGCTGCCCCCGCCAGCATGGCCGGGCTGGGCAGGGCTGCCCTTCTTGCCCGGCTCCACCGGGGTCATGATGGAGACTGGCGAGGCCGGGCCTCCAGGGAGGACGGGTGTGTCGGGGAGGGGCCTGCCCCAAGGCGTGGATGGCCAGACCGGGCAGGGGCCCATCCCCAGCGCTGAAGGCTTCGCGGGAGCACCAGGTGAGGCCTGAGAGGGGGCCTGAGCCTTAGGGGTCAGCTGCAGGGGCTTCCTGGGTGCGGGTTCCAGCAAGGAGCTCTCCAGGGGTGCTGAGGGATGAGTTCATGCTAATTGGACCCCCAGAGGCTGGGGCACCCCCAGGGATGGTGCAGTGAACACTGCCTCCCACGGGCTGGGACGCTCGGCTGTCCTCCAGGCAGGAAGTGCCCCTGGGAGACCAGTGTGGACTGGAGCCTGCGAAGCAGAGATACGCCGCCCCTCGGAGTGGGTGGGCTAGAAGGTCTGGCTCAAATCAAGCTATGTGACCACAAGCTTTGGGACCTGGGGCAGCCTCATAATCCCTGTAGGGCTCTGTCACAGGCAAAGTGGGGGGTAACAGGAGCTGGGGTGGGGGGACGGCTGTGAGGGTGAAGGAGGAAAGCCTTGTTGGGTGCTTGGCCGGTGAGGGCTCCTTTATTGTCACGGACACTTAGTAGTTCCACGTCTCAGGGGGGCAGCTGAGGCTCAGGTCACGTGGGCTGCAGGAGGGCAGTGCAGACTTTTGCATGGGGGAGGCCCAACAGCACCCCCAGGCCCCGGGGCAGCGTGGGGGGGGAACACCCTGCCCAGGTGCTCCCCGGGCCACCGGGCCTTTCCTGCAAGGACGCTGCCTCCCAGCTCCGTGCTAGGGCCGTTCATCCTGGGTCGGACCGGTTGTCCGTTTGTCCGTCGGCGCACTGGAGTGGCCGACGCCGCCTCCAGCCTCCGGTCAGCCAGCTGGCCCTCCGGGAACTGCTCTGCTCCCGGGGAGGTGCCCATTCCGGGTCTCTCTAAAGCAACAGTGAGAAGGGCAGGGAGCAAAAGGGGGGCTTGCTGGACATTCCACTCCCATTTTGTTTTGCAGGATACCCCAGCGCCCCTCCGGTGGCCGCCCCAGGTACGTTTATGGGGGAAGCAGCAGGGGCTCAGGTGCCTGTCCTGCCGCCTCCCTCGGGCTGTTAGCGCGGGTGGGAGCTGGGGTCCCCCAGCTGAGGGGAGTCGCTGCTGACTGCACCGAGCTTTGCCCCTCAGAGGATCAGCGTCCCGGCCAGACAAGGTCGTGCTGGCTGGCGGAGTTGGCGGGGGGCTGGCTGCATCGGCCTAGTGCGGCCGTGCCCCCCCAACCCCCCCACACGGTGTCACACGGCCGCCTCTCGGTGCAGGGCGCACACGTCCCCCCCACTGGTGCATGTCCCGACCTGACAAGGACGGTCTGGCTCTTGGGGGTGAGGAGTGCGTGCCCCACGTGTCCCACGGTGCTTTACCACCTTAAAGCCAACAGCTCAGTGAGGCTGCCTGTCCCGACGGGCACACAGGTCTCCGTGCTCTGGGCCCTGACCTCTGACCCCGACCACCTTCTCGTCCTCTGGGCTGCAGGGGCTCCGGTGCCCGCTCTGGTGGCTTTCTCCGCGGGGCTCACCCAGAAGCCTTTCCCCAGCGATGGGGGTGTCGTCCTCTTCAACAAAGTGCTGGTCAACGACGGAGATGTGTACGACCCCGACACCGGTAGGCTCCGAGACTGGCGGGGTCCCAGCTGGTTCCCGGGCCTGGGGCCGGGGTGGCGGGGCACCACGGGAGATGCCTGAGCAGCCGTGGGCACGGCGGACCAACTGGCCCTTGTTGCTATCCCCACTCTGTGGGGCTTCACGGAGAAGCTTCCAGCTCCAGGCCGCAGGGTGGGCGGGGAGCACGTGGGGACGTCCTGTCCTCTAGCCTGAGATGCCTGAGATCCCCGGCACTTACTGTGGGGAGCCTTGTTCCACTGGTTTGTGGCCCTCCCCGCTGTTCCTCCAAGCCATCGAATGGCTTTCTTCCTCCGGATCTATTGTCCTAACACCCCGAGACGGGACAGACAGGAGACCAGCCCCCTGCCCCGTCACCTTCAGAGCCAAAAAAGGGGACAGCAGTCCTTCCAGAAGGCTCCAGACCCCGCTTGTGGGGTTTCCTGCTCTGGAACCACTTGAGCTGCAGGCCTGGGTTCTGCCTGTGGCGTGTGTTGTCCACCAGCCCAAGGGTAGTGAGGACAGATGTCACCCCGGGTTCCTGCGGTATAGACTTCCTCCTTTCCGCCACACCTGAGCTTCTGTCCATCTTTGTCCCCGGGGACTGGACTCCGCCTTCCTGAGAGGCCAGCCATGGGCCTCCTGCCTCCTATATGAAGGGCCCCACTTCCCTGCCCAACCCGTTGGCAGCCCTGGGGTAGGTTGGGGCAGAGCAGCCGGGGGCCTGTCTCCAGTGGCCCCACACCTCGGAGCAGCCCGTCTCTGAGCCCGTCGGGCACCAGCACCCTGCGGTGCCGAGTCCTTCCCAAGGAGCTGCAGGGTGGGAGTTCAGGGAGGTGACGAGGAGGCAGCGGCGGTGGGGGGCCCTCTCGGCAGTTTTTAGCTCTCACCTTCTCATCTGCCCTGCGTGGCCACCATCTAGCAAATCCCACCAATTCCTAGGACAGTGGCTCTTAAGTTTTAGTGAGCATAAAAATTACCTGCAGAACTTGGAAAAATGGAACTCCGTGTCCTCCAGGCCAGCTGGAGTCAAGCTCAGGACTTTAAAATCTTTTTTTTTTAATTTTTTTTATTTGAGAGAAAGTACGGTTGGTGGGGGAGGGGCGGAGAGAGGGGTGGGGAGAAACAGACTCCCCGCTGAGCAGGGAGCCTGACGTGGGGCTCAATCCCAGGCCCCTGAGATCATGACCTGAGCTGAAGGCAGCCGCTTAACCGTTGAGCCCCCCAGGTGACCCTGGATTCTGCATTTTTAACCTGCTTTTGAGGCACAGAGGCAGGCAGGGTGCCAGAAGGGCCTTTGTTTTCAGAGACCTTTACTTTCTAGGCCAGTGCAGCCTCCTCCTGGGCCCTGCCCCCATGCTGCCCTGGTGGGGGGACAGCTGCTCCTGACAGGTCACGTGATCTCTGCAAGCAGGGGCGGTGGCGGACGTTTCTTGCACATTCCGGGATGCCCAGCCCAGAACTGTAGCCTCTCGTTGAGTGAGTCCTCATTAAAGGAAATTCTGGGGGACCCCGAGTGCGGACTCCCCACAGGCAGCTTCTAAGCAGGGGAGGAGGCCACGGGCCCAGGTTCTGGGCCCAGGCCTTGTTCAGGGTCCAGCTGCCTCGGGAAGGCTGTGGAGCTCTGATTACTCAGCATTCCAAGCGGGTAAGAGTAGGATGGCCGGCATCTTCGATTTTTCAGGGAAGATTGAAGATCCAGCCCCTGGGCCCTCCATTCTGTCACTCTCGGCCTGTGGTCAGGGTCTGTGTCTAGCCCCCACCCCCCCCCGCCCCGCCCAGCTCCTGCCAGTACTTCCTGTGGGCTCTGACCTTCTGGCTTCGGGGGCACCCAGTTGCCACTTGGTAGATGGTACATCTGCAACTTCATCTTCTCTTCCCTGTGCTGCCTGCCTCCAAATACCCCTTCCCCGGCTTCTCCAGGCCCACGGCCTGTGGGTCGTTGGCTCAATGAATGCCAGCTTCTTTGTGGCCATAAATGGGTGCCACCTGTATACTGGTCCAATGCAGGGAGCCTGTGGTCCCTCCCTGGGTTAGTGACTAGCTTTGTGGGTTCTTTTTGGTCCTGTGTCCTCAGGAGGCAACTCAAACATTTTGTGGATTTTGTACCCAGCACACAAGTTGTGGGGCTTATTCTATGTTGGCCTTGGTGGGGTGCTTTCCATGCTGGAGGAAACTCCCAAATGGTAACCAGGACCTGGCTGGTGAGGGGGGAATGGGCCCGGGCTGGCCTCAGCCCTCTGTCTTCACGTCTGGGCCGTGCACTGGGTGGGTGTCAGGCAGCTGCAAGTATCAAAAGGGGCTACCCCCACCTCGGGCCAACCTGCCTTCTGCGGGTCTGGTGACCAACTCTCCCAGTTGGTCTCTGGGGACAGTCCTGGACAGAGAGGAATGGTTGGTCTCCCGAACGTGGGTTAACCAATAAGCTGTCGCCAAGGTGCTGTGATGTCACAGGACAAGCGTCTGCCTCTCTGCTCCCAGGGATCTTCACGGCTCCGTATGATGGGCGTTACCTCATCACAGCCACCCTGACTCCTGAGAGGGATGCATACGTGGAAGCTGTCCTGTCGGTCTCCAATGCCAGCGTGGCCCAGCTGCATACAGCCGGCTACAGGAGGGAGTTCCTGGAATACCACCGGCCCCAAGGGGGCCTGCACACCTGTGGGGGCCCGGGCGCATTCCACCTCGTCGTGCACTTGAAGGCAGGAGATGGCGTCAACATTGTGGTGACTGGGGGCCGCTTGGCCCACACAGACTTTGACGAAATGTACTCCACGTTTAGTGGGGTTTTCTTGTATCCTTTCCTCTCTCCCCTCTAGGGTGGCCGTGGCGAGCTACGGGGAACTAGTTGTGAGGACTTCGGAAGCTTTAATATATGCAGTTTATTATGTATGTAACTGGAGCACTGGTCTAGTTTTCTGCAAACCTCCCCACACCTCCCCTAAGATACAGGCCTGAGCGTCCTGAGGCAGGGGGCGAGGACCTGCGTGCCCAATGGGGCCACTGTCTTCTGTCGTTCCGACTGGCCACCTGAGGAGTGGGGTCCTCCCTGGCCGATCAACCGCCAACTGGGGGGCGCAACTTGCCGCCCCGTCCTGCTGACGGAGGAGGGAGAGCCGCTGGGCTACAGGGCTGAGGGCACGAGGGCGGGTGAGCCGCACCTGTGGCCACGGTCTTTACTTACTCCACCTGCAGGACAGAAGTTTAAACACTGAAGTGGCACGTGCCACCACTGAGAGAGACCTGGGGGCCATGTGCACTCCAGGCCTTTGCCCAGCTGTGAGGCATGTGCAGGAGGCTGTGCAACCAGGGAGGGGGGGCGGGGGGGGGCCCTCCTTGAATGACGTGTACCTAAGTGCAAAGACAGGGAGTGTCAATAAAGACGTAAAACCACTTCAAGTTACTGAAGTCTGTGCCTTATGGATTGAGAGTTGTTGCTAAAAAGCAAACTGCAGAGAGGTAAGGAGTTTTAAATGCCTGTAGAAAGTGAGCTTGAATAAATCAGTCTCAACCATATAATGGTTATCCCTCACTATCTAAGCTATACACTTGGGGGGTTTTTTGCTTATAAAAAACCAGATGAACTTGAAGGTCAAGGCCCCCCCCCGTACTCCCCACAGCTGAAGAGGGGCTCCTCTGGGGGATGCTTAAACTTCACATCTCATCAGCAGCTGCCCGAGCTAACGAGATTGCTTGCTCACTACACAGCTCACAGCAGATGCAGCTTTAAGGACTCTCAGGTTCCCAGGCAACAACAGCCCCAACATAAAACTGATCACACACTGAAAGCTGAGATCATCGCAGAAAAGCAGGAATCTTCCCATGGAGAGCACGTTCTGTTCCAAGGAAGCCCAGGCATGCTGCTCCTTTATCAGCAGCCACAGAAACCTCTAGGACACTCAAGACCCTTAGCTTCACGTAGGCTCTGCTCATCAGGTTGGTAAAATCTGTTGGCCAATCAAGTGCCCCCAGGGAGGCAAGACCCCCTAGAGCCCCAGGGAAAGATGCACATCAGAGAAACTAGTTTCCTGAGCCTGAACTCAAGCCACTGGATACCGTGATGCTATAAAAATGCTGAGTTTCCAGGAATGCTTGCAAATGAGATAACACAATGGCTGCTGGACACTTCAGAGAAGGGCCTTCTTTCTCCTTCCCCTGCTCCAGGTAGGGAGACATGACCACGAACTGCAGGTTTGCAGTTTTAGGACTTCAAAATCTGGATCTCTGTCTAGGAGTTGGGGTGGGGAGGGCATTCTCTTTCCTTGTTTCTACAGCTGGGGAACTGGCTAAAGGTGACTGTCCTACAAATGACTCATGGAAAAACCCAACGCAGTGGTGCATTTTCAGGAAAACCCAGTTGGCACATGCACATACTTTCACCCTCTCTGCTTCACACCCCCTCCTAACAATCTCTTACAAGTGCCAAAGGGGACAAAAGCTCAACAGCTGGAAAGGCAGGGTCCACAGGCCTGAAGCTACGTGCCGAGGACTTAGGTACCAGGACAGGACTTCTCAAAGGCACTGTTGCCAAGAGAAAAGTCAAGGCATGCACTTATGCAGAGACAGGACTGGGACATTTTTTTCTCCCCCACACGGAACATTAACAAATGGCTTCATTTAAATGATGAACAGAGGGATGCCTGGGTGGCTCAGTGGTTGGGCATCTGCCTTTGGCTCAGGGTGTGATCCTGGAGTCCTGGGATTGAGTCCCACATCGGGCTCCATGCAGGGAGCCTGCTTCTCCTCTCTCTGCCTGTGTCTCTGCCTCTCTCTGTGTCTCAAAAAATTAAAAAAAAAAAAAAAAAAAAAAAAAAACAGAATAATACGACCAGCACTGAAAAATGCAAATCAGTGCACACTGCATTTGCAGTTCATTCCATGGTAGTGGATTAATCTAGCTTTCTCAGTGGCCCTATCATCATCTTCAGTCCTGTGGTTTCTCACGACTAAAATTTGAGTGTTTAGAGAGACAGTCCATGCTTGCAGATCTAAAACATGGCTTCATGTACATCTGCACCCACTTTCTGGACATGTTACCTTCTTCCCCTACACTGTCCGATCAAACAAGGAAACAGGCTACACCCTTAGCTGCAGGGATGAGCCCTCGCGGTGCCACTGCAAGCTGGCCCCTCTACAGTCAACTGCCCTCTGAGCGCATCTTTCTGTTCCCTAAGTACACCCCAAGGAGCACGGTCCCTCACGCTGCTCACATCCAGGCAAAGCAGCACAACATGGAAAGCTTTCCCTACTGGAGGGCAGGCTCTCAAGGAGGACTCTGGGATTCCTGTCCAGCATATGCTGTGTCTGGTAGAGTCCGGCAATCTGAGGGGAAAAGATACTCATTTAAATAGCATGTGGGGTGTGGTTTTTGATTCAAGATCACTTTGAGTCTCCGAGGCTGCTGAGAGCATCAGACTGCTAGGTGGTACTCACCTGGAGGGAGGGTTTAAGGAAAGGGGTGGTGGCAACAGCTCTGAGCAGGCCTCCCAGGGGTTGAGGCCTGAATGGCTGAGGGGTTGTGAGGACCCAGCCTAGAGCGTGCAGCGAGAACACCCCAGAAATCACTATGTATGAATGAATCACTCTCTGGCAGAGCCTACAAAGCAAGAGAGGTTCGTTCCCGTGGGCACTGCCTCACTTTTGGAATCAGGTTTTATGAAAACAAGCACCAAAAAGAAGTCCTTTCTGTAGACGAATATAAGTGTCAGCAAAGATCAAAATGCTAATTTATGGAAATTACCAATTTCTGGCAAGAGTAGAGAGACGATGGTTCAAATGTCCTCTAAAGAAGGAGTCAAATGCATTCGGTTTACGTTTGTTTATTGTTATAACATCTTGTTTTGAACATCAAACACCGCACCAAAATATGAGCCATTTATCTCAGGCTAACGGTCTTTGCCATGACCAAGAGTACCGTATGGATGTTCACAATTCCTGACAACTTAAAACTTATTAGTGGCATTGCTAAGAATCGAATACTTCATCATAGACTAATTGTAGTTATTAAATTAAAACAACAAAGTTTCCCCCCCTCCCTTTCTTACCGTCAAAACAAACCAAAAAAGTAGTTTTCACCTGGAAAGAGCACTTAAACAAAAACTCAACTTTTAACCAGTTTCATTAAACACGGCATGTTCTAAAATAGGAAAACAAGGCTTCCCAGAGTAAACAAGATACTTAAAAAGATGCTAAAATTCCCTGGAAGAGGCTGTTTTCACCAACTAGCAGAAGGAGAAAGCATTTACTATCTGTTTGTAAAGGTCCTGCCTGCACCTTCGGAACAGAGCCCAGAAGGGCCACACATGTGCCTCCCGGACACAGGCACCTTCTGGTGTGTCGCTGGCTATGGGTCCTCAGCTGTTCTCCCTGCGACTGTCAGCAGCTTTCATTTTAGGACATCACCCTGTAACTTTTTTCTTTTCCAGCTGAAAACTATGCAGATGGTTCTGAGCACAGCAAACAGTTCTCACACGGGGGCTAAGTGTGCATGCTTCCGGGCCTGCACGTGCACATCCCAATGCCTGCCGGAGATGCAGACATTGGCGCCAGGGCCACACAAGCTTCAGCACGTGGGTATCAAGGCATACTCAAGTCGGGCTGAACTGGAGAGTGGGAAAGGGGCCAAGGCCACTGCAGCAGTAGACCAACCAAAACAATGACTCTGAAAAGCCCAATCCGCCGGCGATCACCCCACGAGACCGCCGATCACCGAAAGCAGCACGAGGCTCGGGCTCCTTCAGTAACTCACCATGGGAAGGGTTGGTGTACAAACACACTTGAGGGTAACTCTCTTTCACAGAAAGAACAAATGTCATTTGTACCAAATGGCAATGGGTTTCAGCACAAACTTAATACTTTTGTAACACTAGAGTGATAGTAATCATCTACTTTCAGCAAGAGGGACTCCTTTAAATAAGGAAAAAGACTCACATTAATTAGCAAAGGTACCCACTGGATCAACCTGCAGCAACAAAAACGACAAAGTCTAGTGCTTATGGACACAGGGCCGGAGGGGTCAGCTGCCCTGGGCAGGGGCTGGCAGGCTGGGCTCCTGGGTGGGACCTTTACGAGGCCCATGTGTCCACAGAGAAGAGTTTATCAAGGAAAAGAAACTGTCTCATCAAAATCTCTTTAAAGGACAGCCTATAGAGGACTACAGAAGTCAAGAAGATTCCTGTACCGCAGCATGCAGAGAGGCCCTGGCAGCTGAGGTTCAGCACAAAAGCTCAGGCTCCTCCTGTGCAACCAACGTGGAGAGTCTGGGAGGCCCGCACCGCTGCTCTGCCTGCACCTGAATTCACTAACTGGGCACAACTTCCTCTAAGCATAACCTAGTTTGCCTAACCTACTGTACATAAACTCTTTCAATGACTAGTCCTCGTACTGTGAAAGGTGGGGTGCACGTGCTGGAAGCAGCACCTGTCGCTCCTCCTTTGGAGTACGCGCTGCCATGTTCAGCCGCTGAGAACTGTGTTCAGAGGGCTGGGCCATCACCTCCGCATCCACTAGGACAGATGGCCGGACTAAAAGGGCTTCTAACTCTCCAGTCTGGAAAAATAACCACCCCCCTTCTGCATCTCTAGGTCAGTATTACCCGAGTGGGGCGGACGGGAATGAGGAGTGCGAGGAGAGCACCACAGCGCGGGCCGGGCAAGCGGAGGTGGACAGGAAGCCGCCCCCACGGGCGTCTGGACCCGCAGCTCCCGCTCTCTGCCCTGGACTCGGCTGACCGCGGCCGAGGCCTGTGTGCATGTGTGCCTCCTCTCCAGTAGTCCTCTGGATTCCAACACGGAGGTGACCCTCACCACCCAGGCTCTCAGTCCTGGAGGGGCTGACGGGGCGGGCCCACCCCTGGTGGGGTCTGCTCGGACTGCTGACTCATTACACCCAGGCTGGGAGAGAGTTGCAGGCAGAGGGACACGGAAAAAGGCTCTTCCAAGACCCTACAAGAGTGCAGATCTGCATTGCTAAGGCCTCCCTGAAAACCGAGCTGTAGCTTGTCCAATCAATGTCTGCCATCAGTGCTCTTCTTACAGGCACCAAGCAGACAGCAAGACCTGTTCGCCTAGCCAGGTCCAAGACAACTTCCGGGCTAGTCACAGTTGAGAAGGCAATGAGCTAAGGGGCTCTTCTTCTCCAGAAGCCCCCATCTGGGGGACTGGGACTCATGACCCGGGCCCCGTTGGGAGCAGCCCACCCAAGCAGATGTCCTGTTTCCCTGTGGTACGGAAGAAAGAGCCCCCGGCAGAAATGTGCACAGGTGGTTTGAACCATGTCACTAACTGGACCTGAAGCAGCTCAGTGGACCCTGATCGCCTAAAGAAAGCCCTGGTTGTAGAGAGAAACACTCTCAACTGCCCAGTGGAAATTATAACACTTTACTGTATACATGTTTTGGTCCCCTCTCAGCTTCTTTCTTCCTTTTAAATCATTCAGTTAAAGGAGCACCAGCACACACCTGACACAGCACGTGTATGAGGACCACAGCACTAGGAGCCCAGACCTCCGACCGCAGGTCCGAGCTCCTCTGCTGCCCCCCTCCCCCCCAACCCTGCCCAGGGCACTGGGTCACAGCCCTACCAGGCCTGGGAAGGGGAAGGAGGACCACGGTTGCAGCTCCAGGACTCTCCCAGTGCCTGCTGGTGCCCGGCCATCCATATGGGTCTCGTCCTGCACCTGTGGCTTGCAGGGTTGCCCAATGTCCTCTGCCCAGCGGAAGCGTTGGTCACCTTCCCTTGCTGTGAGGTGAGGGACTGAGGACCTCCCCATGGAGGTGTCACCTCACGCCAGGTCATCCAGGTCCACTTTGGGGATCGGGTCCCGCCAGTAGCAGAAGGAGCTGAACTCTGGGCAGGGAAAGGCAGAGTTCTGTTCCTTATTGAGAAGTGGGAACACGTGCTCCACGAGTTCGCTCAGCCTGTGGTACCTAGGAGAAGGGATTGGGGAGAAATGCATAAACTGCCCCTCTGAAGCAGGTGAGGGCACAAGACTGAAGGCCGGGAAGCAGTTACTGAGGCTCCTAAGAGCAGTGGCACCTGAGAAGCCAGCCATCCCTTCCCGGTGCATGGCCCTCCTCTTCAGAGTCTAGGATCGTAGCGATCCTATTATACCTACTACTACAGACAAGAAAACACCCAGGCAAAGAGGAAAGCCTCCCAAAGGCAGGTATAGCTCTGATATTTCGAGTGGGGCCGGATCCTCAGATTCTCCATCCTCAACTTCACCCTGGCTGCAGGGTGGTGGACTGAGAAATAAGAACACACTTACGAGGACTTGTTTCCTTTGGTCCTTTCTTGTATTAATTCACCCTTGGGGTTCACGGTGAATATTCTGCAGTCTGGAACTCCAACTTGTGTGTAAGCATAGACATCCTGGACAAGAAAACATTAAATAGGGTTATTATGAGAGAAGAAATTAGGAGATGCTTCTCTGGTTCCTTGTGAGCCAGAGAATTGCACAGATGACTGTCTACAGAAAACATGTGGAGTTGGCACAGTGCAGCTCTGCCACTGAAACTGAGCTTTAAACAAACCCAAACTGAAGAGTGGAGCCCAATGCAAGGGTGCTCAGAGAGTCAGTAAATTGGGTGCTGAGCAGAGGCCAGGGGCGCTGGAGAAGGAGATGCCTGCTGCCTGCCAGAGGCCAGAGAGCAACACCCTCTGGAAATGGAGGGCCCCGTCTGTGGGGAAGCAGGTTTGGGAAGCATTAGTGAAGGCTGAGCACTCTGTGGGGTGGATCTAAGGACACAGCTTAGAACCACTTAGAACATGAGTCAGAGTAACCTGAGATCATCAATCAAATCTAGAGAAACAAGGTGCCTTTTTCTTTCACCAAAACTCTAGGGTAGGCATCCACCTACAAGACCTCCCCACAAAGGCAGAAATTTGGAACAGATAAATGAAAACCCATTTAGCAGAACATTCATTTCGCTTATACACTTGGTTTGAGAATGAGGACATGGCTATACCCTAAAAACTACAGTCCTCTGAATTTTACCCTCATCAGAATGTGAAGTTCAGAGGAGACACTTACATTTGGACGGTTTCCAAAGGCAGCATAAAAGGGCTGCTTAGATGGGGCAAACAGATTCTTGATATCGTTTAGACACTCAATTTTGAACTTCTCTGGCTTCTTTTCTATCACTTCCCTAAGGGGAAAAAAAATACAACTACAATGAGCAAATAGAAATGGCAGCTTTCCCTGGTGTGCGATCCTGAAAAGATGTCAGTACTCACAATCATATAAAAAAACCTTTTGTAACTGGTATCTCTCTCTCTCCTTCTGTGCCAGTTAAGACAGACTAAGATTCCGAGTGTAGGGGTTTAGGGATAGAGAAAGCTTGACAGTTTGACTTTTTTGGATGTGTCTGACACAGACTGGGTGAGCTCAGGGTTATAGTGCCCTGGGGGAGCCAAGAACCAAGAGATGCAGAAGCTCAGAATCAGATACAAACCCTTACAGTGAGCTTGACCTTTCACCTCCCATTCAGGCTCCTTCCCCCCCGGGGAGTGGACATACAAGTGTGTGTGCAGGAGAGGTACCTGTGGAAGGCAGAGAACAGGCTGCTGGGGGACAACATGAGAGGGCCCCGAGGCAAGATGGTACCCTTGTCATTGACCCAGTGCAGGTAACCACGGGTCATGTCAGCCATGCCAATGGCACGTGCGGAGCAGTATAGGAACTTGTAGCCATTCCTGAAAGACAACATGTCCTGTTTAGAAGCATGCTTTCGTCAAAGTTAAAGAAAAAAAAAAAAGGCACTATTCTTTTAAGAGATCCAAATACAGTTCTTTTCATTTATTGTGAAAATCAAATTCTTGAATTTAATAAGGAAAGCAGTTAAGATTATAAAGATATCATGGAAAACACCATGGGGAAACAGGGAGGTATATACAACCAGGCATTTGCTAAATTCGTAAGTATTGATGTATCTTTAGCATCTAGTCCACAAAAGTCAAGTCACAGAACAAAAATCTTGGACTACCTTTAAACTATCTGCCATAAAGGAAAGTTGCAAAGGATCTTATTTATAAAGACAATTTGTAAAATGCAAACCATTCTGTAAAAAAAGGAACAAAATCACCCCTGGGGAACAGATACACAATTTTCCTATTATGGGCATTCTCAACTAATGGTTAAGACACTGAGTTTTCCAATCAACTTAACTCATATGTATCATGGTCCACAAAAGCCACAGCACTTCCTGTTGCCCCAACAGAGAGGACCACATGGGCAAAATGTCTCCCCCATGCATGCATGTATTACCTACTCAATGAAATCAGGTTTTTAAAAAACCCAATTAATAAAACCAAAATGAAAACTGGCTCTCCTGTTAAGTTAAAGCTAAGCCCCTAAAGGATAACTAGAACTGTAGAAGCATGTGGTGCCTCTAACTCATAACGCTGTGAGATGGAAAGGAGACGGGTGAGACGTGTAACACAGCAACTGCTTCATGAATGGTGGCTGGCACTTTTCTTTGTGAGGCTACTCAAGCACATGGGACATGTGGGACAAGACACCTACTCGTTGATGGAGTGGTAGAGCTTTGCTATACCCTGATGAGTCCAGTCTTTACCCAGCTGTGGAAGAATCTGGCCCAAAGCATCAGATCTGAGAGGGGAGAAATACGAAAAAGTATCAGGAATGAAGCACATAGAGCCTAGTTCAATACCAGCTGCTAAAAACCATAGGGTAGCAGCAGGGTTGGGGGAACGATCTAATCTACAAGGGCAACTTTGTTATGGCTTATGCAACAGTGTGGCAGTTCCCTGCAAACCCACCCTCCGAGGAACTTCAAAAAGTAGAAGCCAGATGTTCCTTTTCAGAGATAATTTATAACCACACATCTTCTTTTCTTCGTCCCTAATTGCAACATCTTCTTACTTTAAATTTTTTAATGTTAGAACTTGGGGACCACATAACTGAATCTTTCCAAAAGTTACCCTCAATCCTAATTTGTATGGCTCCACTCATCTTCTCTAACCACAGAATGGCCCTGTGCATGACCATGTGTGATCTCAGCATGTGAGTCTCAGTGTGTATAGTTTATAAACCTTCCTGACACGGAGGGATCCCTCACCCTCAACCCTCATTGCAACGGGGCCCCTCACCTCACCCATGGCTGCCCACCACAGGCTCGTGCTTACTTGGTTATTGTCCCATCAATATCAGAAATGATGATCTTGTCATTCCAGTTCCACAGGTAAATGGTCCCTGCACAGCGGCAGGTACCTTGATACTGGGTTGTAATACTAAACACGACATCATTTGGGCCATCTTGGAGCTTCAGTTTTGCCTTTTATTAAAAGTAAAAGAATAAGAAAATCATAGAGCAATGATTTTGAAAATTAACGGTATGTCATTTTGATGAAATTACATAAAACAGATAAAAGTCAGTTTCCAATAGTCATTGAGAGATTGCTAAGATATACTGTTAAGTGAAAAAGGACCCTAATCTCTAAAGTATGTAGGTGTGTGTACATGTGTGTACATGTGTGTGTGTGTGTGTGGAGGGGGATATATAAAGAATGGAAAGAAATACATAAATCAGATTATTGTAATAAAATTAAAAAATCAGCTAAAGACATACAGCCATACAGCTTGCAAGAGAGTCTGAATATTTACAAAATCCCCACCAGTGTTTCAGGGCCTCAGCTCAAGGTAGGATGGTTTCTGTTATGCTGGCACACATCCAGCCAGTGCTGCACATACAGCTTGCTCACAGGAAGCTGAGGGAGCCATTGCCTGAATGATGTTCTCGAATTCTAAGAGATTTTTTCTGGTTCCACCTAAAAAACCAAATGTCTCTGGCTCTTCCTCCAACCAGACTGCCCTAGGGGCAAGACCATCTCAAACTGAAAACAGAGGAAAAGGAGTGACAAATAAACGGGAAAGAGGAAACTGGATCTAAATAAGAAAATGTCATTTTTCTCTGTTGTTGTATATCCTAAAAGACAGTATGTGGCTCAGAAATGGGCTGGCTGTGTAAGAGTCATCTAGGAAACAGGTTAAAATACAGATCCCTTGGTTCATTCTGAGAGACTGAAGTGGAAATCTAGGATGGAGAAAGAAGTCATGTCCCAGGTTCCCCAGGTGGTCCCCAGCAGTGGGAGATGCCGTCCTACTTTATGTGAGCGTTCATACAATCACACACCACCATGTCTTGCATGCAGGGCTTGGGATAGTGTGGACAGAAGAGGAAGCATGTCCAATTAAACAGTTACTAAAACAAGCTGACTGGATCCACATGTATCACACACGACTCACAATCTGGTCCGAAGAGAGTCGAAGAGACTTCTTATATGAGGTTGTGCTGCCATGGCTTGGGGGCTCTGTGGGAACAGGGTCCACTTTGATGGACTCTTCGAGCTCCTGTGACCCCTCATCACTCGATGAGTCATCCTCAGTCAGCCTATTCAAGAGCAATCCAGTTACTCAAGAGGCAGCAGACCATTTTTACTGAGAAGAGCTTTTCATGTAGGATCAAGACAAGATCCCACATCCATTCTAGGGATGGGAAAAGTTCTTCTGTTTCCGGAGTACTCCTATCGTGAAGTGAGAAGGACACCTTCCTCCTCACTCTCGTGATTAACCCTGCAGTTACAGTCTGACCATGACCAACTATTTTCTGCTAAGACCAGTCAGTAAATGCTCTTCAGTCTACTGACTCCTGCTAAAAAAGATACATATGTTTCAAAAAATGCAAACTGCAGAAAATATAATGGCTTACACTGATTTTAAAAACTAAAAAGAAAGATTTGATCTTTCTTTAAAAAAAGAGAGTAGAGAGCAAGGAAATGAATGCTCAGGCTTAGACCAACTGCTGAATTACAGTTAGAACAGGAGAAAGAATCTGGCTGGAGAAGTCCAAGAACAGCAGGAAGGATGGGGTACATGGTGGCACCTCCTTTCAGGGTCAGCCAAAACAAATATCCAGAGGGGTGCTACTCCTTCTAAGAAATGAAATGGACCCACACCAATTTTTGATTTTTTTTTAAAAAATTTAAAGTAATCTCTATACCCAATGGGGGACTGGAACTCATGACCCTGAGATCAAGAGTCACATGCTCTGAGCCAGCCAGGCACCCTCTGAAATTCTTTTCCATCTCCCTGTGCGCCTGACAGGACACCAGGGACAGCACATCTCAAGACTCCTCAAGATCTCCTTCCCACAGGCATCTGATTCCACAGCTCCAGGATGGGAGCAAGGCATTGAAAAAGCAGTGATGGGTACCTTCAGTCCTCTCAGCTGATTACATTTTTAAGAAAAGCAAAAGTTATCATCTGCTAATGGAGAGGCACCAACATGCCGTTTACTGTCATGGTTGTCCGTAAGACCATTTTTGACTAAAAATTAAACAAAACTGTCAAAATCAATTTGAATACAATGGCTAAAAAGCAGAGGTAGCCCAAGTACTGTGAGCCCAGAGGAAGGACAGGGCACCCCACCTGCCACTGGATGGCTCCTTTGCGCTCGATGGCAGATCACTGGTTGGTGGCACCTCGGATTTCCCTTCCTTGGCCTCTGGCAGCTAAAACAAGATAATAATGGCAATGTACAATTTTTCCCTCCCAACGACTGACAGGTAAAAATTTATCAGCAGCCCTTTCTAGGAATGAGTAAAATGGTTTTCTGAATCCACAACTTAAAAATGCTTAAGCAGATTTTCTCTACTTTGAGCCAAAGGATAAAAATCAGAGACAGAGGTCATGTGCTGCTATGCAAAAAGCTGTCACTGCAAAGTCACAAGTAAAAATTTTAAAAGGGCACCATTTCAAGTCACAGAATAGAATACAACCAGCCCACACTGAAGGTCTTTGCAGGGACACCTATAGTACAGAAGTCACTGAGGCCACTGCCACCAGGGTCTCCTCCTTGGTAGGAGGACAAGTTCTTGCTTCTATCTGGAAGGTAATGCAGTAAGCAAAGCAGAAAGAGCACAGGCTTTGGAGCTTGATTCAGGGCCAAACCCCAGCTCCACCCCTCAGCAGTTACGTGTCCTTGGTCAGGCTACATTACCTCTCTGTGCCCATTTCTTTGGTGGAAAGTGGGAGCTCAAACATCTATACTGTTAGGCTGCAGCAAAGAGAGGCAAATAAAGCATCTAGCACGGTTCCTGCACATCTAACTGTTCAAAATGGTGACCATTATTATTGCAGGAGAGTATTCTATAGCCCAAATTGACTTTCCTGTGCTTGGCAAAAAGGTTTTTTGAACAAATTAAAGATTCACTTCTTTTCAGTCCACAGAAAAAAATTACCCCCCCTCCAGGTCAGTTACCTGTTTGGTCATGCTCTCTCTCTTACGCCAAAACCACCAGCGACCAGATTTCTTTGGCATCTTATCTTTGACCCAGGACTCAACTGTGGCCTGGAAACAATTGACTTGGGTCAGTCTAGCCATTTGTCACAAAGCACCCAACTACTTTCCACCAGCAGTCTGCAGGATGGTGCCTCATTATGGAATATGAGCAGCATTCTCTCCACCTCCCAAACTCTCTCTAGAGTCTGTAACACCTCTGAAAGGTAGGCAGTCCTCTTTTGTAGTAGCATAGCTTTGTGGCAGTTCTGTGTTAAGAGACCAGGTGGTCTGGCTATTTAGGAGCAGGGGGCTGGCAGGTCAGCTGATCTCATTTCTTTATCTTGGAAAACATTTTCTCTGAGAGACTCCTAACTCTGGGAAACGAACAAGGGGTGGTGGAAAGGGAGGTGGGCAGGGGGATGGGGAGACTGGGTGACGGGCACTGAGGGGGCCACTTGACGGAATGAGCACTGGGTGTTATGCTATATTTTGGCAAATCGAACTCCAATAAAAAAATATACAAAAAAAAAAAAAAAAAACCAAAACAATACAGAAAAGAAAACATGTTCTTATGAGTTATGAGGACCAATTAGGCTCACAGACAGATTTGGAACAAACCTTCAGATTCTACATAACACGCTTATTGGCCACAACTTGACCTAATCACCGTGATGTCATACTTCTGGTGGCCACATCAACCTCTTCTTGCTGCTGCTTTCCATATTAATGAGATGAAATTTTTTCTTGTTCATTCTGTACTTAACTAACAATGAAAAAAATCTCAACTTTTATACCTAGTCAAAAACCAATATAAATATCTAATAAAAATGACAAAGACAATGGCAGCCCAGCAAATTTCCTAGATTTTGGGTGTGAGATAATTTGAGTGGGCATGTAGAACTCTTTGGATCATCTAGAATATTAAATTAATTTTAAACCAAACTCTGAATAGTACCCAGTTTAGAAATGTGCACATATGGATGTTTCTAAATATCGTATGCTGTAATATTTTTAAAAAGGAAAACAAATCGTGGATCATCTCACCTTCGGCAGACTCTTCTGGAATACTTGCAAGCTAAGGATCATGGGAGCAGCCAAAGCCCAGTTATAATAACTGTATGAAATAAAAATTGGGCAAAACCGTTACACGAAGAAGGGAGGGAGTAGAGAAAGGGGTAGAAAGGAAGGGAGAACGAAAAGAGGATGAGCGTAGAAAACATAAAATTCCTAATTCTTCTCAATGAAGCGAGATGTTCAACTAAATTTTTTTTGTCAAATGAATTACCTTTGCTTCAAGCCAAACTTCTCTAAGCAGACACGCAGTAAAACATCTAAGAATAACATTTCATTGCTTCATTGAAAAATAAGGCTGAGGTTTCTCTTTCATTTCAAAGTCACTGCCCACTAGTTCATTTATAGGAGATGGCACATTTGATTGCAAGAAAATGATAAGAGTTAAAAACACCACTTTGAAAAAAAACTCTCCAAGAGTATTTAGCAATTATAAAAACAAGAGTACTTACCGGTTATATATCCGTATTACAAGGTTAGGATTATCTATGAGTCCAGGGTTTTCTGCAAATTCATGATAAGTAATGATATGCTCCATGAATTTTTCTGCAATGTAAAATAACAACGATCCTTTGGTTAGGGATTACGTAAATTCCTAAACGAGATTATAATACTCTACGTTGAAGGAACTATATAGAATAAAATGAGTCCTTTAAAAAACAAAACTTTTTTATATTCATCAAAAGCAAAATATACTTTTTAAAATCCAGGATAAGAAAGAACACTTCCTTTTTCTATCATCCTTCCCCTATTCCACCACTCCTTCTGCAGTTAAAAAAAAAAAAAGAAAAAAAGAAAAAAAGAAAGAAAAACAACCACCCAAAACCACAACAACGAAAAAACACGAGAGGGATGTAGCAGAGACTTTTAGGAAAATAGATTACAGATGTGGAGGGGGGTGGAGGAAGACACAAAGACACACATGTGCACATTCTCTGGAACTAATGAAAACGGCAGCTTCATCCTTAACACAAACTTAACTGGCAGGCAACCACCTAACTAGGGAATATTCATGGGATCTCACAGCTTTAAGTGCATGCTACATTAGAAAAATAATCAAAACATTTTACTATTGCTTGGAGGAAAAAACTAATAAACACATACCAGAATTTGGTTTAGGGTCTGTCAAGAAATAAATTCCAAGTTCTTGAGAAATGAATGAGGATTCTGCATGAATTTGTATGCTCAGTTTCTAAACCTGCACTCTAGCAGATGCAGGTTAACAGAGAATTTCCTCACCAGGATTGTTCCTCCTGGCAAGATGTATATTAATCACTTTTACTTGCCATCTGCCTCCTCCAATAATAAATTCTACCTAAGTTACCCAGATTTTTTAAGTATAAATTTTATAGTTTATATTATTGTGTATTTTCCATTCCACTTCCCATATATATAGTTTTTAAAGTGAAGGTTTATGAGGATTAAGAGCTATCTGGCCACAGTAGACTCTGGATTTCTTACAAATAATAAAACACACAGAATAAAGAGATGGAGAAGAAAGAGGCATAATGAGCACCCTGTGACCTTTAAAAAGAGCAAAGATTAAGCAAAACATAACTGTAACACTCAGGGTACCCAGTCTGCTCAATACAGGACTTCAGGTGCTTTGAAGGGGGAGAGAAGACAAATGATACTAGTCGTGGAAGGAAAATCTTTCCTTAGGGGAAAATCAATCAGGGGCCATCAGCCAAACTGAGAAAATATTAAGAAGAATTTAGGTTACAAAGGAAGGTAAAACCAGAAAGGTAAAACTTGGGAAGACACACGAGTGCTCAAGTCATCTGAATTGGCTCCACTTAAGCTCCTTCCTTTCTCTGGAACAACTGTACTTTCCAAGGCCAAGTCTCAAGACTGAGACAGAAAGTAACCCCTTCTACTTTTTGCCAGAAAGACTATTTCCTCAACCGACAATTTTCCACAACTTCAGGATTTACTCTCATGTCTCAGGCCCAGTGCTTTCTAAGAGGCTGCTGGGCCCCAGTCCACACATGTCAACATCAAAGACAAGAAAATGGACACAGTGTGATCTGACCCTGGCCACTCTGTAAACAGGGCAGCCTGAGCATTCTCCGTCTTCAAGTGACATGAGCATCTTCAAGACACTCTTACTCACCCAAGCCATTTATATGTAAGGTCACTCCATAGGAGGTACCTTAAATGAGGGACTAAAGGTCTGAAATTAGGGAGATACCTGTTACCTGCACAAGGTCATTAAAGAATTTAATACCCTGAAGTGGCTAATCAGCAGGTTTTCTAATTGCGTTCTCCAGTGAAGACATGGCATGACTACCCAACGTACCTTTGGAAATTTCTCCATTTTCACTGAGACCCCCACAAAGGGAGAGGGTGACATCAGGCAAGTCCATAGCAGAATCTGAGAGGCACTCAGTGCCACTATCTGCAGCCGCACTTCCCACAGATTGTGGGGACTGGGAGCCAGAGAGCGTGTCAGACTCGGGCCACTGCCGGGAGCCAGGGTCCGATTCACTGTGGGCAGGGGATGGGGAGAAAAGGATTTGACTTATTTCAACTTCTTGCATTCCTACCTTACTACATGGTACTCTAGGGGCTTGAATCAAATAATATAATTCCTTTAAAAAAAGGAACAGACCAACCAACAGACAGAAACTTTTCTTAGATAGAGCTTAGAATCCACCATTAAAAATAACCCAATAGCACTGCTGCGGAATTAACTGTGAGTATAGTAAATATGTCACATAAAAATCACCACAGGCATTCCCAGTAAGACAAACTTTTCAACTACAGCCTTTCTGATTTTAATTAAAGGAGTAAAAGAGTTATAACCATTTATTTACATCTCCATGATGAAAATGACAGAGTAATTAAGAAAAATCTGATGTTTGGAAACCTTTGATCCTAATTTCCTAGAAAAAGCTGTGGTACTATATACATCCTGTAGAAAATTACTATAGTTCAGAGTTGTCTAGGCTTTTCTAAATTCATCTGTTACTTTGCAAAGTAGAACAAAGAAATTAAGAAGGAGAAAATTCTCAGGAAGTAGACGAACCTTGAAAAGAAATATTTTGAGAAATAAACTAGAAATAAACTATTCTTACACTAGTGAGGTTCAGGACTAAAGGTTAAGTTATTCAATATTTTCATTTTTCTAGAGGGTAAAGGCAGAGAAGCCGGGATTTAGAAGATGATCCTGAGGGTAACTTTGTAACAGAACATAAACCTGAATAAAAAGGAACAAGGAAATAGTACCTTAAGTTTCTTATTCATGTTTACTGCTCCACGCCCTCTGAATGGACATTTAATGTCACAGTGAGAAACTGTTCTAGAAGTTTCAAATTCTTTTATTTTATTCAAAAAAACAATATACTTAAATGTATGTGATCCAGTGAAGCTTTATGATCTTTTTTTTTGGGGGGGGGGGGGATTCCTCAAATTTGAGCAGTAGGTGGCAACAGAGTATGGATAGGCCATAAATAGAAAGCAGTTTCCAAAGCTATTATGCTTTGCATTTGAACCAACAAAAGATTTAAGTTTCTGGAAATTTTCTTTCTTAATAGCAATGCACACCTATACCGCAATATTGAGATTAGATCAACAAAATATTCTTTTCACTGGAAATAGTGAAAAAGCCAAAGCCAATGTAAAGCAACAAAACCTGTTATGTTGGAGTCAGAGGGCAAAGCTGACCCCTGGGTAAAACACAAACAGAAAACTGTAATGTGTTTCCACTTTCTCCTGGGCCCATGGCTAGATCCCCCTTGTAGTTAGGTGTGATCATATAACCGAGTTTTCAGATGTGGAATATAGGGGCATGCCATGCCCTTCCTAAGCTTGGCTCCTGAAAACTCCCCTGTGTGAGCCTTTTTTTCCCTACAGAGTCCCGAAGGGAACAGTGGAGACTCAAGATGGAAGAAAAGCTTGTGTTCTTGAATCCCTGTGTGCAAGGTGCCTCACACCAAACACCAGCACTGGAATATCATGTGAGCAAGAGATCAACTTCTATTGTGGTAAGCCATTGAAGTCCTGTGTTTGTCAGAGCAGCTAGTGTTATCCTAACCAATGTAACCTCTAAATACATGGAGGATGCCATCTGACTCCACATGCTGCCAAATCCACTAGTGATGTGATGTATATTAAAGTTTAACTATAATTACAAATACTGGATACTCAGTCAAGATGACATGGATCATGAAAGTTAACAAATGTTTGTAAGCATTACAACAGTTTTACTACCTTTAATTATAAAATGTCTCAAGACATAATTTGTTCAGGAGGGAATAAACTAACTTGGTAAATACGCAATGACCCTATGCAGTAAGGTCCTGTTACATTAGTTCCTCTCCTTTTTTAATAAAATCAATCCACTCCTCCCCTTTTCTTAAAAGGGAAACTAAGACATCAATCCTTGGAACGCTAATAAATAAGGACTGGGAAATCTGAAAGTGATAATTCTAAGACAGCTACATTTTCACTTTCTCACTGGAAAAAAAAAAAGGAGGACTTCTAGTTCTTTCACCTTAAAAACCCAACTATGACTTTATGTGAAGAAGATATTTTAAGACAAATTTAGGGCAGAGAGGTAGGAAGGAGCTTTGAGAACCTTCCAAAAATATCTATAAAAAATTTTAAACATCATTCAATCTCCATCTTACCATTTTAAATAAACACTTAATAGATTTTTCAATAATTTATTTAGAAGTGTTTAATTATGTGTGCCTATAGCTCAGTATATTCAAACCATACTTTCTGTGAGGAAAAAGTAAACTGTTTTTTTGTAATCACAGAATCTTCTAATGGAATTTCCCTATGGATAGACATGAACTTTGGACAACAGTACAAATACACTACTATATCTGAGGTTTTAGAGTTCTTCAAAGAGGGAAAAGGAAGGAGGGACAAACGGTGACAGCTCTAGAGAAAATGTGGGGCACACAGACTAGCTGGAATGGTGTCTCACTGGGCCCAGCCCAAGTTCAGAAAAAGCCTGGGAGCTCAGACTCACTGAAAGAGTGGAGACATTCTTTATAAATTGGTTTTGAATAAAGACATATTACCTTTAAAATACATAATAAATGAAATAACGTTAATGAATTTTCCCAAACATGTTGAGTTTATATTAATGACTGTAATTAATCTGAAGTTATAACCATTGGTGGTATAACCTTACATAGGTTTAACTAGTATACCTCTTTTCATTATACTGAAAATTTCTCCCTAAATAGGTAAATTATTAGTTTCAAATCACCATAGTCCAAATAAAACACAATTTCTGAATTTCCCAAAATCTGAAGCAATCATCCAACTTAGCTAATGCTCACCATAACCTTGCTCCTTTTTCTTAGAATGTTTTGC
Organism: Vulpes vulpes; assembly: GCF_048418805.1. Lineage (NCBI taxonomy): Eukaryota > Metazoa > Chordata > Mammalia > Carnivora > Canidae > Vulpes > Vulpes vulpes. The sequence goes on along the minus strand of NC_132792.1, from coordinate 90,724,328 downwards.
TTTAGAAACAGCCATTATATTTCACAGCTGTTTACCCTTCAACATGTAAGAAATACACTACCTTTTAGGGAAATAGAGCGCTGCAACTTCAGGTTCTAGAGCCTTTAGGTCATCCAGGTAAATATCATCAGGTCCCTGGTGCTGGCTTCTTTTGTGGACGCCTATTTTTATAAGAAAAACACATCAGTGGTAAAAATTTGTTATTTACAACTCTGCAAAAAAAAACACACAAAGGTTTGCAAACAAAACCAACCATAATTCAAACTCCATTTTATTTTTAAAGATGTCAATTAACCATTCACTTGTGTTGGTTCTTAACCATCCACACCAATGGAAGAGAAATTCGGTGTTACGCACATAACAGTTGTATAATAAACATGTGCTAACTTATTCTTTTATTTGTTGTTACATGCATAATCCTAGTCCTAAATCATTTATATTTGATGATAAAGTTTTCTTATGGTATGAAGAAGCGTGACGAAACCTGATGAAATCACTGGCACTGAGAAAGAGGCCAGTATTCTAAAACTGTGAGGCAAGGGTTGCTAGAAACAGGACAAGTCACATGGTGTCCAAGTATCACCAATAATTACTTTCTGACCACAAAAGGATAAAAATCTTTTTACAATGGAGAAATCTGGCAGACAACACTTTAAACAAATGGTTGCATTAAGAATCATGAGTAGTGGGACATTAGGAGATGCTGTATGAAATATTCAATATATCCCACAGGTAATCTTCAACTCAAAAAATAATGTTTAACCCAAATCTAATTAAGCCTCCAGATTTGTACTGCTATAGTACAAATATACTATAGTCAGTCACCAGTGTCCTAATCTGAAGGGAGTTGTATAAAATGTGTTAAAAAATGTGTAAAACACATACCAGATTTCTAAGACTTAGTATAAAAAATGTAAAGTAGTTCAATTTTTATATTGATCACATGTTAAAATAATAAATGCGGATTTACTAGCTCAGAATATATTACTAACTTAATTTCACTTATTTTTAATGTGAGAAGATTTAAAATAACATACGCAGCCACTGCATTTCTACTAGGGAGTGTTATCCTAAAGCTAACTTCCAGTTTAAGGAAATATGGAGATGTCACCTTGAAAAAAACTATCAGATACATCCAGAATGTGAGAAAGCATGCATGAGAATCGGCTGGGCTCTTGAAGAGGTCAGTATAACGGGGAAAGTGGGGGAAAGAGGTGTAGTGGTGTGTGTGTATGAGAGTGAGGGAATTTGTGTGTGTGGGAGGGCTGTTCCCCAAAAAGTTAAACACAAGAACCAAATGCAACATGTAAACCTTGATGAGATCTTGGTGGGGGGAGGGAGGGTGCGTGGACTGTTAAAAAGCCTTTCTTGGCACATTTGGGGAAATATGAATATGAATTACTTAAGATGATCATGGTTCTGTGGTTATGCAGACAACGTTCTTATTCTTTGAAGGTGTACCTTAAAGTATTTAAGGGTATGGGATCCCTGGGTGGTGCAGCGGTTTGGCGCCTGCCTTTGGCCCAGGGCGTGATCCTGGAGACCCGGGATCGAATCCCACATCAGGTTCCCGGTGCATGGAGCCTGCTTCTCCCTCTGCCTGTGTCTCTGCCTCTCTCTCTCTCTCTCTGTGTGTGACTATCATAGATAAATTAAAAAATTAAAAAAAAAAAAAAAAGTATTTAAGGGTAAAATGTCATGATGCCTGCAAACTGTTTTCAAATGGTTTAGAATAAAAAGAGAGAGAGAGAGGAACAAAGCAAATATGCATAACACTTCCTAGTAAAAAGCTGGGGGGAGAAAGAATCAGGCCAAATGAATGGTAGAAACTACTCAGCGTTCCTATCTCTGGTCAGTTCCTACGTTATGTGCTAAGAATAGGGGCCATTATTTTCTAGACTAAAACAAAACATTCACCCTGAAAATTGGATTTTCCTCCTTAACAGTTCTCAGAGGAGAACACATGGGTATGGGCCTTTGGTTGCTGAAGTGCTGAGTTATGAAATAGCATGAACCAAGTTAAGCTGGATCATCAGCTGGATGTATTTGGCCACAAATACCCAAATTCTTTTATTTTAAATAAGTTCTTTTTTAAAAATTTACATTTAATTAACATATAATGTATTATTAGTTTCAGAGGTAGAATTTAGTGATCCATCCATTGCATATAACACCCTACGCTCATTCCACCATGTGCCCTCCTTAATGTCCATCACCCAGTTACCCTGTCATCCTACCCACCTCCCCTCCAGCAACCCTCAGTTTGTTTCCTATAGTTAAGAGTCTTTTATGGCTCACCTGTTTTCATCTTTTTATTTTTCATTTCCTTCCCCTATGTTCATCTGTTTTGTTTCTTAAATTCCACATATGAGTGAAATATGATATTCGCCTTTCTCTGACTGACTAAATAAGTTATTTCTGAGTGACTCTGAAGGTCAATACTGTAGTGGTTATTTATTAAGTTAGTTTGTGATTATCTAACCTTTGGTGTTAGAATTTTTTAAAAATTGAAGTAGTATTTGGCTATTATGTGATAGTAGGTATTTTTAACTTTCAGGTAAAGTTTTACTTCCCTAAAAATAGGATCCAGGGCCAGTGCTCAGACAGTGAGTATGTTCTGACTCTTACTGTACTAATAAGTGTCAACGGCCAACTTTGTATTTTTAAATAGTAAAAATGTTCTGATTTATTAAACTTGTATTCCAAAGTGAGACAGAGTTGTTGAACCAAGAGTCAGACCCAATCTTTTATATGCTTTAGAAGGCAATAATGAAAGAATAGAACACATACTAGTCATTAGTGCATTTATTTATATCCCATGTTACTGAAAAAAAAAAAAGGTACTTAATTTGGTCTCACCTAATCAGATGTTTCAGGTGAAAACATTTTTCCTCTCATCCAATTTTTTTCTTTTTGAACACATAATTTTTGAGGACTCCACTTTATTGACATACTTTGTCAATAAAGTGGTTAATTTTATGCATTAACTGATTTGAACATGCTCATTAATTTTTTTTCTCAATAAATGCTTCCCAAGGGTATACTGAGTAGGAGCAGTCAGGAGAGAGCAGAGAAGTAGAGTCCTCCTGCAGGGGAATGTGTAGTGCAGTGGAGAAGCCCTATTGCACAAGCAATCCTAACAGTTTGTGATAGGTTCTGATCAGGGAATACAAATACAAAGGTAGCCACATATCATTTAAAACACTGAAATAATTTATCATCTAAATTTACAGTACTTGATGCCAAATCAAACAAATGATTACCTTTCTTCTTTGATGGTGAGTCTACTTTCACTGCAGGTTTTGATTCTGAGGGGGTCTCCACTAATGATGGGTTAGGAAGGTGCTCTGCATCTAACATAGATGAAATCTGAGGAGGTTCCAGGGGAGGTTCGAGAAGTTCTGCAGCAGAAGTTGCATTGCTCATCTGCTTACACAGGGCTCTGGGTTTGGGTTTCACTATGGTACAGACTGTTTCTCCCATAGAAACATCTTTTTCAACTGCATTTATGAGGTTGTCATCACTGGGAATTACCCGAAAGTGAGTATTTTCTGAGGGTGTAATCGTAGCTGTCCTAGGATGATGGTCAGATCTCTCTCTTTTGCTGACCTAAAAAAAGTTGAATTGTTTAAAAATTTTAACGAATGCCTTTGAAAGTAGTTTAATCTATTTCTTAAGCTGGATGCAGGTAAATGTATTCATTTTATTTATAACAACACATCTGGTAAATACTGTGATTTTATGTGAGATAGTTCATAATTAGGAACTGGGAAAAATTAACCACATTTTGTTCAGTTATCATAATATTTACAAGAGTTCTATTTCTAACTGCTATACTATGAAGTGTTAAACACCGGAGAAGACTAAGGAATTAGGACAATTTTTGGATGCTAAGATGGAGAATATTCATTTTCAGGGGGAAAAACTTGAGTGCTATGTGAAAATTTAGCCATGCATGGACTTCTCTCAAGGCTCTATTAAAATAGCATTAAAAGTGGGTAGTCAAGTCTCAGTGAAAATCATACATATAAGCAAAATATGTAATGAAAAAAAACAAATTTAGAGGGTCTAAATATTCTTTCTCTCAAGTAATGTATCTTTCCAATTCTTTCATTATGAGCTGGGAAAAAAGGTTTCATCATCAATTTCCTATGTAAAACTTAAGTGTGGAAATTCTAGTTTCCTTTAGGTGTCTTTTAATTTTCCTTCTTAAAATGTTAATTAACATTATTTACTAAATAGAAACACACACAAAAGAACACTGGATTCTCCGTTGCAGTTACGAAAAATGTTAATTTTTATTTCCTCACATGACCACATGAGGGCACTATCACCACTTATATTCACGTGTGCTGGCTCAGAAATCACCCCTCCCCCCCTTCACTAAAGGACAGAGACATCTCATGGGTTTTTATCTAGACATATTCCACAGACAAGTAAAGAGTACCTTGGTGGACTCTGGGAACCCTCCCCACGTCCACTCCATGTGGGACTCAGATCTGAGCAGGCTCTCGGCAGGTTTCACCTCCAACTCTGAATCACTCTTAGGACATACTGCAGCTGGGGAATAGGGGCTATAAATAAACACAGGACAAAGAAATGTGATGCCTTTCAAGTCAGGAACTTCAGTTTTGTTGAGTTGGACAGATTAAAAGAAATATGCTTGAATATTTCATCTTTATCCTGACAGTATAAAGACTCTATTGAAGGGAACATCAATTATTTCTTCCATTTGAGTTAATAATAAAAACAACACCAACCAGTATCTACTGAGGACTTGCTGGGTTCGCTGTAAATACTTAATATGCATTATCCCATGGATTCTCACAAGAAATCAACGAGAAAGGCAATTTTATAGGAGATGAAATGCACAGATAGGTTAAAATAATTAGTACGTGAGAGAAACTGGATTGGGACATAGAACAAAGTCTGACTGCATGTTTCTTCACATTATCCAGTTACGGTTAATAGCTGACACTTTAAGATTAGAATTTAAGAATTGTAGAAGGCCACATTCTATGCTGATTATGCAGATCTACACTGACCAACACAGTGAGGATAAGTCAGATTAAGTTTAGGAACAAAATAATTATTCAAGAGGAAAGGTCCATATTCATGTTAAAAGTACTTATTCATTCAGTTCTCCTGTATGAGAGAAATATTACTACTACCAAATAACAGAAAAGCTATTTAATATATTTTTCCTTAAAGAAAATAAATTTTGAAAATACTTACTTGTCTAAAGGGGACCAGTCTCCATCAGATAAGGGGTAGTGATCCCCAGAATGGAAGAGCAAAGGCTCCTTATATTCATCTTCCTTTAAGGAAGCGTTTGAAGATCCTCTGAAAGAAAAAAAAACAAAGTGAGGAACAATGATATTATGTCAGCTTAAAAATATCCCCAAATCTACTGATAACATTGTATAGATGATACAAATGAAGACAGCCAAATAAGTAATAACTAATCCTCATAAGAGGAAAATATGAAGGAGAAGGGAGATTACTGATGCCACCCATCATATACTAATGCAATCACTACTGAAGTATGGGATAAACAGGAAGAACAGAAAAGATTAAAAATTCCCTTAGAGCCCTTCAGGGTAATTGATTCAAAGGCTAGAAGGGGAAAACGAAGGCTTTATGTATATTTCATTCAATCCTTACAAATCTGAGGTAAGAATAACCTATCTTAGATATTAAATAATCAAGGATCCAGAGAAGTTTAGTAATCTGCCCAAAATCAAAGAGCTAGTAAGTGGCTGAATTCAAAACAAGTAAGCCCTTGTTCTTTCACTATACTCCTGTGTATATTACAGAAAACATAAAACTATGAGCTGACGATGAGCTGTAGTTCAAAATTTCAAAAACACTCTAAAAACTCTTAAAACATGCAGAACTTATTTTTTCTTTTTGTTTGGGCCAAGAATTACCTGAGAACTTTATCCTTATTTAGAATCTACAAGATGTGGGGATATGAGGAAAATGATACAAAAATAAATGCTTCTAAGATTCAGAGACTTCAGAACAATAGGAGGATGAACTGATGCTGATAAGCTTTTAATTAATTTACCCTTTGGTTTTCTTAAATTTTCAGTTAACGTAACTAACTTGCCATATAACCTTGAAAACATCCCTCAGAAGCACCATGGGCCCCAGTTTTTCATCTTCTTTGGAAATTTATCACTTGTTCTATTTCAGAGAGTCTATATGAGATTTATGAAGTATATTATATGTTGGGAACTCTGAAAAGTATAAAGAAAAATACAAATAAAAACTCTGAAAAGTATAAAGCACTATAACTTTCCAGTTCAAGAGCTTCTTATAGAAAATTCTACATTCTACCAGGACAGATATTCTATGTAAAATGAGAATATCCGTATGACTTAATTTGGTAGACTAAAAATGGAGAAATCAGTTGATTAATTTTTAATATTACCTTTCTTCCTTTATATTATTTAATGTGCTGTGCTTTACCACTATGTCTGCTTTGTCATAGTTTTTCCATATAGCTGCGTCATCTAACTTAACGTTTTCCTAATCTTCTTTCTCGCAAAAGAATTAAACTCTGACACAATACCTCATTCAGGGGAAGAAAAATATACTTGAAAAAGGCAGACATCTAGATAAAAATACTCTATTTCTTAAAAAATGAAACTCAAATGATAAAAACTGTAAAAAGGAAAGCCAGATGCTTATCAACAGTCCTCACTTGACAAATCTGAAAGCATAAGACAGCCTGACCCATCACTATTCATGTATTTGAAAGCGGTTTGAAAAGAACAATGTAAAAGTCATAAACTTAATTAAAACCATTTTATATTTTGAAACCTATTTTGCTGCAGTATAAAAGGTAAGACCAGAAGAGTTCAGCGGATTTAGTAAAATACCCAGAGAGAGAGAAAGAGAGAGAGAGAGAGAGATTAAGAATTAACAACTTCAGGGAAGATATGAAATGGTCTTCTCTGGGGATAGCTTGACAAAAATAAAGCCCATTAGTTCAGACCCATTAGATGATGGAAAAGGTTGCTGATGTTGAGGTTCCCTTCAGTCCTATGACTCATTACCTAAACCAAGACTTCTAAAAACTTGTGCTTTTCAAAATGGCATACATGCCTGAGAGCATTCGACAGTGTAGGTAACCACAACAGAGTAACATAAATGAAATACATGATATAAAGATAAAAGGTAGTGTAAATATTGGAATGTGAAGACAACAGTGTGAACACTGGCTATATGTCAAGATACAGGACCAATACACACAGTAACGCTGAACAGCAGAGAATTTGCAGTAAACAGTTTAACACTGAGTCGAGGTTGGGGGAAGTGGGAGGTTCAGTTGCTAAAGTTCATACTAAGTGTATATAATAGAGCAATTCAGCATTCACAGATGCATTTAACAAGGCTTCAAATTTAATACCATTTTATAAACCAATTATCTTTCCTATTCAAAAGCCAACAGAGGTTACATGATATATACAACTGTCAAAATTCACTTGACTGCATATTTAAGTTCTATGGATATTACTGCATGTAAATTAAACCTCAATTTTTTTAAAAGCAGGGGGAAAAATCAAAAGGAAGCTAAAATAAATGAAAGATTAAATCAATTTTCATCTATTTAATTGGTGGTATATAAGAGATATATGGGGTTGCTAACTACCATGACCAAAGATCACTAACTCTGTAAACAATGTCTATCCTCAGCCTTACCACAGTATTGGTCAATTAATTTCAGTATGGCTAATGGTCTCAGTTTGCTTTTGGATATAGGGCATTTCCCATAAAAGATATCATGGTAGGACTGAAAGGAGCCCTAAAATATTTCTCTGTCTACTGTGTCAGAAATAAAGGGGAGGTGGTGCCTGAGTGATCAGTTGGCTAAGGGTCTATTGACCTCAGCTGAGGTCTTGAACTTAAGAGTTTTGAGTTCAGTTCAGGCCCCACACTGAGCTCCATGCTGGGTGTGCAGCCTACTTTAAAAAAAGAAAAGAAAAGAAAAAGAAATGAAGGGGAGAAAACGCAGACTGTAAGATTCCTGTCACCAAAGAAGAACATGGAGGGTTCTCCAGAAGCCAGTTATTGATCAGGAGATGAAGTATGCAGCCTCAGGGCAACAGATGCTGTTTATAAAAAGTCTTATGCTCCCTGTACCTAGTTTCGAGATATAACTTATAAACATGTCTGCTTTGGGGGATTAAAAAAGAGACTCCTTTCTGATGATGTAGTCTTAATTCTCCATTTTTAACAGTGCTGGGATTGTGCTAGAGCACCATCCAATTTGACAAGTCTCTTCCCTCCAAAAGACTACTCAGCCTAGGTGCACTGTTTTTAATACACATACAGTAATATAGTCAATCCATCTTCTGGAAGGACAAACAAGGCTTCTATGCTATATACAAGCCAAAGTCTATCTTGAGGGAGAGACTTACTAGGTATAGTTTACACAAAGCTCAGTATAGTTTCAGGCTCTTCAATTTTCACCAACGTGTCTCTTTTAGCTGTGCAATAGCAATCTGCTTTAAAGAATGATTTAATCTCTCACCTGCTTCCTTCAAGGAGCCTCAATTAACCTTAATTCTATTCCATCGAAATTCTTGAAAAGCAGAGAGAATGCTATTTAGATAGAATGTTATTCATCAAATTAAAATAAAAACCAATTTAAGAGGGCACCTGGATGGTCAGGTGGTTAAGCGGCTGCTTTCAGCTCAGGTCATGATCTCAGGGTCCTGGGATTGAACCAGCAAGTCTGGCTCCCTGCTTAGTGAGGAGTCTTCTCCCTCTCACTTCTGCCCTCATCTCCCTACCCTCTGGCTCATGCCCTCTCTCTCAAATAAGTAAACAAATAAAATCTTTAAAAAACAAAACAAAACCAATTTTAGATGTTTCTCTGGAAACACAATTTTTCTTAAGTGTAGGGGCCCGAGCAGGGGAAGATATTTCAAAGTTGTAAACTTCCCAACCCCACCTAATTTCTAGGTTGCACAACTGCAAAAGCAGTTGACTTTCCATTCTTTTTTCTCTGATTCTTTAACCTGTGTAATGTACTGTTAACACTTCTGATCCTAAGTATCTCCCCCCACCAGTTATTTTAGAATCTAGATACTGAACTGGAAGGGGCCTTGCTAACCGTGTAGTTTAACTCTTATTTTATAGATTAAGAAATAAAGGCCCAGGAATGCCTGGGTGGCTCAGGTGATTAAACATTTGACTCCATTTCAGCTAAGGTCGTGATCTTAGGGTCATGAGACTGAGCCTGTGCTCAGTGGGGAAATCTGCTTCTCCTCCCTCTCCATGCTTGCTTGCTTGCTTGCAAATAAATAAATAAATCTATCTATCTATCTATCTATCTATCTATCTATCTATCTATCTATCTCTCTATCTTACAAGAAACAAGGGCCCAGACCAGAGTTATCAAGTAACTGCTGTTCTACAATCCAAAACATAATGGGCCTCATCTTCTAGCTTTCAGCTCAGTGCTTACTTCAGTATACATCTGACCTGAATTCCCATAACTGTTCTATTTTGTCCTTTTTTTAAAGTCCTGATTTCTGTTGGCTACATAATTAAGTAGATCCTGTTTTAAAGAAATTGTAGGAAAGAGTTCCTCCAAGTGGCAGTACCGATGATCCATGGCAATCTAAAGAAAAAGCAAACCACCAAGCTCCTGAAAATTATTACAATGCCCTAGTTCTAAGTGTCTTACCAAGCAAGCAAGGTTCTGGCTCAAAGAGAAAGTGGACAACCATTTGTAACTGTCAACCAAATCAGTACTCTGACAGATTTGGCTAATTCAGCCTTTTGTACGATCTGGAAAAGTATGGCATGCACTAATATTTTTGTGATGCATTCACTTACAACACTCATTTATAAAATTCCTTTAGAATAATGATTCTTGTGCATTTAGTAGGCAATTGAATATGTTTTAGAAATATTTTAACTTCCTAAATTGAAGCTGCAGATTGTTCCAGAATTCTAAACTTTGCTCAATTGTGTTATAATAAAGGATACATGTCATTAAACTTTGAAGGCAAAGAGTTACTTCAGGTCCTTTCTGGTGGATCTTGGAAGAACTGCAAGTAGAACTTTAGGGACACTTGTGGGCAGCAACTTCTTGTCCAATGCTCATCAATAAAGTAAACCACCCTGCCGACACACACATGGTCCTCTTCCAATGCCAGAGCAACCACTGAACAGGTCTAAGTTAACCTTTTAAAAATCAAAATCTTGAACAAAAAAATAATATGTTTTGGCCCCAACTTATAACTTTTAAACCTCAGGCACTTCTGACTTGAAAACTGCCATATATTTTCAAGTTCTTCTACTGAGCTGGTAAATAAGAAGTAATCAAGATTTCTCACTAAAAATGACAAAAAAGCCTCCATTCCTCTTCAACTTACTAGGAACATTTTTGTGATAAACTCAAAATAACTCTAAACTTCTCAGAAATAGGTGAGATACCAAGACCAGGACACCACCGAGTAGAGATATACACTTAAGGGAGCCCCAGGGCCAAGTCACTAATTCAGATCTTCTTTGTGACCTGTAATTCATTTGGCTTTTGGAAACCTACTGGATCGAAAGATATGCACTGCTGGTCTGCTCCAAGTGACATTTTATACCGCAGCAGGATGTCTGATGGCAAATTTTATAGAATAGCAGAAAAGAGAAAGGAAAATGCCTCTTGCACTGATTCCACAATAAAGTGTCATGGAGAAAAACAAATCCAAACTTCACCCTGAGGATCCATGGAAGAAACAGCAACTTGCCATACCTGAGCTCTGCCCAAGCTCCTGCATAAAGCACACACACATGCCCCGCACTTGCACAAAGAGCCCTACCTTGCTGACTGGGCCGCCTTGTCATCATCAGAGCTCATTTCCACATCCACAGTATCCTCTGCAGCAGGGGAGGCAGGGGAAGCATTTTGGTCTTCCTTCTTACTATCCTGTTTGCATTTCTTTCTCCTTCGTTTTTTCTTTTTCACAGAACTTGAAGTGAAAACTGTTTCTGTTTCCAAGATGTGTGAGATATCTGAACTCTGAGATGGTCTTTCATTTCCACCAGATTTCACCAAAGGAGCATCCATATCTTTAAAGAACTGGTCTTCAGTAGGAATTGGTGAGGTGGCAAGGTAGGCAGGAAGTTTTTCCTTAAAGAGAACATGGAAAAAGAAAAGTCCACAAGTGGACAAAGAACCAAAAACAATAATGAACGCTTTGTATATCTAAATTCACAGTGGCAGAAAGAATACACAGTCCCTAAGTAAGAAGAGTGTCTTATACTGAACTATGGCACTGCCCAGTCTACTCTGAATAGGTCTTTACCCTGGTACACACAAATAGTTCGCTTGGTCCATCTAACTGAATGTATTTGAAGGAATCGATATACCAAATTAGCACAAACCCACAACAACTGTAATTAAAGCACAGCCAAGTAAACTCTCTGTAAAGGGAAGTTCAAAGCAGCAGCAGCATTCTACAGAGGCAATACAAAGCATTCTGTCAAGAACTTACGAAGAACAGTAGTAACAGGGAAAAAAGAAGGCAGGGATCTGTAACATCCCATCAGATGGGGGCAGATAAGTGAAGTGAGAATCTATGGTAAAATCTGCGTTTGCTAAATTAAATGAGGGTGGAGGATGGTGAGTAAAATAGACAATACCCTGTTAACAAATGAAATTAGTGGATTTTAAAATTGTAATGTATTTAAGGCAGACTTTCAGGAATTCAAATGACGAAAATAAGACCCAAACTCATGGGATGCCTGGTGGCTCAGTTGGCTAAGCATCCGTCTCTTGATTTCAGCTCAGGTTATGATCCCAGCGTCCTGGGATCGAAATCCACACTGGGCTCTATGATCAGCAGGGACTGTGCTTGAGATTCTCCCTCCCTCTTTCTCTGTTCCATGCTGCTAGCTTGTGTGTGCACACACACTCTCTAATTAATAAATATATCTTTAAAAATAAATAAGTAATTAAACTTGCAGTTTACTATCAAATAAATAAATGATCATTTGGTGTTCAGAAAATTAACTTCTTAGTCACTGACTTCATCCCTTTGTATCATGGGGAAATGGAAGATATGTAATAGAGGTATAAATTAACCTCAAATAACTTAAAATTTTCGAAAGTTTTTACATAATCCTGAAAATGAGTGCATTTCCATAATTGTTCTAGATCAAGCTTTTGAATTTGGCTTTGGTAGACATATTACACCAAAGCCAAAATTTTGTTTATCCAAGCAAAATTTGTGTTCACCAGCAATATATACTTACAGAGAAACTGTGACAATAGGATATTATTCAGCATGCCTCCACGGCACCCAAGTGAGGGGCTGTGGTCTCTGACTTTGGGGCCTTTTAATTCAATGGTCCTTGTTATAAATAAAGTTTACTGTTACTTCTTAAAAGTTATGTGGTCTCTGGTGGTGTTTCCTAGTTCTGTTATAGCTCTGTTTGTAATGTGTGGGTTGGGCGGATGAAACAACCTAAATCTCTGTAAGCATTAGATGGTTAAACTGTGGTGCCTTCATACTATGGATGACTGGGCAACTACCAAAAGGACAGGGATAGATCTGGAACTACTGGCTTGAAAAGGATGCTGACAATATACAGTTCAGATGAGCAAAGTTTAAGAGAAATAAAAATGAAAATAAATGGAAGCCAGATGAGTTTTGGTAATGTCTATTCCCTTTAACCTATAAACTCCTAGAGGGTGGGGGCATGTTATATTCAATAGTACATGACATCGAGTAGTAATTTCAATGCTGTTGGTGAATTAACTTTTTTTTTTTTTAACTTTAAAGAGAAGTACACTATTCTAAAGAGAATGTGAACAATTTGATGATACATGAATAGAAAAAAGAGGCTGGAAAGTTGACACTCTTCAAGTTAACCTTGCTAAGTATAGTTATAAATGGAATCATCAGAACTAACCATGAGAACCAGATAACAAGTGATCAATAACCCAGTCCTCTCACTTGTTTATATAAAACCTATTCAATCACTGCTCTGAAATACACAATTTTAAGGAACAGATCAAAACATATCAAAAATATTTATTCTTGTGATAACTCATTTACTGTTTCATTCTGCCTTTTGCTTCAGTCTCTATCCAGGTAAAACTTTGCTCAGGCCAAGTAAACACAAACAAGGTAATATAAAAACAAGTAATTAAGGTACTGGAAAAAATACTGGTCTGGAAAGGTTCCCTTTCATAATCAAATTTTGTAATGCTGCTCTACATATTGACATATAAATTGTTGGCTTCTCTCTAAATTAAAAATGATGAAGGATCTCATTCTGCTATTTTTTGTGACATTTTTTCTTTGTGAATTTTATGACATCCAACGAGCAGTTCCATCTTCAAAACCCCCAAAAGTAATCCTGTATCCTTAATAACTTGAAGGCTGTCATTTTTGCTAAGATTTTAATCTTTGTGCTAAAAGCTGTAACGAAGCCTCTTCTAAGATCCACGTTAACTCCATTAAGAACTGTTTACCACCATTCACATCAGTAGGTGGGGGTGGGTAAACAAACTGCTCTTTAACCGAAAGATGCCAAACATGTAATAATCATTTAAAAAGATATAGGCCAATTAATTCAAATCTTTTGAGACCATAATAAACTAACTCACAAGACTATTCAAGGTTAGAGATCCAACATCCTTAATCAAAATGGTAAATACGTTTTCCAAGTTTAAAGGTCACAGGTACCAATACACAGCCTGTAGAGATACACCTTCATTATTTAGTGGAACTGAGAGTATTCAAGTCAAGGTGTAAACTCTAATAGATACTAAATAAGAAAGCTCACTAAATACAGAAAAAGAGCAAGTGCAAAGGTCTTCTACATGCTCTCTGTACCCTGACACTTGGTGTGAAGAAAAGTTCCTCACTCCTCTAGCTCCTTTCTGACAACTTAGCCCTTCAGTCTAAAACTAAAGCTTGTTTAACCTGCAACAATCATCTCTATAACCATGAAAACTGCTGAACATTATTTCTGTTTTGGGACAGGTCCTGGAGGCCTGAATACAATCTGCAAAGTGGATGTAACCCACTAGACTTACATATTCCTCTTCAGTCTCCTCCACAAAGAAAGCTTCCCCATTGTCACCCAATTTCATGTGAAGATCCACTGCATCGCCATTGATTTCTATATCAATCTAAGAGGACAAATAAAGTGTGATTTAGTATTAAAACTTTCATTGAAGCTAAACCAAACCTAAATTCTGGGTTCTCAAGCCAAACTTAGTACTGAGGTTCCTAGACTGACAGACCCAGAGAAAATACTGCTACCCACCCTAAATACCATCCTACCCTAAAGAACTAACCAGACCCTGAGGGAGGAAGGGGATGGATTAACAGGGTATCGAAAGAATATGTCTTATCATCTATTTTTAGAACATAAAATGTTTTACTTAATTTCCCAAATGGCATAAAATAGGAGAAATATTATCAATAAGCATTTGAGCACTTTCAGAGTTCTAGCACAGACAGGCCTTACCTGGCATGGCTCAGAAAAACTTACACATTTCAGTTACTGTGGTATGTTAACTGTAACTTTCTGTAACTGCAGAAAGTACAAACTTCACTGCCTGCTCTTTTGTCTACAAATCACTAAATAAAAACAGATGCCCATCATGATCGGTAATCTATCATATCACTTTTCAAAGTCTGTTGGTTCCTTTTTTTTTGTTTTAATTTTTATTTATTTATGATAGTCACAGAGAGAGAGAGAGAGGCAGAGACACAAGCAGAGGGAGAAGCAGGCTCCATGCACCCGGGAGCCCGACGTGGGATTCGATCCCGGGTCTCCAGGATCGCGCCCTGGGCCAAAGGCAGGCGCCAAACCGCTGCGCCACCCAGGGATCCCAAGTCTGTTGGTTCTATTGGTGACTAGTCAAAGCATATATGTTATTTGATTCAGACACTGACAGCAAAGCTTATAGTTCTAGTTGTCTTGTCTCCCACTGATAAACCCATGTGACATTTTATAAAAATGGATAATTAAGAGGAAACTAGCCAAGATCAAAGTGCAACCTAATGAAAAGTAATATTACTAGAAGTAAAATTCAAATGGAGCATCAACAGTTATAGAGTAGCTGACTTAGGAATGGTGACCCTGCTACCATTGGAAAGTCTCAAAATGTACAGCCAGAGAATGTAGTAAAAGTTAGCTTATCCACACAAAGGAGGAAAGTGGCTGTGACGAAAGGATGAAGATGGCTTAGAGGAAGTGATACAGGAAAAAAACTTCACATTGAAGGAACTCTCAGATATACTTCATGACATCAAATGTTCCAAAGATGAAAACCTGAAAGCTGATCCAAACTATATGATAATCTGCCAAAACAAAGAAAAGATGCTTGTTCCATATCTTAAGTTTTACATTAAGAAGATAAGCATTGTTCAAACCAACTAATCTTGGTAAGTTATTTTATAAAGAAATAAGACACTTTAGTTCTCCAAGTTTCTAATGTTTTAAATTGTGACATAGTAAACATCATTTTACTATTTTTCATTCTTATATATTTATAACCAACAGAAATGTTTAAAGGTTTGTAAAAATCATAGAAACACCCTAATTTTTCTCAATTATTAAGTTTGCTTTGCATGGTTTCAGCTTGCTCAGTCATGTCAATGATTTGTACTACCATGCAAAGAACTGTTTACATAGAATATTAACTACTTATCACTTAAAAATAATGTAATTTATTCATCTGTAGATTGTGAATATCTTTAAATACTTTATAATAAATGAATATTAACTTCCAAACTTTTTTTAGAGTTTTTTTTTTTTTTTTAAATGAGAAAGAGACAATACACAAAAGCACTCAAGGATGAGCAGGGGAGAGTCAGAGGGAGAAACATACTCCTTGCTGAGCAGGGAACCTGACATGAGGCTCAATCCCAGGACTCTGAGATCATGAGCTGAGCCGAAGGTAGATGCTTAACTGAGCTACCTAGGCGGTCCCCAACTTTCAAAACTCTTACAGATAAACTTGTAAACTCCAGTTAAGACTGGTTCAGGGGACATAAAAACTAAAATACAGAAAAATCTAATATAGATATAAATAGAACAGTCCACAATCTAAGTGTACTTAGCTTTGCAAGGCCCCTATGGTGAGAACAACTGCATGGTCTGTTGGGTTTTTCCCAGTGAGGACCAATTATCCCTTCTGACACTGAGTGCTGGGTCACATCAGGTCATTGGAGGTCATTAGTTGACATATGTTGTTGAAATACTTGTTATAAAAATCCTATATATATAACCACACTAAAGGGTAAGGAATATAACCACACTGAAGGATAAGGAAGAAAACTAATCTAAGTGGAAAATGGTATTTTGACTAAATATTCTAAGTCTAAAGACAAAAAGAAGTACAAACCAATCCTGTAGTAATTTTTTTAAAAAAATCAGAGGTAAGGGTTAGCAGTTCTGAAACTATTTTATGTGTATTCTAGGACTTAATAAGTAAACATATTGTAGATAACAAGAGGCATGTTTCTCATTGTCAGAGAAATAAGTTATGAATAAGGAGATGAAGAGGAACCTTCTGGTGATAAATTGGAATCAGTGGGAATTCATGATTTTTACAGATGAAGGTGTGTGTATCTCTGTTTGTAGATTTTTCCAGCTCTGCCCAATGACAAGTCCTAGGAGCAACGACACCTTAATTAGTAATGAGCACATCTAGTGACTAGATTCTTTGTTTCTAGATAGTATTCTCTATTAAGAGGAACCACCATTCCTCAGAGAAACAAAATAACTACAGGTAAAGTAGAGTCTTCTGGAATAGCTTATGGTGCCAAAAAATAAGGAACTGCTTAAAAAATGACAAGAGCATTTCAAAAGACTCAATTTGAAGAACCAAACCCAGGACAATGTAAGCAACTAAATAATGATAATAACAGATTATAACAAACAGAGTAAAATTAACATTCAGAAGTTCATACTGATTTAAATAATTGAATAAACAAGAGAGAAGGAAAACTTTTTGATACAGTAGTATTTCAATTAATAAATGCACTAGGAAGGATGGAAACAGAAAATGATTTGGTAAACACCACAGTAATAATAATTTAGCAAACACCCCAGTAATAATTGTTGCCTGCTGATTCATCAGTGTATGGTAAAATTCTTAGGTGGAAGTATGATAGAAAACTGGGTGCAAGTCTCCCAAGTTTCTTCCCACAAAGAAATTCATAGTGGAGAATCCCAGCACACACTATTGACGTAGGGACCAACGTTGTTAACGTCACCAGTAATCAGACATGGCACCATGACTGGTTTCCTGAGATGATGCACTGAGAAGGGTATACTATCACTCTGTTATTCTTCCCCAAATGAAAAAACATCAGACAAACAAACTGAGGGATAATCTACATAATAACTATCTGTATTCTTTTGTACTCTTCAAAAATCAAGGTTGTAAGTAAAGACAGAATGGTTAGAGAATATAGGTGAAAGCAATGAGAGACCCTGGATAGGATCACAGACAAAAAGACGACAGCAGTGGAAATCTGGCATACTCATTTTGATGTACTACTCCTTGTAACCTGGTATCTAAAACAATACTCTGATCTATATAGTCATATTTCCTACCCTGTAGCTTAAAGTTGTTCAACATATATGACTGAAATGTTGAAACAGAATTGATTTACTTTTTAGAATTACTGGCTTGTAAGAGCGCCTGGGTGGCTTAAGCGGTTAAGTTGCCAACTCTTGATTTCAGCTCACATCATGATCTCAGGGTCCTGGAATGGGGCCCCACTTTGGGCTCCATGCTCAGTGGGGAGTCAGTCTGAGATGGTCTCTCCCCCTCTGTCTCTCCCTCTGCCAGTGCTCTCTCTCTAAAATAAATAAAATCTCAAAAAGAAAAGAAAAAAATACTGGCTGTAGCAGGCCCCTGTTCTGGCATGCCATTCTTTAGGTAAGGGGAGTCCTCTGGGGATCTAGTCATCCTCTATTTCAGACCATCTGTTTCAGGTGAGGCTTCACAGTAAGGAGGTTGGGCTGCTAAGCCAAGCCAATCAGTATATTCCACCCCAGCTATAGTGACTGCTCTGCAAGATATATGTGACCCAAGTCTGACAGGGAGGCTAAAGACTGACACTTCTGTAGGAAGAAACGGGTCTCTACTAGGGTTGCTGAGTTCCTGGGAAGTAAGTCTGTAGGTATTGTGGCATCTTGCATCAGAGAGCTATGCGCGCGCGCGCGCGCGCGCACACACACACACACACACACGAAGGGAGGCAGGGCTGAGAGGTGGGAGGAATAAGAGTTCTGGTAACACCCTCAGATTCTAAATAAAGCCCTGATAACTTCAAATGCTCCTAGACTTTAGTGATGCAAGCCAATAAATTCCCTTTTTGCTTAAGCTAATGCAAGGTGGACTTTTGTCACCTACAGTGGAAACTTCCTGTCTAATACACTAAGTTATTTAACTTCAGTAACTAAGTAAATCATTAGTTTTGTGTTAAATCAACAAAATTAATATTTTAAAAGTATCAATTGCAGGTTTACCTTCTGAAATTCAATTCCTGAGTTATGAAGTATACTGGGAATATTGTGTCCTATCTGATAGAACAGATCAATGGCAGTGGGAAAATTAGTATATTCTTAACTCCCTAACCAGAGGCTTTAAGGTGATTATGATTCCAAGTCCAAGTCTACCACTTCATAGGTGTCTCCATAATTGGGGTCTTAGTTTAAAATCAATGAATAGCTTGCCCTAATCCAAACTGACCTAAAATAAGAGTTAATCCAAATTGCCTGAGTATCTCAAG
Organism: Vulpes vulpes; assembly: GCF_048418805.1. NCBI lineage: Eukaryota > Metazoa > Chordata > Mammalia > Carnivora > Canidae > Vulpes > Vulpes vulpes. The sequence goes on along the minus strand of NC_132792.1, from coordinate 90,705,540 downwards.
GGAGACAAGGTTTCAGTTTTACTGTCATAGGAAAGCTGTGTTTTGGTTAAATAGCCAAATTTCCTCCCAAATATATCCTTTTGGATTTCTGGGATACTATTGCCAAGAAGTAATTTTCTCTTTTCCCATGTCTCATGGATAGATTCTAAGGTTTTTGGTTTTTAAGATCTGTTTATTCATGAGAGACACAGAAAGAGATGCAGAGACATAGGCTGAGGGAGCAGGCTCCCTGCAGGGAGCCCAATGTGGGACTCGATCCCAGGACCTGGGATCACGATTTGAGCCAAGGCAGACACTCAATTTCTGGGCCACCCAGGCATCTCTAAAATCCAAGAGTTTGATAAGGTATTTAACCCAATCATTTGGGCAGCCCTTGTACAGACACTGTACCTCTTAATTAGAGGCAAAGATCATGTAGAAAGAGGTTTGTCTGTCCAGACACTATTTACAGATACACATATACGTTAGCCTGCAGATTCCATTCTGAAAGGCCAGAAGACTTAACTAATCTGCTGATCAAAAACTCAGATCACAGAAAAACAAAAGTGCCATATCAGCCATTTTATGAATCAATCTTTGCACAGCTCATGGCAAGTTTCATTGCATAAACAGTCTGGTACAGATTCTCCTAGAGCAGATAAAGTCTGAAAGTACTACAGGTTAGTGTTACTGGCAAGAAATAAAAAATTCCAAGAAGCTAACCTGTGGCTGAACACTCTTTTGCAATGGAATGTTTCCAAGTTACTAAAAGAACTGCAACTGGTTTTGGTTTCCAAAGGGTGACTGAACACAGGCCAGACCTCACAAACCCTGCCACCTGGCAACGTGGCTCTCCAGTGGAAAACTGATTTATAACACCTAAAAGAAAAAGATGTGTTTTGGCAGCAGGGAGGATAACTAGCTGTGTGAAAATTCATGAACATTTTCTTCCATTCTCAAATAACCTCAGTTTAATTAAAATAGAGAGAAACTTCTATTTTAAAGAATAAGATTGCCTATGTAAAATAGCCAAAATCTGAAAATAGATGTTTCCAACTTATGCCAGTGGTCCTCTAACATATAGTTCCATGCTCCAATATGGTGTGGATCTTTCATCGTGCTTTAAAATCCTGACAAAATCTCCCTATATTGTTCAGGTAGATCATGTGGGGTAGAAGTAGAAAGAACACTACTACTATGTACCCGCAAGGTTTTATTATACCAGCTCAGAATTCTAATTCGACTGACAGCAAATACATTAACAAGTCTTCCCATTGCTGCATTACTTGAAGGAGAGAGGAGGTAGGAAAAAGGCAAACCAACACAAATTATTTTCTTTCTGAATGAATTTTCCCCAAAGTAAATAAAAGCCAATAAGCCTATGGCCTGTAGGTTTGCATTTAGTAAGATACGGAGACAAGTCCTGGTATCACTAACAAAATTTAGATACAAATAAGATTTAACACCTTTGTCAAAACAAATTTGGCATTAATTTTGTTTAAATAAATGTAATGTATTCCTGATTACATCAGTCTATTCCATTCACAAATGGTACAAAGGCACTGCCCTAAATACTTTAAAGTGCTGTATAAGGTAAAGAAATTTTCTAAAGACATCTAACCTTTCCCATTTATAATCTCAGTTTCTCTATTTTGTTCTTCTGAGTTGCAACAGATAAGATTATCAAGATAATTTTCAGCCTTTCTCCCTCTTGGAGAGACTTTCTATAGTAAGGCTTATATTCAGCAGCAATTTCAAAACAATACATAAAGGTTGACTTCTCAGACCATTACCTTCAACATCATACAGGGCACCTCCCCTTCCACCCAAAAAAAGCCCAGAGAGCACAAAAGAACAATTTATTATCTTATTATGTAATCTTTCACCCTCCTTGAGAACAAGTTGTCCTCTGCACTTACCACTTTCTCTTTGGATCTCAGAACCCCCAGCTTCCCAAACCGAACGTGGAAAGGTGAACACTGATAGGTGCCATCCTGCTGCCGCACCACAATGACATCGATGCACCCAGACAAAGTGGCTTGGTTAATGCCCTTGTAGAGTTCCTTCACAGTGACAATCACCTGCCCAGCCAGCTGTCCTACATAATTCATGGTTTGAAACTATAACGACAAGAAAAAAATTAGGTAAGATAGTAACAATGAATGTGAATCTAATGACAGAGAAAAAACACTAATACTTGAAAGTATATTGCACATTTATCATATTATATATTATTATTAACCTTGCTGATTTCGAACCAATTAGTCTCATGCTACCACTGTTTTTACACATTTCTATGCAAAGAACAAAATCAGATGTGGTCCTCTTTTGTATCTTGAGAGGCTGTCCCAGCCGGGCCCTCACACATGCGTAAGCTCCTTTTACTTTTCCATCATCACGGATCCTGCCAGCTGCCAGTATGGGAAATTTCCCCCTAAAGTTTAGAATCTGCACAGAACCACCAAAGAACACAGACTACCACCACTGCCCTATTGCCCAAGAGCCCTGGGAATGTGGGGCAACTGCATTCACCTTGACCATAGCAGCCAAGCAGAAAAAATGACCAATGACCGCCTCCAGAAGAAATCAGAGAACAGGTTGTTTCTACTGAAGACAAATAAGTGAAATGCGTTTTCTATGAAACTATTAATAGAATATGGTTCAGAGACGTGTTAGGTTAAATAAACCCTGGGTGAAAAAAAAAAAAAAAAACCTGGGTGAGGTAGATTAGCCTAACCTATTTATAACATTATTTTTATCGAAAATTCCCTCAATACTTGAACACAACTCAACTCACTGGAACATTTTCATGTTCTATAAAGCACAAAAAAGGCTCAACCATAATTAACTAGTCAAAATCAGACTAGGCTATAAAGAACTCCTCCTTTGAAAGGGTCAAAGAAAGACAGGAGTGTGCACCTGACCAGGGCTGAGGGACAAGAGGAAACACTTCCTCCCACAGCCATGTGGCTATAGCCAGGACTGTTTTTTTTGTTTGTTTGTTTTTGTTGTTGTTTTTTTTTACCTGACCGACAAGTTGGGGAGCCCACCATATAGTATGTGTTGAGGATCAGCAGGGAAGTCTCCTTGAATCTCCCTCAACTCTTTTACTAATTAGAAAAAAACAGGTCTTCTCCAGTCTTAAGGTCGTAAAATCTTATCTCCAGTTATCAAATACCACACCATATTTCATTCACTAGACATTGATACCCTTAGTATTATGTCAAAGCACAATTCAGCAAGTTATTCTCCTGGGGACAGGAGGGACAAAGACCAAACAAGAGATCCTCCACAGCTCTGGCTAATCCAGAAGCCAACTTTTACTCAGAGAACAAACAGATTATTCCCCAGGTCATTCATCACAAGTACAAGTTGTCTCTTTAAACTCAGTTTTTCAGGAGCCTTAAGCTCAAAGTCACATGCTCAGAAAAGTAACTAGAACTCATATTCATCATATTCTGTGTTGTCAGAAGTCCAAAGCCAAACTGAGAGAAAGAATGTTCCTTTATCAGGAAAACTCTGGGGCCTTCCAGGACATCTGCCTCCAGAGAAATTCCCCCATCTCCTTAAAGATGAGTGAGTGCCTGCTGGCAGTACCCAGATTCCACTCAACATTTTTTCTCCTCTTATACAGAGATGAACATGTCATCAAGACCTATCAGTTTTACACCATTAAGCACAGCCACAATAATTTTAACCTAGAAAAAAACGTTTGAATATTTTAAAGCTAATGTTATCGTGGTCTCAAAATGTATCTACAGAAGAGATGACTTTGAGGATGTAAACTAGCTGCAAACCTTACTACTAAATGAGGTAGTATCCTTTACAAAACAGTTACAAGTTGGTGTGATTTTGGTTTTAGAGTAATTCTTTTTTTTTTTTTTTTTTAAGATTTTATTTATTTATTCATGAGAGACACAGAGAGAGAGAAAGAGAGGCAGAGACACAGGCAGAGGGAGAAGCAGGCTCCATGCAGGGAGCCTGACGTGGGACTTGATCCAGGGGCTCCAGGATCAGGCCCTGGGCTGAAGGTGGCACTAAACCGCTGAGCCACCTGGGCTGCCCTAGAGTAATTCATTTTATAAGGCTAAATTAAGCAAGTGTTCAATAATGATTTCTTCAGTGAATAAAGGAATCATGATCAAGTGAACCATCAATAATAAGGGAAAAAAAGAAATGTGTAGGGAGGAAATATTGTTTCATCAGAATATTCATATTACAACTCATTTTTAAAAATCAACTTTTTATTTTGCAGTGACTGCAGACTCCCATGCATGTAGTTTTAAGAAATAATAGAAAGAGATCCCATATATCCTTTAAACCAACTTCCCCCAATGGCAACACCTCGCAAAATTCTACTGCAATATCACAATCAGGATATCAGCATTGATTCAGTTAAAATGCAAAACATTTCCATCATCACAAAGATCTATCATACTGGACTTTATAAGCCACACCCAGCCACTTCCATCACTCTCTCCTTAATCCCTGGTAATCACTTATTGGTTCTTCATTTCTGTTACTTTTGTCATTTTTAAGAAAGTTATACAAATGGAATCATATGGTATATAATCTTTTGTGATTGCCTTTTCCCACTTATATTGCTATGGAAATTCATCCAGGTTGTTACATGTATTACGTTCATATTCTGCAAGTAATATATGTTCACAACATGCTTTTGGCTTGTTACAGCATGTATGTTAATCAGCACAACAAATATAGCCAATCTTTGTATTACTGCTTGACAGATTGGTAGCAATTAAAGAGTTTTATTACAAATTTTTAAAAATTTCATAACTTATAATTACACATATTCTTTTCTTAAAAGAAACCAAAAAATGGTAACTTCAAGCATCTCCAATTCAGCTATAAAACAAGTCTCATAAACTAATCATGTAATGAGCTTATATCAACTAGAGGCTCTAATAATATCCATAATTAAGTATAACTATTATCTATTCAAAATTATTTTAATTACCATGGTTAAAAGATGTGCTGTTATACAAGAAAACCTATTGTGTACATGCCAGTTGCTAAATGTAGAAAAATATAGGTTATCAAATGACTGGTTTCCTCTTAGCAGATATAAAATAATTCTGTTTATATTATGAAGGCTGGGAAAACCAAAGTAAAGGGAGTCCTGCTGCTGTAACATTCACTAACCTGGGAATGAGGGGCATACTTCCACAATGAGGGGCATTCTAACCTGGGGGACAGGGCTCCCTCATGGTTAGGTTTGGAGGAAAAGCAGCTAATTGTTATATGCATGATAACATTAAACAGCTTTTTTTTTTTTTTTTTTTAAATTAATGAGGGACACAGAGAGAGAGGCAGAGACATAGGCAGAGGGAGAAGCAGGCTCCTTGCGAGGAGCCCGATGCGGAACTCGATCCAGGGACTCTGGGATCACACCCTGAGTCAGAGGCAGATGCTCAACCGCTGAGCCACCCAGGCATCCCTAAACAACTTCTTTTTAAAGCATTATCTAGCACCACAAAACTTTCACTCCTACATGTCCACCCCAGCACTACCCATAATAAAGCCAAGTAAGAACAAATTCAGGCCTCTGATACCTGTCCTGTTCAACACCTGGGAAAGCAGGACAGGGGCAGAAAGATAATCAAGTAACCCAGTCACATGTCGAGGATACACCTCACTGAAGACAATACCGTTTGAAATAAAACAAAGATTTAAAAATATAGCAAAATAATATACACTGTAAATTATTCATTATAGTCAGTGGTGAGAAAAAAAACAGAAGAGAAAAAAAAAAGAAAAACAGAAGAGAAAATAAATTCAAGAACAGACAGGGACTGAGAACAAGAGAGAGGGACGCAGAAAGAGACAGATGAAAATTCAGAAAAAAAGCAAAGACAGAATAAGAATACATACATAATCAGAAAGCAGAAGGACATAAAGATGCCTATACAGAAAAAACAATGTGGAACTGAAGGATGTTCACAGAGCAGCAGCACCCCTATCTTCAGGCTCACAAGCACAAAACAAATCATTAACTGATTCTTAGAACTGAAAGTATTTACTGAGTAGAGACTTTCAACAAATACCAAAAGCACTTCTGGCACATCCCTGAAATATGTTAATCATCACAGTACCAGCATCTAATTTTTTGAGAACTTAGTATGTACCAAATTCTTAATTCTTTTTAAAGGTATAGGAAGAGGAAATGCGGAGAGAGAGAATCTCAAGCAGAGCGAGAGCTCCATCTCAGGATCGTGAGATCATGACCTGCGCCGTAATCAAGAGTAAGATGCTTACCAACTGAGCCATCCATGTGCCCCACCATATACCAAATTCTTAAGCATATACACATGCATTATCTCAGAACCACCTTATGAATCAGTAAATATTATTTCTATTTTTAAAGATAATAAAATTAGGGCTTAAAAAGGTTAAGTATTGTGATGGACTGTTTGTGTCTCTTCCTCAAATTCATATATTGAAGCCCTAAGCCTCAAAGTGATGGTATTTGGAGGTGGAGCCTTTGGGAGGTAATCAGGTTTAGATGAGGTCAAGAGGGTGGGACCTCCATGATGGGATTAAATATTCTCATAAGAAGAGAGACTAGAGGGCAGCCCCAGTGGCTCAGCAGTTTGGTACCGCCTTCAGCCCAGGGTGTGATCCTGAAGATCTGGGATCGAGTCCCACGTCTGTCCCGCTCCCTGCATGGAATCTGCTTCTCCACCTGCCTCCCCCCAACCCCTTTCTGTATCTCTCATGAATAAATAAATAAAATCTTTAAAATAAAAAAAAAAAACATAAGAGAGACTAGAGCTCACGTTTTCAACCTACTACGGGAGGAAACAAAGAGAAAGTGGTTGTGTTCAAGCCATGAAGAGGGCCCTCATTAGGAATTAAATTGGCCAGGGGATCCCTGGGTGGCGCAGCGGTTTGGCGCCTGCCTTTGGCCCGGGGCGCGATCCTGGAGACCCGGGATCGAATCCCACATCAGGCTCCCGGTGCATGGAGCCTGCTTCTCCCTCTGCCTATGTCTCTGCCTCTCTCTCTCTCTCTCTCTGTGACTATCATAAATAAATAAAAATTTTTAAAAAATATATTTAAAAAAAAAGGAATTAAATTGGCCAGCACCTTATCTCAGACTTCCAGCCCCTAAAACTGAGAAATAAATGTTTAAACCACCCAGTCTGTGGTATTTTGTTATAGCAGCCTAAGCTAAGACAAGTATCTTCTCAAACATAATTGCCATACTGTTTTTCAATGTTGGAATACTTCACTCACTTCTTCCACCAAGTTCGTAACTGTATCAGACAGCCCCAGTTACTCTGTCCACTAGAACTCATAATGAATATGTGCCACTCTCTTCTAAATGATACCATTATACACCAAAGAATTTGTTGTACAATTGTAACTAGGTCTTATCTATTCTGGGCTAAGCATTTTTCTTCCTTAAAATATCTAAAATGACTCGGTTTACTTTCACTTTTATGACAAACTGGAGAACTTTCTTTTAATAATCCAAAACTAGACAGAGTGGCACAGGCTGGCCTAACTGACAGTATATACAATATACAGTTTGTTTAGGTGCAGGCACTGGCTCCCATGGGCTATGTTAAATGCCCCAATGCTCCCAAGACAGGGAGGCACTTACTGATCACTAAACTAAAAATGGAAGGAATCAGAAGACAGTAATTAACTAAGATACTTATTAGAAACCAATCGGCTCCTATGCACAAAATTCAACAGACTAAATTAGTCTTTCATAAATAAAATGAAATTTAATAGTGTCTACTATCCAATTTTTCTTATCAAATATTTTAAAGTAAATATACACTAGTATCTGGAATCAATGAATAGCTTTCAAGATTCAATTATTTACCCAAAGTTTAAAGATTTGCTCAGCAGCTTTTCCTGAGCATCAAGGAAACTAAGTAAACCATCATGATATATAATAGAGATTTATTAAATGGAATCCATCAGTAAATCAGTTCAGGTAGAGATCCTTTTCCTATAAAAACTGCTCCAAGTTATTTAAAGGTGTTATATTCAAAAATAATTTTTGCTAAGGAAAGAACTATTAAAATACAATTTCTAAATTATCATCAATAGAAAAATGGATACAGGGATCCCTGGGTGGAGCAGCGGTTTGGCGCCTGCCTTTGGCCCAGGGTGTGATCCTGAGGGAGACCCCGGCTCGAATCCCACATCGGGCTCCCGGTGCATGGAGCCTGCTTCTCCCTCTGCCTGTGTCACTGCCCCCACCCCCCCCCCCCTCTCCCTCTGTGACTATCATTAAAAAAAAAAAAAAAAAATTTGAAAAAAAAAATGGATACATTCCAAACCACTCATATATATCATCAAAATCTATTTCTTAAGTATCTATTCAATACATACTGTTATTACTAGTTAGCGGTACTACTAATAACAAACACAACTACAGTTATTATAATTATTATAATGTCCATTATATGCCAAGTGCTGTGTAAACCTGTACATTAGCTCCATTTTCACCAGTATCTGGAGTTTAGTATCAATATCCCCATTTACATGAGGAAACAGGTTCAGCAGTGTTCAATGTCACCACACTAAGTGGTGAAGCTGATATTAAACTCAAGTCTGATTCTAGAGCCTATGTCCTTAACTGCATCTCTAAGGGACAGAAATGCTCTAAGCACTGATCCTAAAAGAGCTGATGAGACTCCTCAGATTTCTTTTTACAAGTGAGCTGCTTTTAGCAACTGGAATATTATTTTTACTTAATGCTAGGTGGTCCTTCCAAGTCCTCTGCACGCTATCACAAGAGGTAGCAATGACTACTAACTCTCTCCTGTTAGGTCTGTATTTCAAGATTAGGAAGTGGACTTCCTGGGAGATCACGTGTGGTCGGGGCTTGTGGAGAGAGATGAACAGCTTTTAACCAAGAACCTGACCTTAACATTCTGTCTAACCTTCTGCTCACAGATGTGAACAGAAACTTCTAGATACTTCAAGAAACAAACACCAGAACACTGTTGCCTTGTACAAACTCCAGCTTACACCTATACTCCTAGACCAAACTCCTTCAGGCATCCAAGCTTATATTCTGCCCTAAGTAGCATTTAGTATTTTTCAAGAACCTTCTCAAACATACTTCATTTGATCTACAAAAAGAGAATTTAGGTTATGTAAGGCAGACATTTTTGCTTTCATTTTACACTTAGACTGAGACAAAAGGTATTTACTTTTGTCCATTACTATTCACCAGAACTCAGCTGTACTGTGACTCAGGGTCCCAACCTTCTTGCTACTTCCCACAGTACCTTAAATCATGGTGCTCTCAAAGTCAACTGGTAGCCCTAAGGGCAAGAGATCTCAGGGCTAAACTCTAGTTGTACTTGAGACCCTACAGTTCTCCAGGAATTCCAGAGTCTCTTAAAGGTAGCCAAACATGAACCTGGAGGGCACCATCAGCTGAGAACTTTTACTTCTTTTAAAGTAGGAGATGAAAGGCGGCAATGGCAGATACAGTAGCACCTGCTGCAAGCTGCTCCCTGGTCTGGGAGGTCAGACATATGCAAAAAGTCCCCCAGAGGACTTGCCCACATCCTGTCAAGACATTTTCTAAAACATTTACTCTATGCCCAGCAGACACAATGGAGATCACAAAGAACTAAATGAGGTTACAACTTCACTAGACATAGATAATGGAAAACTATACAAAATAGTGCTATCTCTGAGTGACAATAGACAACTGACACTAAGTCTAACAACCCAGTCTTCCTGGAGAGGCCACTCTTGGTTAGCCATTTAAATTCAAATAAATATCCTTATTTTGTACCACTCAGCCTTTTATCCCCCATCATAACAAAATGCTAATTTGTTTTCCTTATTTTATAATTAGCTGCCTATTAACTGATTTATAAAATAAGAAACAGGAAATAGCCACAGTGCAAGGAACAGCCCCTGCCCTGGGTGAGGGAAGAGCCTTACCCCAGAGCTCCAAAATAGATGGTTCACTAAGGCTCATTTGATTTCCCTGAAACTGAAGTCCATGAGGAAATGCTGACAGCTGCGCATCTAAAATGCACTGCCCTGAAGTCCCCTCAAGATCACAGCAGGTCCCCTTCTTTCCTGCAGCTACTGAAACAGGGCTCTCCTTCATTTCTAGGACCATTTAGTGCACAGTACAGAATCTGTAAACTAAAATCCAGTGTTTCTGTGCTGTACAAACTGTACAAACAATTCAAACAAGAGAGAGCACAGCTCTAAAGGCAGAAGAAGTGCAGAGGAAACAGAATCAGCAGGATTTGTGACAGACCCAAGGCGATGCTAAGGGAAAGGAAGCAGCTGGCTAGGATCACACCACAATTTCTAGACAGAGGTAGAAATATATCTGGCACACAGTTGGGATTCAGTAAATATTGCTGAATGAATGGATAAACCAACTTACATATGGAAACAGAAAGCGCTGAGTTAGTGGGGAACTTTCTATTAAGGTTGAACTTTAAGAATTTTTACTTATTGCATTGGTTTAAGATTTTGTGTTATGAAAATTATCCTTAACAGTTTTTTTTAAATGCACATCTTCTTGAAGTTTAATAACTGATTATGAAGATGAGCCAGGTTAGGGAAGCATAGTTCCATGGAAAAGCAAGAGATCCTATGATAAAATTCCATGCCCATTTTTGCTACCTCTAAAATCAGTCTGTCATAAAATGAACTACAAGAAGGCTTAAAGTCTTGGATGCTGTCTTGCAATCTTTCTTCAGATAAGATATACAGGGGAATTCTAGAAATCTTTCTGACCTCGTGTCTAGCTCAGAAGATTCTTTCCTGAGACAAAGATTTATCCAGGATGAGGTTTTCTTTGGAGGATCTGGGGTTCTAGTCAGTTACCTATTATGAGCTTGCTTTTTTTTTTTTTTTTTAAGATTTTATTTATTTATTCATGAGAGAGACAGAGAGAGAGGCAGAGACACAGGCAGAGGGAGAAGCAGGCTCCCCATGGGGAGCCCAATGCAGGACTTGATACTAGAACCCCAGGATCATGACCTGAGCCTAAGGCAGACGCTCAACCACTGAGCCATCAGGTGCCCCATGAGCTGTTTTTTTTTTTAAAGAAGAACCCTATCATTTTCACTGTTTGAAGGCACAGTCAGGGACCGTTTTAGATCTAACCAACTTTTTTCCTGCTAAGTGAAGAAAATTGCCAAGGACCACACTATAGGTTAGTATTTCCAAAGAGTAGTCCTATGAGCATCTATAATAGAATCAAGTTTCGGTGCTTAAGAATGTACATTCTCAGACCTCTCAATTCAGACATAGAACACTGGAAGTGAGGTCTTAAGGACTGGTTATCCATGATTCTGATAGGCATCCAGGTTTCGGAACTAACTCAGTCTCATTTATCTTCCCAGTCTTGATTCAGCTTGAGAAAACCTGAGTTGTTACAGGCTGAAGTATGTATCCTGACCTTTAAGGTATACCTATTATTACCTTGACATGTAACACAAATTAAATAGACCTTGAATTTCATACATTTTAATAAACAGCTGACCTGATCATTTTATAAAACTTAAATTCTAGGACTGGCAGCAGTTCTGTCAACATTTTTAAAAGATTTTTAAGTAATCTCTACAACCAACATGGGGCTCGAACTCAAGACCCTGAGATCAAGAGTTGCATGGTCTACCAACTGAGCCAGCCAGGCACCCCTCATTTATAAAAAAAATTCTGATCTGGGAAGATTGCTCTCCTAGCAGTTCATTCCCTAATTACAACCCAATACTATTCAATATCACCCTTCAGGATAGATAGGTGAAAAGAGGAAATTTTCTGATCCAATATTCTGATTTTGGAATTTGAACAGACCATGATGCTAAATCAGAGGTTAATAATAAGGCTAAATCAGAGGGTAATAATAAGGCTCCCTGCATCACAATGATTTCATCTCTAACTCCCCCCCCCCCCCCCAAAAAAAGGGTTAACTCTAGTAACCATATCTGTGCTTTGGGACTCAGGCCTTAGCACCAACTGACTGATGGGGTAGGGAGATCTCTGACCCAGATAGATATTCTTGAAGTGTATATGGAGAGCCAAAGCGACAAGAAATTAGCTGGGCTGAATTACTTGAACAATAATCCAGAAGACCTACCAGTTTAAGACACTGAGATGCCACACAGCCCCAGCGCCTTGCCCTCTCATCACTTCTCTGACTCATGAGTGATCATAAGTTTCTCTGTTTGCTTGGCAGGTTCAGAGTCCATTTCTGATGTTTACCAATAAATGACTTAAATACAGATAGGCTGATACTGATTCTAACCTGATAAAGCCATCTCTCTATAACCCACCACACCCCCCAACCCCCAAAAACACCCTGAGAAAACTAGTGAAAGCCTCTTCCCCTGAACTCAGACTTTTTTTTAATGGACAGTCAACACACAATGTTAACTTCAAGTGTGCAACATAGTGATTTGACAATTAAGCTTGGCTGGTGAGTTGATAAATTCAGATTTCTAATCTCACAACATATTCTCTTCAAGGAAGCTTGCAAGCACAGATTTCTGCTTACAGGGCTCACTTCTCTATGATTTCATCATGCTCACTATCTCCAAAGTGGATGAATAATTATCTTGGCCTGAGTAAGGTTTAAAAAAGGGAAGACAACTTTGCCACCACAGCAAAATACATAATTTTTTCCCTGAGTGGTGGTCCCAAGTTTTAATCAAACATCTGCTTTGGCTTTTCAGCAGGTACAACTGAAGGAAGGGCTGTGATACCTATCTCATCTTCAAAAATAATCAATTCCCCACTTTCCATCCCAGTCACTGACCTAATAATTTTCAGAACATCCTCCAAAATCCAATCTAAGTTTTCTTCTCAATCTATCCAACTAATATTGTTGGCTGTTAATCTATTATTTTATAAGAGGAACAAGGAAGTTTTAGTCTTCCTGGATGAAGGTGAGATGGGAATAAAGTATGCCCACAACAGATATGAACACAGGACAATGCAAAAAAAAATCAAAAAGAGATGGGGTGAGGAGGGATGGGCTCAATGGGTGAGAAGAAAGCAGAAAAGTAACAAGGTCTGTGGCTATGTGCATCCAAGTCACCTCATCCTGCCCTTTCTCTACCACAGCACATAAGGATTCATCACACTTCAGGCATTTGTTTACCCCACCTCCAAGCTATAAGTTCTGACAGAGAAAGAAGTGTTGTAGGCTTCACCATCTCCCCAAAGCCTAGCCCAGTGCCTAGCAATGAGATGTTCTTACTAAGCATTTTTGGATCCATGAATGTATGAATCGATGAATGCAAGATCAAGTGAACAGAATTAACAAGGAGACAGAGAAATATACACTATGTTTTGTACTGTAACCTAAATAAGAAATTCAAAATATAAGTGAAGATATATGGGTATAAATATTCACACAGCCACACATTAAGAAAAATGCCCAGAAAGGTGAGGGCAACCCAATGTTCCAAAACCAATGCTCAGATATTCTGAAACCAATGCTTTTCTCCAGATGCTGGTTAAGACTTCACAGAAAAAAACTTGCATAAATCTAGTGCATGTGACTGACAATTAAAAATGACACACACCTCCGATGGATAAGCAAAAACATATCCTTCCAAGAATAAATGACATCTGTGCAGATCACTCTGAAGAACACTGAGCAGCCCTAGAGCAACTTATAGAAGAGACCACTTGCTGATCTATCAGGGCGAGTCAATGTGGGGAAGTCAGCTGAGGCAGAGGTGAGGTGGAATCTGACAATGATCATACCATGACCAAAGACTATTACAGAAAACAGCATGAAACAGAACTTAGGTTATCATTTCCTACTAGTGACTCTACTTACAGGAAAATACCCAACATTAGAATTCTATAAGGCACAGCCTTCAAAGTAAACAGCTGGTAGCAATAGTTTCATTTTTCTAGTGCTCAGCAATGTAACAAAATATTCACTTTTGTAAGCAACAGAATTGGCATAGAGCAAGGAAAACTAAATGTTCAATTTTACACATCTTTAGATTTCACTATGCATAATGAAGTATGTTCCTTGAGTAGATCCTAAAGTGGCTAAGCAGCACACTAGGTAAAGTGGGCCCTACCTACTTACCTCATCCTGCATCTCACTCCTGTGACCAAAATCATTTCAAACTATGGCAGCTCTATAAAATTAACAGTTCTTGTATTTCTCTTTGTCATTCCTCCCTTCACTTCCCAAATTACAGGATAATGCCTTGAAACTAAAGGCAATTCTGATAATTTAGTTCATATTTTTTCCTGTCATGCCTAAAACATGCCCAGTTACTCTACCGGCACATGAGGTGACATATTATGTTACAGGAGACATATAAACTGACTGGAGACTAGAAAGAAACATAGAAGTGAAATCATTAAGAAGTGTAATGCATTTAAGATTCTATTTATAGTTAATCAGGAAAGACATTCAACTATTAGTCAACATCAGTCTAATGGTTATGCCTATCAGCATATAAAAACTTCTGGCTAAATGCTCATGCCAAGTCCACTGTGAAATGCAATTTTAAAATTTCAAACAGCTATACCTTGAACTATTCAAAATCAATTCTTTTCTTAAAAAATGAAGGTGTATTTTACATAGACTAAAATTAACCCTTTTCTAGAGTATAGTTTTAACCATACAATCATGTAATGACCACAATTAAAATATAAAACTAGATCCTTTCCCAAGATGCCCCCATACCTCTTTGTAGTCCATGTTTTTCCCCCATCCCCTGCCAACCACCAATCTGTTTTCTGTTCTATAATCTTTGCCTTTTCCAGAATGTCACATAAGTGAAACTAGATAGCATATAGTCTTTTGACTTGGCTTCTTTTACTTAGCATAATAATGTATTTGAGATTAATCGATATTGTTGGAGGTATCAGCATTTTGTCCCATGGTGTTAAGTACATAGTATCCTACAACATGAATATTCCAAAGTTCCTTTATCCATCTACCAGCTGAAAGATACCTCGGTTGTTTCCATTTTTTGGCAATTAAAAATAAAGCCACCAAAAACGTTTGTGTACAGGCTTTTGTGTGAACATAGTTTCATTTCACTTGGGTAAATAACTTAGGAGTGGGACTGCTTTAAATCTATTTTTGTAAGGTTGCTTTGCAGCTACTGTTTTTAAAGTTTCTTCAGTATATTCAGAAGAGTTTGCTATTAAAATAAATTCCTCTTTAAATTATTTTACAAAGTGGCAATAATTTAATTGTTTTAGAAGTCTGGATTTTTCTATGTGGGAGTTGCTTAAAATAGAGATTCACTTACACTGGTGGAAATTCAAACTCTTTACTCACATTGTAACTTTTTAAACTATGCATATCCTTGAAAAAAACCACATACACCCTAACCTACAATTCAGATGTTTTATTCCATATTCTTCCTAGTGTTAGCCATGGGAAAATGAGGAAAAAAGAGGAGAAGGCAATAACATTTATCCCTTCCAAATGACACTGTATATACCTCATCTCATTTAATCCTTACCATCAGCTGAGGTAAATGCCGTGTGCACTGTACTGGCAAGAACACTGGGCTCACAGAAGACAAGCAATTTATACGGAGCCAACAGTTAGCCGGTGACACATGGACACAAGCTCAGGTATGTCTGCCCCAAAAGCCCGAGCTCTTTACTGTATCTTGGGACCATAAGCTCCTAAAAACACTAATGCTAAGTTTATGTAACGTTCAGGGCCATGTGTAAGTAGGAATTTCCCAAGTGCTTTTAGAAGGCCATGATGACTCTTCCACATGCTATCTATCATACATGAAAAATGGTAAGCTTTTTATTATGAGTAGTCCTGAAGGTATGACTACGTTATAGTCATAAACATATGTTTTAAGGAACATGTTTTCATCCTACACCTTACAGGGTAAGACAACTCTGTGGCTAACCTATTTTGGTAGTGATCTCTGATAATCATAAGCAACTCTAACATAAAATAGGAAATCTGTTTGGCTCACTTTCACATACGAAAGGCACACAATCTGAACAGGTTTCTACGGAAACCATGTTATTCTTCCAATGATGACTATCACTTTAGTCCACCCATTGGTAGGATACAACTTCCTCTGAAACATTCTGACTTTATTTGAAGTTCTTTCTATTTATTCACTGACCTAGATGTCAGGAATTGACATCATAACTCTGGCAGTTGAAGTAATAGCCGTGAGACTGGGAACAAATAAACATGTTCCTCTAGTTTGTAGATCTAGGGAAAGACATGTTAAACTTAATTTATCTTCCTCTCATGCCCCTCCCCAAAACCTCAGTTAATATCACAGATGAATTAAGTTGACAATTTGAAATTCCCTCAAATCTCCATTATATACTTAAATTATATACTTAACCCTGGTTAAGTTCAGGTAGGAACATCCCAGAAGAATTAGTCCAGTAGGATGTGAAGGTCACTGCACCTACTTTAATTTTACAGCTACTAACTTAACAAGCACCTGCAGGCCTCAAGTTCACAGTCTAAACATCCTCAACAACTAAAGGCTGAAAGGTTTATTATCAAGTTTGATAGACCAAGTACCTACCTTAGAAAGAATGCTGTGCTTTAGAAAAAGAATGCAGACTGCCTTATCAAAAAGAAGATAACTCAAGGATTAAAATAAATTTGGCTTTAGTGAAATTGTGAACCTTGTCATTTGAGTGGGTTGTGTATATACTAATATACACATGGCCTCCCTGTGCATTCAAACCACTAAACATTCCCGCAAGTGTGTTCAATTTCTCTGACAAATTTTTGTAAAAATGCTGGCCATGAAACTGGACTGGTTTCCACTCCACCAGAAAACTGGAGACTTTCTCTCCTAAGCTGACTGAGTTTCCTTAGTTAGAAGGGGTAGGAGTGACATAAAAATTCTTTTCAGTGGGCAGCCCGGGTGGCTCAGCGGTTTAGTGCCACCTTGGGTCCAGGGCCTGACACTGGAGACCCGGGATCAAGTCCCACGTCAGGCTCCCTGCACGGAGCCTGCTTCTCCCTCTGCCTGTGTCTCTGCCTCTCTCTCTGTGTCTCTCATGAATAAATAAATAAAATCTTTTAAAAAAAGTTAAAAAAAAATTATTTTCAGTGTAAGAAGAAGAAACAATCACTAACCCAGGCATGGAAAACAATGATTCAATAACAAAAGAAGTATTCATCAATGAAGACTATTTACTTAATAAAGCCACAAGAAAAAAAAAAAAAAGCCCCAAGAGCCTTCAGGTCCACAGTCTACCTAATAGATATATATCCCAAAACTATTGTTTCCCAAGCCTGATCAATCATAAATACCTGGGAGGCTTCTAAAAATACAATTTCCCAGAGAGAAGGCTAAAATGAACCCCGTGGTATTGGACTAGAATCGAAGTCTCCATGGACAAATATAGATGTGCTTATGCCTGGGCTAGAATGCATATTTAGCATCCTAGCTTTCTCTGTTAAGAAGATATAGAATCAAGGACAGTATAGAAGCAACAAGCACACCTAGAGGTCAGATCTTGGGTTTCTAAATACCATTCTCTATTAAAAAAGAACCAGGACTCCTTGGAGTAGTTAATTCTAGGGCTGGAGTAAAGGAAAAACAAGTTGAGGCTGGAACATCTAATAGTGCCAGAAAGTAGGAAATGGTTAAAAATCAAAAGAATAGTCATATGTTGAAGGAACACAGGAGCTAATGTGAATGATCTCCCAATGGCTAAAGCTAACACAATTTGGGCAACTAAATAATGATAGCATTTGACTACAACCTACAGAATAAAATACTCATGAATCTACATTGACATAAGTTAATAAATAAGCAGGGAGAAGAAGGGGCAGCTTTCTCTTAAAGAGGAATCCCAATTAATATCACTATTATACCCCCACAGTAATAACTGTGGCATGCAATGGATGTTAAAAATAGAGGGCAAAAGTTTGAGGAGAAACAGGTTGTTTATATATTCTCAAAGTCTCTCCTAGGATATATATTCATTACAAAAGGAAAAAAAGTTTACAGTGGAGAAACCTGGCAGATACCATCTTAAGCAAATTAGAGAAACTTCACCAGTAATAAAACATATTACCATCAGGGAACTCCCGATAGGACATCATGTCTGTGGTATTCCAGCCAAGAATACATGACCTCCATCTAATTAGGAGACAATATCAGACAAACTCAAATTGAGGGAAATTCTACAAAATATCTGACCAGTACTCATTGAAAGGGTTAAAGCCACAAAAGACAACAACAGACTGAGAAATTGTTACTGGCAGACTACAGTGACTTTTCCAAATGCAAGTTTGGGATTTTGGATTTGATCCTGAAACAGAAAAGGA
The DNA here is from genome assembly GCF_048418805.1 of Vulpes vulpes. Classification (NCBI taxonomy): domain Eukaryota; kingdom Metazoa; phylum Chordata; class Mammalia; order Carnivora; family Canidae; genus Vulpes; species Vulpes vulpes. The sequence continues at coordinate 90,687,266 of NC_132792.1, read as the reverse complement.
CTTTAGTGGAAAAAAATATGAATAAAGTCTATAGTTTAGTGGGTTTTTTAATGATTTGAGAGAGAGACCAAGTGAGAGCAGTGGACGTCAGGGGCAGAAGCAGAGAGAGAGAGAAATCCCCAAGCAGGCTTCCTGCTGAGCACGGGGCCAGATGGGGGCTCAATTCCAGGACCCTGAGATCATGACCTGTGCTGAAATTAGAAGTCAGATGCTCAACCAGCTAAGTCAGCCCCTGTAGTTTAGTTTTAAAAACAAAAAAATTCCGGACGCCTGGGTGGCTCAGTGGTTGAGTGTCTGCCTTCAGCTCAGGGTGTGATCCCAGGATCCAGGGATCGAGTTCCACATCAGGATCCTTGCATGGAGCCTACTTCTCCCTCTGCCTATGTCTCTGCCTCTCTCTCATGAATAAATAAATAAAATCTTTAAAAAAAATTCCTAGGTTCCACTATATCCTTTATTGTCTAAGAAATCTATTTTGTTTTGTTTTTCCTTTTGGTGTGTATCTGAAGTTCAGAAGAGGTTCCAGGGGTTGGTCAGGCTTGGGAATCACTGTCTTTGGCTGCCACTAGAATCAATGAGGAGCTCTGAAGAACCTCTGATGATTAGGCCACTGACCCTAGATTATAAGAACAAGTACTTTTTAAAGCTCCAAGAGACCCCAAAATGGCAGTTTATCAAGCTGCGTCTGAGGCAAGGTGATCAATGCCCAGTTCCCTCTTGAAAATACCTTGCTGCATGGGGTTGTGAACAGAACTGAAGGGTGTACTTCCTATTCCTCTCTTGTCTCACTTCCCCTAAAGGAATTATTTTTCTAATAAGTTCTGAATATCAGTCTATAATGGTTATGACTTCATGCTTTGTAAGAATATAAAAGATGATAGATGATTTTTATAATCTTAACTACTGCCCCTTGACCTCTAACTTACCACAGCCTCTCTATTTGCAGTTCAAGTGGAGTTCAGAGAAGTCTCAGAGAATACAATAAAACTCTAGAGATTACACAGCTCTCTCTTCCTGTTTTCCTGGGATTCACCACAGGAGAATTTCTGAGGAAGGTCTTTTCTACATAGACACAGCTAGGAGTAAGATAGTATGACACCAAGGGCACACAAAGTTCTAAACATGATTTTATCACAGAGTTAAGATGGTACTCTAATAAAATAAGATGAGCATATTACTACTTCCGCCCTTTCATAAATACCTTCCCTAAGTACCTTAGGTTAAAGCAAAGAGAGCTCAAATAATGATTTTAGATTATGTAATGGATTTCAAAGAAGGGACAAATTAAAAAAATATATTTCTAGAAAGAGTGAAAAATAACCAATAAAAATTATTTTCCCTTTCAATTAGATAAAAAATAATGTGTAACACAAAAATTATCTACTCTAGAATTTTTTCTACAATTTTTTTCTTCAAATGGGTTGATTTTGAGTATCTAATACCTAAAATGTGAGTGTAAAACATTATATAAAAAGATAAGTGTTTTTTCCAAGAGAGGTAAGATTTTTATTTAGATCCTTTCAGACAGTTGTGTCCAAGTCCTTTAGACTAGACCATGATGGGATTATGACTTATTTTTCCTATGTACATTTCCTGACCAGCATCTGGATCAAATCGACAATACTGGGATTATCCTAATAAACGAGGTGAAACAGTTGAGCTAACTGAGAGGATGTAATCCACAAAATTCCTGAGGTCATCTGTGTCTTCAGGATTAAAGAGGCAAATGAGTTGTGAAAAGCAAAGATTCTAGGAGAATTTATTCCCCCCAAAACTGCCTACCTAGTAAAACCACCACATTTCTGTGAGGAAATAAAATTCAATGCAACTAGTATTTAGGTTTATGAACACTCTCCATGCTGGATTGGAGGAAAATGTTTGGTTTTAGACCCATTCACCCAGTGCTATTCTAGGATTTCGGGCAGCAGGAAAAAATGAAAAATGAAAAAATGTGCTACGGGTAAGGGGATTAAGGGGAGGCTTCTCCATCCTCCACCAAATATTTCCTAGCTCAGTGTAAAACACTGCCAAGCTGCATGCCCCACTTACCAGGTGACTTGCTATCTTCTACCACCGGTGTAGTTTACAGTAAATCTTGCTATCAATAACACACATAAAATTCTCTCCCACAACAATAAGCTTTTTGGATTCAACCACACTAGTGCCCATGTCCTCTGATAGAGCACAGAGGAACAAGAATGGAAAAGCAGTGCACTCTTGCTTCCTGGAGTTCCCTGCAGCTGGTGAGGACATGAAGACAGAGATCCAGTTCACACTTCTACCCCATGAGCATGTCTCACAGCCCTCTGTGCATGGGATTCTCAACTCTAATAAGAATGGCCAGATGCCATCTGGAGTCTCCACAGAAAGGCTTGATTCTAGAAGCATTTCCTAGGATTACAAATTTGGCTGAGAACTCCTATAGTACAGGCTGCCCTAATTTAAAAATGCAGTCAAGGTAGTTTAAAATAAGTGATGGAAAACAAGTCCAGCAGATTATTTTGGAACTGCAAGGTATTTAAATATGAAATAATTTGGCCATTTCCTTACCAACTAAAGGAATTATCCTCATCTATTTAAAAATTATGGAAACTATTTTTCCAATTCCTAATTTCTAACAAAGCACAAAAGTCTTCTGGTTTTTTAAAATCATGAGATTTATACATTTATGTTCCAAACCCACAAAATCATCTCCTTAAGATAGAGACATTCACCCAGGCAGTATATGAAAAGTAAGGAGTGTCAGGGTCACTGAGGGCCTGGACCCCTGAAAACTAGGTTTTTCCCTCTCCCTCTTGCCACACACACACACACACACACCCAAGTTACAAAGTCTAACTCTTACATCATCAGTACAGCTTATTAAGCAGATATCAAATCTAGTGTCCCAAACAGGAGCCATTCAGAAAATCAAAGTATCTCTTGGGGCAGGGAGGTGATTCATGGGACTTAAATGTTCTAACATTAATATAAAAGGGAACTGTTAATAAAATGCAATCTAATCAAATACCTGTTAACCTCTCTCTAGAAAACACCAGTAGTAGGAAGCATAAGAACTTTGTCCCAAGATAGGTGGTTTGTGTGTGTTAGTACTATTCACTAAAAGAATTTTTTAAATATTTCATAAAGATTCAGCTATGTTCACTATTGTCCCCTCTGACCTCAACAAATATGCATGAATCCATATATACATATACACCATACTATTAAAAAGGAAATTTCAGAAGTAAATTGCTTCTCTCCCTATACTTGACTTCCATTCACATGCAAACAATGTTCAGTTCCATTAGTTCCTAAGAACACTGAACAAGTACACTTTCATCAAGAAGTCCAAAAAGCAAAAAAAGCACACAAACATGGTAATATTTTTAAAGGTAACAAAAATTTATATAACTTTAAAATCAACCTGATTATGAACCACAGATTTTAGAAATTATGTTTTTTTTACTCGTTTTCATAAACACATACATCCTTAATTTTCTAAGAAATACCTTTCTTTAGTTAATGGTAAAAACCTCAGATTATTTTTAAAGGAAAAGGTTTCACAGGGTTAAATTATATTGTCCTTAATTTACCTGATTTTATTTCCTTAATGCTGACTTCTAGAACTTACACTTATATATGATTTATTTTGGATCTTGTCTAGATTTAAAAAAAAAAAAAGGAACTCAATTGCATTTTCCCCACATGTCAAGCTTACAATATTTTTTTGTTTCCAATCATAGGAGAGGGAAATACTGCAATCACTCTTTTGTATTATGTATCAGAATAAAATGCTAGTTTCCAAATACTAGTTTAGTTTTCAAAAACTTTTGACTAGGACAATAAAAACCATAAAACTTTTAAATGCTTTTTATTTAACTACTGCACTTACCTGCAAAGAATGTGAAACCATGTATGTTTAATCTGAAACATAGTTTTAAAAATTCTGTTTAAAGCAGCAACCTCATTTTTTTCTAGGCAGAAAGTTGTTAAATAATAAACAGAAAAGAGTAGAAAGATGATGTAGCATGACTGAGGGAGAGCAGGTACCAAATATTTCAGCTAAATGTAATATTAAATTTAATAAAATCCAGTAGGGTGCTACATTTTCCAAAGAAAAGGCATTAACCCTCTTCTCTCAGTACTACCCAGATTGAGCAAGCAAGCGAAAGGAACAGGACATCAGTGCATGTAACTCACCAGGATGCCAGCAGGGGCCTTTCCATGGTAAACACCTCCAGTTTTACTTAATGAGCCTTCATGAACCTTCTCCTCCTCCTCCTCCTCATCTTTACTATCTTCTTCTAAATAAAACATCTTAAAACTGAGCTAGCTCATCAAGCATGGTTTTTTTTCCAGAGAAAAAGCTACAGTTTTAAATTATCAAAACGGAAAGCCACTCTGCTGACAAACTGAATGCAAACTGTTTGCCAGCACAGTAATATGGTTAAAACTGAAAGGAAATGGTTCTTAAAAAAAAAAAAAAGCAATACATAAACGACTTTACCAATAAGATTTGCTCAAAACACCTCTCAACCCCTTCTCTCTGAAGGAGATAAGGAGGGGCATGGGACAGGCTGTGCCATATGTTTACACTGATAGGTACCAAGACCTGCCCAATCACATGACGGTCACCGCAGCTTCCATCACACAGGACAGGGATTGAGTTAATGATTCTCTAAATCAATCACATCCTCATTTTTAGAAATAAAAACAACTATATATAAAGAGAAGTAATCTTATAAAAATTAATCATTTGAGGGAAAATAGTGTATATGTATTTTGTAAGTAACAAGCTTCCCAAAGACAGCAGGTTATATATGCTCTACAGAACTCAGTTACAACTTTTTGCCCGATTGGCATGACTCAAAATATTTTCACAATTCCAGATGTAAGATAGTATGCTCAGCCCTGTAAATAATGAAAAAGTTTAATAATAAATTATGTTAATATATTAATTATATTTTTTACATAATAATAACTGAACAATTTAACTTTAAGAGTATGACACTGCAACACTATAAAATGCAAACATTCCTGGTATTTTCTATTTCTCCATAAATCAACATCTAGTAACTTCAAGTGAACTTTTCTAAAACTCGAAAACATACTTACTACATATGGACAAAATATATTGTTTTTAATTAAAAATATACTATTTTCTTCAATACAGTGTGGTTATATCTGCAATGTGGCTAGAACCAACTGAGAGGTGCTGTAAGCATAAAATACAATAAAAATGAAGTGTGAAATAATTTCCTAATTTTTTTATATATACATGTTAAAATAACTTTTTGATATAGAGTTAAATAAGATATATTCTTTAACTTATCCCTGTTTTTTTTTCTTTTTACTTTATGTAATTTAAAATTATGTATATGACTCCTATTATATATCTATTGGACAAAGCACCATCTTAGGGTCCAGAGACAATCTTGAGAACAAGGAGAGAAAAAGGACATCCAGCCAGAGTTCTACTAATGAAGAAATGAAGATAAAAGGATTTCTCATCATGCCATAAAAGTACCAAATTAATTCATCAACAATATACTAGCTGAGCCTCATATATTTAATGATGTTCAAATTATTAAACTTTTTCTTCTGCTGGTAATCACAAAAACACAGTATTTCCAAATGTTTGATCAAGTAAAGGGAGGCTGATAATGTTTACTACAACAATATACCACCAAGACACACAGAAGAGTATTAAATGGCTGAATTAAAAACAAAATTCACCAATATGAGAAATAGCAAAAATGTATCTTTCATTCAGTATGTTACACTGCCCGGTGCCCAGCCTACCCAACACTGTGAGCCTGGAGTACATGTAAGTGCCCATGAGTGCTTGTAGCCTAACTCAGTATACATCAGTTAACACACATTCTTCCCTTTAAAAGAGAAGTGATTTTTTATTTTTTTTTAAATTTATTTATTTATTTATGATAGTCACACACAGAGAGAGAGAGAGAAGTGATTTTTAAAAAAATCTAAATATCATATAACATTTAACAAGTTAAACCTTTCCTTCCGTGTCTGGATCCCAAGCATCAGATGGTAGTAAGAAAAAAAACTGGTATTGGGGTGCTGCCAATGGGAAAATAATAAAAGGAGAAATAAGACATCAGGGAGAAGGGGAAGTAAAAGAGAATGAGAAAGAAGATTAAAGAGAAACTACATAACTACATAAGATGAGGAAGGAGGAAAAAAAAAGAGGAAATAAAACCGGAAGAGATGAGAAATTACATAGGTGGAATAACAGAAACTGTTAAGAAGGGTATATGTGGGATAAAGAAACAGGCAAAAAGGAAAAACAAAAACTTTATCCATTTTAAAAGTGAGTCAACTAAGGGGCGCCTGGATGGCTCAGGGGGCTAAGTGTCCCACTCTTGGTTTCAGCTCAGGTCATGATCTCAAGGTGATGTCAAACCCTGCATCAGGCTCTGCACTCAGCACAGAGTCTGCTTGAGATTCTTTCCCCACTCCCTCTCCTTCCCCAAACCGACTCCTGTGCTCTCTCTCTCTCAAATAAATAATTTTTTTTTTTTTAAAGTGAGTAAATTGAGGCCCAGCAAGACATCAGGCAGTTAGGCCAAGGTCACCCACCTAGACCCAAGTTCTGGTTCAGTACTTTCTCCCATGATGCCAGGTTACAACCAGAAGAGAAAGTGCTGAACAAAGGAGAATGAAGTTCCACCAGAAGGAAAGACAGAGGGCTAACAAGAGAAGAAAGTCAAGAGCCAGAGGTTGGTGGGTATGAACTCTCCTCAAGCAAACTTCACCTCAAAGGTTTCTTACACAACAACCAGGCCCTAGGCCAATCACTTCAGTTTCCTGCTAGTTTTGGTATTGTTTCACTGTTTGGACTGATGACTCACAGAATGTTCTGACTGCAAGTGAGCACACACCATGGACCCGGACAGGGTGAGTTCATCTTCCAAACACTGACTCTGCAAGAGGCACCCACCTCCAGTTTTCCCCTGTGGTGACCTGTGGATCACCTGACTCCCAACTAGTACCCAACATTCTAGTTCTGGCCCATCATTTGAGTGGCGGCACTTGTTGGACTTGGTCAATGAAAGTTAAAACTACAACCTATAGTTCCTAACATCTATATGATTTTTCAAAGAAAAACACTACTGTACTGCCAATTTTTTTCTCAAAAGCAAAGATAAATGGTTGAGTATCAAGTGAGACTGCTTTTTACTTTTACACGTCTTTAATAACCTTTAAAAAATGCGTAGAAATTGGAAGTTTTTCCTAGACTTCAATCTTTCCAGAAAAAGTCTAGCTTAAGGAAATAGAAACAAAGCTATAATGCTAATCAGGAGAGTCAGACTCTTTTCTTAGACTCCACAGATAATAATGATGCTAGTAAAATACACACTTTTTTTTTTTTAAACTACTAATCCCCAAAGTATATGAGACCAGGTATTAAAAGGCTTTTTAAGAAGATATAAGGATTTACTTAAAACTTCCTAATCTGAAACCTGCTTATCACAGGTTGAGCTAAACTGGTTCAATATAAGTACTTACCCCACAAGTTATATTCAGACTTTAATTCAAAAAGTGAAAATAATCTACACCCTCCAGTGGTCAGACTGTGGAAGAGCAATTTATTTCTACTGAATTAACCAATGAAGAGATAAGAACACTAAAAAGTTCAGAGAGATTAGTAGAAAATCATGATGAAAATATTTTTAAAGCCTCAGTTACAATGAATTCATAATCTGTACCATAATTGTTTTACAGTAAAGGAATTAACTCAAGTACATTTCTATATTTTCAAGGGCACTCATGACAAAGACACCCACATACAAAGGACCACAGTCCACCTGAAAGAGTTCCTTGAGCCAGATGGCTCTCTTATCACATATACCAATGCTGATTCTATATCTGATTAAGTACTTACAGACCAAGAATTCAACAATAATCTCTTGATATGTAGTTTCCTGGGGAAAGTGTAAAAATTCTAGCATATATAAAATCATATAAATAATAATAAATATGCTAGAACCTCAAGAAGTAAGTGTCTAAAAGGACATAACCAATTGACATTCCATATACATAACTATCACAGACAATGAGAACCTACTCAAGTTTTACAGCTGCTAGCTGGAGAAGTCAGGATATAATAAACCAAGGCCTGACTCCTGAGCCTTTGCTTTTAACTGTATCGCTGATATGTAATTTAAAATTTGCTTGCTATCATTTAGTAAGCTTAAAGAAAATAGCACCCAAGCAACTGGGACTATCATTTTAATATGGAATCATCATAGGCACTGCTGAGAAAAGTCATCCTGGTAGGACAAACAGGTGAGAGTATAAATTATCTATAGCCTTAAATGCCGCTCCCCCCCCCCAACAGAATCTGGCAACCCTGTGATAGGCTCTCTTCCAATTTCTGTTTCTTTTTCAAACCTGCAAATTTCTCAACTTGACTATACCCACATCACCCTTCCCTCCCCATCAGAATATGCAGCATTTCATACTCTTGTATGCAGGTTCATTTATGTTCTTCAGGAAATGAATAGCAAAATGGCTAAAATACATTGCTATGACAATAACTTAAGGAATTTGCTTTTATGATATTAAGAAACATCTATCCTACATCTAATTCTCTTACCAGATTTTAATCAAATGCCTATATTTAAAGTAAAACAAAAATAATCAGAACTCTTAGATTGTCTTTCAGAAATCAATTCTGCCTACTTGAATCTAAAAGTCCCCTAAAATGCTTAAGAAAAAAAATACAGCATGGGTACCCAGATTTATATATGACAATAGTTATATTTCACACATAACAACAAATGCAATTCTAAGATGGCAGGATTAGTTGCATTTGGTAAAGCCTTAAGTCAGCTTTGCTACTCTTAGAGGTTAAATGCTAGTAATGTCTAAAATTTAACCTTGCAATGCCAGGACAGTAGAGGATCCAAGAAAGCAAAGAAGCATCTGAGAGCAGCAACTTTAAAAGAAAGATTTTCCTCTTTTAAGGACATAGTACCACTGAAACAGAGACAGCATGTGACATTTTATAACTATCCCCCCCATCCCATGCAACAAACTTCATAAAACTCTCTGAGGAATAGGTATTTAGTTTGTGTAAAAATCATTAGCCTTGGCAACAAATTAATTCTACTCAAGCTTTATATATATATCTTTTAATCACAAAACTTCTGGATGTAAAAAGAAATAAAGCAAACAAAGGTAATCTAAGCTAAATGTTCATGAGAAATTGTATGGCAAGCCAGTATTTATACTGAAACCATAGAAGAAAACACAATACGAGCAACCTAGTACTAGTTATCTAGTATTTAACTCTGAGTCATACTCTAGAGCTAGTCCTTTGCATATATTATCTTTGATCTACACTTCTGTGAAAGATTTGCTTTTATCCCTATGTGTTTGCAAATGAAGAAACAGAATCAGAGAGATTACGTGATATAGTCAAGGTTATCAGCTAGTTTTTAGCAGTGCCAGAGCCAGGTTCAAACTCTAATCCACTTATTTCCAAATTTCAAGATGTCTTCTATAGTATTTTCTAGGACTTAATATTAGGTTGGAACACAGATTTAATGAGCTAGGTATTTTAAAAATCTCAAATACAAATGAATCTAAAAGAATAAAATATTTAGGAATAAAATCATAATCAAAGAGATAAAAACTTGCATATTTAAAATTACAAAACATGGGATCCCTGGGTAGCACAGGGGTTAAGCGCCTGCCTTGCACCCAGGGCGTTTTCCTGGAGTCCCGGGCTTGAATCCCACATCAGACTCCCTGCCTGTGTCTCCCTCTGCCTGTGTCTCTGCCTCTCTCTCTCTCTCTCTCTCTCTCTGTCTCTCATGAATAAATAAATAAAAATCTTTAAAAAAAATTACAAAACATTGCTCAAAGAAATTTAAAAGGACCTAAGTGAAAAAAGACATCATGTTTGTGGCACGAAGACTTAGTATTGTTAAAATGTCAATACCACTCAAATCTGCAATCTAGATTCAACACAATCCCTATCAAAACTTCAAAAGACTTTTTTGCAGAAATAAAAAGCGAATCCCCAAACTGATATGGAATTATAAGGGAACGAAAACAATCTTGAAAAGGAAGAACAAAGTTACTAATTTTAGCACTTACTACAAAGCTACAGTAATCAAAATAGCGTGGTACTGGCACACAGATAGACATACAGACCAATAGAGTAGAACTCAGTCCAGAAATAAACCCAAACATCCATAGCTGGCCAATGACTTTTTTTTTTTTTTTTTTTTTTTGCCAATGACATTTTTAAAAGATTTTATTTATTTTGAGAGAGAGCAAGTGACCACATGTATGAGCAGGGGGAAGGACAGAGGCAGAGAATCCCAACCAGATTCCACACTGGGCACAGAGACCAATTCCAGACTCAATCTTATGACCGGGAGATCATGATCCAAGCCAAAATGAAAGAGTCAGATGCTCAACCAACTGAGCCACCCAAGTGCCTGACAGCCAATGATTTTTGACAAGGGTGCCAAGTCCATTCAATGCGGAGTCTCTTTAATGTATGGTACCAAGAATGGGATTTCCACATACAAAGGAATGAAGTTGGAACCCTATCTCACATCACATAGAAAAATTAACTCAAAATGGACCAATGTCCTAAAATAAGGGCTAAAAACACACAAATTTTACAAGGAAACATTGAGTAAATATTCATGATTTTTGATTTGGTAAATGATTCTTAGATATGACATCAAAAGCATGAATAACAACAGAAAAACATAAACTGGATTCCATCAAAATTTAAAACTTTTTTTTGTATCAAAGGACATTATCAAGGAAGTGAAAAGACAAACTACATCATGGGAGAAAAATATCTGCAAATCCCGTATCTAAATAAGCATTTAATATCTAGAATATATAAACAATTTTTATCAAGACCATAAAGACAATCCAATTAAAATATACGCAAAAGGCCTAAGAAGCTCTCCAAAGAAGATATACAAATGGTCAATAAGTACATGAAAAGATGCTCAACATCATTAATCATTAAGGAAATGCAAATCAAAACCATAGTGAAATATCACTTTGTATCCACTAGGATGGCTATAAAAATAAAACAAGAAAATAAGTGTTGCTGAAGATGTAGAAAAACTGAAATCTTTGTGCAACTGAAATCTGATGGGACTGTGAAATGGTGGTCATTGGGGAAAGTAATTTGGCAGTCTTCAGAAAGCTAAAGCTAGGGATCCCTGGGTGGCTCAGTGGTTTGGCGCCTACCTTCAGCCCAGGGAGTGATCCTAGAGTCCCAGGAGCGAGTCCCACGTTGGGCTCCTTGCATGGAGCCTGCTTCTCCCTCTGCCTCGTCTCTCTTTCTCTCTGTCTCTCATGAATAAATGAATAAAATCTTAAAAAAAAAAAAAAAGCTAAAGCTGGAGTTACCATATGATCCAGCAACTCGACTAGATACATATCCCAAGTAACTGAAAACAAGGACTTGTAAACCAATATTCACAGCAGCATTAGTCACAATAGCTAAAAGGTGGAACCCAAATAAGCTCTCAAGTATACCCTCTTTAGAGAAAATGTACACATCATTAGTAAATGTGTATATCCATGTAATTGTGAATCTAATTTTGGGGTTTGAGGAGCTGCTGGAACGTCTCAATGGCTGGTATGGAGAACCCAAGTAAAGAACCCCTGATTCTAATTCAAGCTGTTGTTTGAAAGACAAGAACATGCAGGAACTGAAAAATTAAATTGCTTCCCAGCTGAATTAGATAAAACATTCTCAATCTTTGTAATTTGAAGCCTTGCATCATGTAACAACCCTTAAAATGGAACAGTATAGAATATATGGAAATACATGCCATTCATTCCTTCAGGAGGGATGGTGCTGTGGAAATATTCATTTAACACATATTTTTCCAGTGTCTACTATATATGTCAGGCACCAGTACTGCCTTTATCCCTGGACAAAAGGAGTTCCTGCCCCAGGCCCTGCACTTTGCATGGCCCTCCATACCACAAACCCCAAATAAAAAGACAGCATTTATTTTATTACTTATTATTTTCATATTTTCAAATCTCCAGGCAAGGGTTTTTTTTTTTTTTTTTTTTTTTTTTTTTTTTTTGCTGTTTTTTACAATCTACCTCATGGAGCGGGAGGGAAGCACAAGCCAAACTGCTCCTACACTTGCCCCTCAAACCTCCCCAGCCTACATGTGCTTAGTGCTCAGGCTGTGACAGGACGGGGCAATGCTGCGAAACAGCCAATGGTGGGAATGTTGGCCAGGCCAGGGATGTGACTGGATTCATAGCTTTTAATAGTTAGACCAAGGTTTCTCAACCTTGGCATAGGCACACTGAAGTCAGATCATTTTTTCTAGGGTGTGAAGGGGCACACTATCCCTGATCTCCAACCACTAGATGCCAGTAGCACTCTCCCCAGTTGTGCCAAGCAAAAATGTCTCCAGTCATTGCTTTTTTTTTTTAAGAGTTTTATTTATTTATTTATTTATTTATTTATTCATTCATTCATTCATTCATTCATTCATTCGAGAGAGAGAGAGAGAGGCAGAGACACAGGCAGAAGAAGAAGCAGGCTCCATGCAGGGAGCCTGATGTGGGACTTGATCCCGGGTCTCTAGGATCAGCCCGTGGGCTGAAGGCGGCGCTAAACTGCTGAGCCACCTGGGCTGCCCATAGCTTGGGCTTTTAGACAGATTGAGTTTTAAATTACATTTCTACTACTTACAATATCCCCAGTACTTATCCTTTCTTTGAGCTTCAGCTCAATTGGAGCTTCCTATGAACCCTCCATAGAGCTAAGGTCACCAAACACACCATGCCGGACTGTTTTCAGGATTCGGTGAGGTAGCACCTGGAACTACTAGGGCTTAATAAATATTAGTCTTTTCTTTTCATTAAAAAGCAATGTACTAAATACCTTCAAGACCTCTGCCACACAGGTGCCTACAGATAGATGACCGACCGTTAGACTAGAATCCCTGCCACTGAGATGTCTGCTCACTATTTACTGAGGGACACAGGAAATAAATGACTTTTGATCTAATTCCCACTTCAATCAACAGCTCTTTTTTTGTTTTAGCTTTTCATACCATTTTCCCATTACCTAAGGTCTATCCAACTGAGGCCCATCCTTCAGCATGTTTGTTCAAATAATATAATTCAGATTCCATCCCAAAATGGCCAAAATAAGACTAACATGGGTCAAAAGAATCCAAGGGGTGTAGGAAATGGTCTTAAGAACTATTAGATCCAGCAACTCCCAGATCTACTATACACTTGGTCCAAATCAGATCAGTCTCCCTAAGTCATCTTCCTCAGTATATTTCCTTCTTTCAAATTCTGGTGTAAAACTGTTTAATCACATTTACATTCTGTCTAACTCTATTTAACATGAAGGCTGTCTTTTAAACACTTCTAAAGGCTATAATAAATTGATCCTATTGATATGCCACTGTCCAACATGTTATTAGGACTCTTCTTTTTCTGAAAGATCCTCAAATTAAATTTAGGTACTACAAAGGATAAAAATCACTATCATTACTATATGGTCACAACTCTTAAACAACAAAGAAGTGATTATTATTCATCTCTCTGACATGCATGATCCACCAGATGCTGCTCTAAAAGATTTCTGGCTATTCTGAAAAACCTAACATGCCTTAAGGAATAAAGACCTTCCACCACTTAGCATAAAATATTTCAAGACTGAAAGCAAATTATAAAGAAAAGGGTGTTCCAAAATGTTTTAAGAATGACAGAGTCAAAAAAAAAAAAAAAAAGACAGCATCATTGAAATGTGTATATCACACTAAAGTGGGCAATGTACATTTATTTGATTGCATAAATTTTTAGTCACATTCCTTCATAGTTATTTTTTATAGGAGTATCAACAGTTTCTTTATTATTCATTTATAACGGAATGCAAAACTGAAGAACTTGTATCAGATCTTATGGTTAAACTTTCAACTTCATAATGTTTAATCTTTTATTTAAACAACAGTGTTTTTCATCGTGAATAATATCCATCAACTGTCATCATCTATCAACTCCATCTCAATAGGAACTGCGAGGATCCAGGAAAGAAATGACTATTTGCTCACACTCCAGGACAGTTCTGTATTTATCACATATCACATATCCCAGAACAACAGAACCACATCTGTTTCTCCCCTCCCTACCACACACAGACCAACCACATCATTTGTTTTTACAGAGACCTTGCCAGAGGTACCAGCTTCTCTAAATTGCCTAAGAAACTCAAAGCAAATGTTACCTTTTGCATGAGAGATACCAGATTCAACACTTCATGAATATGTATACTTCATCTTTGGAGCTTATATTTTTCTAAACTTAAATGAAATTCAAAGGGATATTAGTGAGGTCAAAGCTATAGCAATCTCCTATGGGACATCATCAGAACACCAAGCCATTTCTTTATAACCCTTCAGGGTACCATGATGAAATCAAGACAGTGCTACAATTCTAGTTAAAAGTGACTTCTACTGGGCAGCCCGGGTGGCTCAGCAGTTTAGCGTCACCTTCGGCCCTGGAGACCTGGGATCGAGTCCCATGTCAGGCTCCCTGCATGGAACCTGCTTCTCCCTCTGCCTGGGTCTATGCCTCTCTCTCTGTCTCTCATGAATAAATTAAAAAAAAAAAAAATAAGTGACTTCTACTGCAGAAACAGTTTGACCAACCTCACACACTGCATCAACCGTCTTTCAGTGACTCCTGTAGGTGAAGAGAAAGATCTTCCCTGATTACTGGTAGCATAGTAATAAAAAAACAAACAAGGTAGGGGGGAGTGTCCATTCATTAGCTTCCTTAACTGATCAGAATTCCTCACCTCCAGTAACACATACTCATTTTTTAACACCTGCAGTGTCTCTTGCATTTAACTCTCAAGAATGCAGAATCCCCCTCCTTGTTCCCCAGAGAAATGTGTCAGGAAGCACAAATTCACCACTTCTCCACTCTTCTCTTGGAAATGCCTGGGATCTCTGTCTCAATTACACAAAACATGGTGACCATGAGGCCAAGAAGCAGGGATGTGAATTCCTGTGTAGCCTGCAGAAATCCTGTTCCCAATTCTAGGCATCCCATACTGGTATCTGCAGAGGCTCTTGGGGAAACTGGTAGAGGCTGTGGAGATGATTAAGTCTTCCACTAGAAGCCAATTAAAATACAGCTTTCAAATTTCAGCTTTATTGTACACAACTACTACTGGGACCCTAGTAGAATTTTCAGAATTGTTAGGAGGGGGACCCCCCTCTCTCAGCCTGGGAGGACATCTGGGTGGATAAAGGGAGAAGCTGTGGAGACAGCAGCCATTGCCAACTGCACCGCTACTGTGAAAGCCACCCATCGCTCTAATTTGAGCTGTGTCCTAGTTTTATGTAGCTTTACAAAACAAACGCCAGGTAAGGCTGCATGGCTGTGTTATCACAAGCTGACTTGCACACTGAGCTACTGCAACAAAAGAGGACTTCAAGAGCAACAGCAACTTAGTGAAGCAACATTTGGAATGGGGGAAAATAAAGCTTGTTTGAACTCACTGACCTGTTTAAAAGCAGTGTCTAATGTGTTAGGCACTATTCTACTCTGAGCTTAGATCAAGCAGTGAACCTGGCTGATGAGGTGCTGGCTCTCACAGCACTTAGATTCTAATAGAGGAAGAGAGACAAGAAATAAAAATAAAATTCCAGACTGGGCTAACTATTATAAAGGAAATTAAAGAGAGTGATGCTGCTAGAAAGTAAGGGAGGAAGGGCTACTTTAGGTAAAAGGACTGAGGAGCCAAAACCAAGAAAATGTACGACAGAATTTTTAAAAAACAAAGTCAAACCAGAAAGGCTCAATCTGAAAAAGAAAGAATGTAATTAACACAGAAGACAGAGCATGAGAACCCAGCTGATCATGTTCACATACCTATGTCATGATATATTTAGGATTTACTTTCTCACAAGACACTGCTATAGTCATGCTGTCAACCTTCAAAGTTACTTTAGAAACAAAGGGGAGAAAATGAGGTACCTCAGATACTAAGTGATTAAACATTCAGGAAACCAGCAGAAATTTAACAGAATGAATCTGAACAGAAATCTCCAATTGTAATCTAAAAATTACTTCCTGAGGGGATCCCTGGGCTGGGTGGCTCAGCAGTTTAGCACCTGCCTTTGGCCCAGGGCACGATCCTGGAGTCCCGGAATCGAGTCCCACGTCGGGCTCCCAGCATGGAGCCTGCTTATTCCTCTGCCTCTGTCTCTGTCTCTGCTTCTCTCTCTCTCTCATAAATAAATAAATAAATAAATCTTTAAAAATAAAATAAAAATTACTTCCTGAGAGTTGCTTTCTGATCTTCTGCGAAGACAGATGTGGCTAAAAGAGTTTCTAATAATATTACGATAACTAGACATTCTCTTAAACACAAAGGATGGCATATACTTGATCTTCATTCCCTCTTAAAACTCACCATTCGGGGGCACCTAGGTGGCTCAGTGGTTGAGCATCTGCCTTTGGCTCAGGTCATGATCCCAGGGTCCTGGGATCAAGTCCCACATCAGGCTTGCTTCTCCCTCTGCCCATGTCTCTGCCTTTCTCTGTGTCTCATGAATAAATAAATACATAAAATCTTTAAAAACAAAACAAAACAAAACCCACCATTCAAAGTTGAACTGTGATCCCAAAAAACACTAAGTTGAAGTTCCAACCCTCCCTACCTCAGAATGTGATCTTTTGGAAACAGGATCATTGTGGAGGTAGTCATGTTAAAATGAGATCATCTGGGCAAGCCCTAAACCAATATCCCTAAACCACTATGACTGGTTTTCTTAGAAAATGAGGAAACTTGGACCAAAAGACAGACACATATAGAATGCCATGTGACCATGAAGGTAGAAACCAGCATACTGTATCTACAAGCAAAGAAATGACAGAAATTACCAGCTAGCCACCAGAAGTTAGGAGAGAGGCATAAACAGATTCTCCCTACAGGCTTCAGAAGGAACTAACCCTGCTGACACTTTGATTTCAGACTTCCAGCCTCCAAAACTGAGACAATAAATCTTTCCGTTGTTTAAAGACCAGGTTTGTGGTACTTTTTTGCAATTTATTTACTAACATAATAGTTAAGAAATATAAAAGGAGTAATCCACAAGCACAAAGAGAATGTTTAGAGAAAATGAAAGAGGTTGTCAAGTTTCTGAAAGACCAAACATGGGAGAAAAAAAAAAGAGGATCAGAAAGCAAGGCAGTGCTCAAAACCAGAGCCCACACTGGTGGAGGCATGCCAAAAACAAACAAACAAACAAACAAACAAACAAAAAACATTACAAGACAATTTCCCCAGAGTCAAAAACATGATTTTCCAAGTTGAAAGTTCCTACCAAGTAATCAGCACCAGGGTGGAGAGGTGCCTGCACTGCAGTGGGCTCTACAAAGGCAGTCATGACAGAAAGATGCTACTAGACAACGTTAAAGGCTCCACAGTTTCTTTATGGGCAAAGGACTCAAGAAATCACCACGTGGGCATGGCTCTACAAAGCAGGATGCACATCACACTCTCAATCAGAGAGTGCCCCAATGCCAGCTACCTCCCAAACTTTTCTGAGGACATACAGCTGCAGATGCTTCTGCTTGTGGGAGTGAAGTCTCACCAGATCTAAGAAGCACCTGTATATTCTGAGTGTTTTTCTGTCCTTCTGATCTACAGAGACTGATAACATACTGCCCTCTAGCCAGGTCTGAGTGTACAAAAGCAAGGCCAAGACTGTGGGTTCACCGTGAAGCCAGGTGTGGAAGGCACTTCCCAGGTGTCCTAGCCACTCCCTCCCTGTAAAGGGTACAGGAACCAAGCTGCAAATAACAAATAAAGGCACTTCACCAAAAGATGAGTAAAAGGAGAGAATTTAAAAAGAGATAAAACTGCTTTAAAAAAAAAACTGGAAGGGAAAGGATAGAGTGGGAAGGAGAGAGAAACAGAAATTAAAAAGCTTGGGATTTCTCAACAGTAAACAAATCCAAATTCTAAAAACTATTTCCATTCTAGCATTCCATAGCCTACCAATTAAGTATGAGGCTAGAATAAATTTTGAGACAGGTAAGGTCTCAGAATTGACCTCCTGTGAACCCCTTATCAAAAAGCTACAGGAGGATGTGCCCATCAGAATGAGGAAGCAGGCTGACGGAGAACTATCTAGGAAAGAAGACCAACAAAGGTGAGAAACTAACAGGATGCAAGTGAGGTGTTCACTGCTCAGAGTCCTGTAGTTCAGTCAGAAACTGGGGACCTGGGCAGCCCGGGTGGCTCAGGGGTTTAGCGTCGTCTTCAGGCCAGGGCCTGATCCCGGAGACCCGGGATCGAGTCCCACATCAGGCTCCCTGCATGGAGCCTGCTTATCCCTCTGCCTGTGTCTCTTCCTCTCTCTCTCTCTCTCTTTGTCTCTCGGTCTCTCATTAATGAATAAATAAAAATCTTTAAAAAAAAAAAAAAGAAAAGAAAGAAAGAAAAGAAACTGGGGACCTGAATTTGTGATTAATCCCAACAAAACAATGAACTCCAGCGAAAACAAAACTTTGAACTGGTGTAGAAATAAAATCACTGACGGGCTTAAACAGTGCTTGGCCATGAAAACATACACACCTACCACTGAGAAATTAAATTATGATACGATTACATGGGAAGGGTAAAAGGAAGAGTGTGTAAGAAGGGTTATGTAAGAGATGAATCCTCATCTAACACAGTCGGAAATCCACAGAGAATGTCTAAAACTGAAAAACCAAGCTACAGTAGTTTAGGCACATATGCATAGAATTAAATCCCACAAGAAACAGGTAAAAGAGTTGAAAGAAGCTGCTTCTAGGAAGTAGTAATCAGCAGTGGTATTCTTCACTATATATATCTCAAAGTACTATCTGAATTTTATACGAATTTTTAGACATAAAAGATGAAAAAAATTAAAAGATGAATAGAACTATCATGTGATGCAGTCCTATAATAAAGAAACATATGTATAAGGAATAAAAACTACTAGAGAAATGAAAAAACAAACACCAAGTAAATATGAACACTGTGGGGTTTTGTTTTCAATTAGGAGAAGTTCTTTTCTAGCTCTCCACATCAGCACTGAGCTTTAGATACATCTCATTAAGACAAAACAAATGAACAAGAAAATTTAAATATATAAAGTTCTTATTAAGTTATCTAGTTCATTCACCTGGGAATGGCAAATGTCCTAACAAGAAAGCCATTTTCTTTCTGTGTCAAAGATATTAGCAAAAGATTTAGCCAACATCGATAAGGATGACAGATTTAAAAAAATTATCCACCATTAACAATACAGGCTTATTAGTATTTTTCAAATAGCAGAGAATAAAATACCATGTAGTTTTATAACCTAAGGAAACTTTAATGATAACCAGTTATTAAAGTTTATAGAAAAATTTTAAAGACTTTATGAATTAGTCAGCAAAAGTTTTTTGGTTTTTTTTTGTTTGTTTGTTTTTTAGTTAAGCACTCATCTGTAGTGCATATACTAGGTATACAGAACAGCTCTGCCTTCTAGATACATAGAAAAGGCTCCACTTACAGGCACAGACAACAAAATTCACAGAGTAAGAGATGAAATGATGGCAAAAATCACTAGGCTTAAATTTACAGACATGTAGTGCATTAGGCTTAGATACAAAATTGCTAACATATAAATAAGTTTTCCATTTTGATGGATAGAGATAAAAGTTCTGGGTCAAGAAAATTTTAAGCAAGCACAAACATTTTCAACTAGACATCATATCCTTTTTTAAAAAAAAGATTTATTTGAGAGAAATAGAGCGCTCGAGTGGGGTGAGAGGCAGAGAGAGAAGCAGACTTCCTGCTGAGCAGGGAGCCCCATGCAGGGCTCAAACCTAGGACTCCAGGATCATGACCTGAGCTGAGGGCAGCTGCTTAACTGACTGAGCCACCCAGGCACCCCTAAACATCATATCCTCATGCTAAAAACATTAGCACAGAAGCTCACACCGAGATACTTCCTTTGACTCACTCTCAATCACTCATGCGGTACTCCCTTGTCTATCCCCCCTACCTGGTTTTATAAAATTCTGCTTGATATAGAGGTAGACCCACTTAATTCTCCTGCAAGACTATAAGGTACTTCAAAGCAAGAAGGATGTACTATTCACCTTTTTTCCTTTTGCCCCTGTGCCTCTCAAAACTGGCGCATCTTGTCTAGTGAGAAATCCTAGCCTGCCACCCTGCCTCTGGACCTCTAGGTGGCTTGTGGCTCCGGTTTAATACACAACCTCATCTAATCCTCAGAATAAGGCCATCAGTAGATATTGTTATCTACGTCTTACATAGGAGACAACTGAGTAAGCTATATGCCAAGCACAAAATCACGAATTTGGGAATTCCTAAGGGCCATGAATGTATTTCTGTTTAATGAGAAGTTATTCTGTATTGAAGAGTTAATACCCAATCATTGATTTATTCAATTACAGTGAGTAAAACACCATTAAAATTCCATCAGAGCGAACTCTATCTGTAGATAGTTACCGAGTCAAACGATATACTGAAGAAAGTGCCAATTTATAAAAAAACAAATCTGTTCAAAAATGCAAACTCAGATACTCAACAATATTAGGGGTTTCAGCTGGCTACCCACAATGTGATGGGACAAGTGTTCCTAAATGGAGTAATAGGCTAGAAGCTCTGTCCAGCTCTGAAATGCTGTTACTCAGGGCTCCTATGCATAATCCAGTCCCACATAAAGCAAGGGTTATGGAGTTTACTTCTTGTATAAAAAATAGTCAAAATTACCAGGGAAAATCCTTCAAGAAGACATCATGTTGAATACAGACAAACCATGTCTCAAAAAGTCCAACTGATCCTATTTCTTCCTCCCAATACTAAAAAGAACTGACTTTCTGTCAAGCTGAGCCAGAGACCAAAATTCAGCTAGAGTTTAGGGGCCATGTGTTGTTGTTGTTGTTGTTGTTGTTTTTAAGATTTTATTTATTTATTCATGAGAAAGAGAGAAAGGCAGAGACACAGGCAGAGGGAGAAGCAGGCTCCATACAGGGAACCTGACGTGGGACTTGATCCCGGTCTCCAGGATCAGGCCCTGGGCTGAAGGCGGCGCTAAACCGCTGAGCCACCAGGGCTGCCCTAGCGGCCATGTTTTTAAACACCAGATCCCAACTCAGCCCAGTTATATGCTCATGTTACAGAGGCAGGCAGAAGAGTATCAGCTTCATATCATCCAACTCATTCTAGACCCAGCACCACCAAGTGGGGTTAGTCAGGCCATCTCCTTTGCCTTCTTGGTGGTTTTGCATATATAAATGATTCAGAGAAACCCAGAGCTCCTATACAGTAGGTGCTATGCTTTCTATTAGCAGTTTATAGATGCTGAGGTTAAGAATAAGTTCTCCAGGGATCCCTGGGTGGCGCAGCGGTTTGGCGCCTGCCTTTGGCCCAGGGCGCGATCCTGGAGACCCGGGATCGAATCCCACGTCGGGCTTCCAGTGCGTGGAGCCTGCTTCTCCCTCTGCCTGTGTCTCTGCCTCTCTCTCTCTCTCTCTCCCTGTGTGACTATCATAAATAAATAAAAATTAAAAAAAAATACCTTAAAAAAAAAAAAAAGAATAAGTTCTCCAGTTCTACCTAATAAAGTCAAAACAAAACTGTTCCCCCAAATTGGTTTTGGCATGTCAATCAGATTCATGAGTATTCTTATCGTTCTTGGGCAGTGTGGTGGCATGGGAGCAAGGACAATGGAATGAGATCAAGGTCAGTACACAGTCACATGCCTTTGGCAAATCTCTTTCAGCTTCACAGTCTTCACCTAAAAAATGCAGCTATCTCTACCATGCATAGTTATTGTGCCTCTTAAGAGAGAATTTATGTAAAACATAACGCCTCACCCAAAGATGTTCAATAATGTAACTGTAATGACAATCTTTTACAAACATTAAACATCTCCTAGAAACAGTGTTCCTAAAAAGTAGCCATCAGCACCATTTTAAGGACTGAGTCTCAGTGAACAGAGTATATTAAAGACACCAAAATTCCAAATGTTTACTTTTCAAATACTGCCACTTAGACAGGATATTTTGAATTCGTTGAACCAGTTAGAAAACCTAACAACAAAAAATCACTCCTTTCTTATAAAGCATCTGTTTAATACACATTTTAAATTATAAAATAAAGAGCTTTCAGGGTGCCTAGGTGGCACAGTTAGTTAAGCATCCAACTCTTGGTTTCAGCTCAGGTCACGATCTCAGAGTCATGAGACCAAGCCCAAATCAAGCTTCGAGCTCAGCACATAGTCTGCTTGAGAGATTCTCTCCCTCTTTACTTCCCTTGCTCACTCTCTCTAAAGAAATAAAATATTTTATTTTTAAAAAAAGAGAGCTTTTTATTTAGAAAGTATATGTATAAAAAAGAAAGTATTTATATACTTCTCTAGATAAGTCCTGTTCCTGTGTAGTTCGCATGTAAACAGATGTTATGGCTATAATTATAATGTCCATTCGCTAAGTATTATTCAAAAAAATGTTGAGATTAAAGTAATTTAAAAAGATATGGGTGGCTCAGTGGTTGAGCATAGGCCTTTGGCTCAGGTCGTGACCTCAGGGTCCTAGAATGGAGTCCACATCAGGCTCCCAGTAGGGAGCCTGCCTCTCTCTGTGTCTCTCATGAATAAATAACTAATAAATAAATATACAGACTCAGCTGTTGCGGAAAGTAACATACCACAATTCAAAGAGCTCCAATTCAGAGTTCATAATTCATATCTACTATTTCATGGTTTTGCTGCCTGAGATTCCTATTTATTAAGTAGGCTCCATGCATGGGGCTTGAACTCACAACCCAGAGATCAAGACCTGTGCTGAAATCAACAGAATGAGCCACCCAGGTGCCCCAAAAGGCTAAACTTAATAAATTATGTCCAAATACCTGATAAGACCTATTCACATTCTGGATACTTCTCTTTTAGAATCAGTAAACACCAAGTCTCTATTATAGCTGGACACATCTATCTTGCCAGGTGCAACACATGTCACATCATAATGCGCTGAAGAGAGTAGAGCCATCATGGAATTGTACAATTCCACTGTTTATTCAGAAGTATAAAGAAGGCTTTTAGGTAGGTTTCAATTCCAGATTAACCAATGAATTTATGATTCTTTCTATAAAAAAGAAAACATTTTGGGCAGCCCGGGTGGCTCGGCGGTTTAGCGCCACCTTCAGCCCAGGGAGTGATCCTGGAGACCTAGGATCGGGTCCCGCATTGGGCTCCCAGCATGAAGCCTGCTTCTCCCTCTGCCTGTGTCCCTGCCTCTCTCTCTCTCTCTCTCTCTCTCTGTCTCTCATAAATAAATAAATAAAATCTTTAAAAAAGAAAACATTTTGCTACAGATCTAAAAACAGAGGTTTAAAAAGATATTTAAATCAATTATCCCATTATATTTCAGAAATAAGTAAAAGCAGAAACTCTGTCACTAAAATTACTTAGAACCATATACCTATCTTTCTTCTGAGTAAAATCACTGAAGGACGCTTTTCCCATGCTCAGCTTCTCTTCATCTAACAATTACTTAGTTATGACCATCAAAACCAAATAATTTTTAAACCTAGATACTGGTACCCCTTCTTTTTTGAAATACTATGTCTTTAATCATGTTTCTTAAACTTTTCAAAACCATATCCCTTTACACTCCTTATAATGTAACTTAATATTTCAACTAAATTCACAAGTGACCCCAAAAGTTAAGAATCAAAACAATGGGAGACAGCACAACAAACCTTCAAAGAATTTCCACCACCCTGCAAATAAACAGGTCTGCACAGCCACTCCAGCTCACTCTAGTGGATCTTTCTGCACATCAACCTATGAAGGTCTGTCCTTTCATCTTTCTCCATCGGTTAACTTTTAAAATCAACAGATCCTATCCTCAGGTGTTCAGGTTTGAACGTTCTTTCCTCCTCTCCTCAAATCCAACTTTCTCTACTACAATCTGACAAACCTTTCAGGCTAGCTTCTTATCACTTCTATTCAACAGTCCATCTCTCCCCTACTCCTTCTCTTAGTTACACATTTACAAAAAGGAGGCAAACTAGCACTGCCTGCAGGCCACACAGGGTGTTTGAAAATTAAGGAGACAGTAGTTATTTACTTTAATATCAACTAACAGCTAGAGGAATGCCACAGATGACTTAAGAGCAAATACACAGTAACACAACAAGATCAATGTCTCTTACAGCTAAAGTTCATGGAGGAAAGTGAGTATTGAAAATCAGTAAATGTTTGGGGCAGGTGGAGACAGTAGGGAGCAAACTGATATGAGAGAACGGAGATGGGAAAAATACATTTGCTAAAACAGGTGAGAATGGATCACTGGAGATTCTTGAACAGGAAAGATTAAAAAAAAAATGCCAGGAGTTGAAAACAAGTTAAAATTTATAAATCACTTTAAATTTTACGTATGCTTTGCCTGGCTGAAAAAAATAATTCGAGGCAGTTCAGGCAAATACACCTATTACTAAACAATAAAATAAAATTGGTACAAAAACAAAGAATATGAATTAAAGACAGGAAACTAGGTTACTATTCATAAAATCAACTACAGTAACTACAGAAGTAAAGACTTTCTAAACTGTTCAAATATGCCAACAAGTCAGATTAAGGCAATCCTCCAGCTACCTGAACATCATTAGGTAGGCTTTTCTATGAGCAGGTGTTCATCCTCCAAAGAAGGAGAAAAGCCTAATTTGGATGATTCATGTTGAAAATACAGAACAATACAGATAAATATAAACACCACATAATAAAGTTCTGAATTCAAAGATTACAAAAATAGTTACATCTATCCTAAATGGATTTTTAAAAGATCTCTATGAATCCCCCATTTTTCTAACACATTTATGTAGTCTCTCAACTTACATGTTTGACCTGAATAAAAATAATTTTAGAAAACCGTACTTCTAACATATAACCCACCTTGTCTTTCAGCTGTATCCTCCTTGTACAGAGGTAAAATTTGGTAGCAAAAGGAGCTGATGCTGTAACCATTCTGTTATGCTTTACAGATTCAATGATTTCTGGCTCCTTCATTTTCTTGGTAATAATTTTAACACCAATTTAAATTGACAAAAATAGGAGAACAGAAATACAGTATCCAGGGGCTTTACAGGAAAAAGAATCTAAATCGTAGTCAATGAATCAAATTTAAAAACTGTATCTTATCTTCATTCTAATCCTCAAAGTCACATTCAGAGCTTTATCTTGCATTGCCACACAGCTTATCTCCTAACAGATTCTTTTTTCCTTCTTCCTTATAGATAGGCTGAAAAGAGCAGAATCATCCAGTCACAGAATTTCAAAGCAGAGGCAAGCCATATGGGCCAAGCTTTCCGTGGTTGGGCAGGATCAAGTTAGCCAGAGGTGAGGAGCACAGAGCTGGAATGGCCCCACCACACCCAGGTTGCCACTGACTCTCAGAGACACCTAAGCTGCTTCATTTGGACCTCAGCGGTGAGCGACTTTCTCTCACACATTTGTCTTCAAGAGTAAAGGAGCGTACACATGTAAAGTGTTCAGTGTTAGTAATAGTGCGTCAGTAAAAAGAATAAAGAATCAAATTGACAGCAGGGGAGGTAGATTCCAAGAAGTGCAGTTAACTGCTAGCAAAGCCACCAAGAAATCTTATTTGAAGGCCTTCTGATACAGCCATAAAGCTTACTACTCCAGCCTATAATAATTATCCTCAAAGTTTTAATATGACAATCCATATAGGATTCTGTCAACTGGAGGCTCTCTGCCTATGAACCTGTGAGTTATTTTCGTTATGTTGGTGGCAAATGACAGCTGAAAGACTCTGGGGCTAATAAAACAGATAAAAATGGGTTTTCAAAACAAACGTCCCAAACCACGGGTCTAGCCATTCACTGGCAAGATAATAAGCATACACACACACACACACACACACACACACACACACACGCAATGACAGCTATCGGGTCAGAGCAAAAAGGGGAGGATTTAAATTAAAGGCAGGCAGGTGGACCTAAGTCAGACTTAAAGAAAAACCTTCTGACTTACATCACTAAGCACCTAAGGGAGGTGCTGAATCTATCTCCCCACAAGACAAAGCTTCCAGCTAAGTGTTACTGTGCTGCCTTATATGAGGAAATACTGTATACAAAACAGCATACCCAGGGGAAATAGCTGTTGACACAGAGCGCCAAGCTATCTTTAAACCAAATATTAATATTTAAAATAAGCATTGCAAAATCTTCCCTGCTAAGACTCATGAGCTTAATTTAACCTTTTACCACCTCTAATGCGTGGCACCCTCAGGATTATTCAACCAAAGCTCACAGCTCAGGAAAGTTGAGTGAACTCCTTCAGGAAGTGCCACCAGCTCTCAGGTCACTGGTAAGGACACATATACACACTGCTGCTTCCTACCTTTATTCAACAGACCTCCATGGAGGTTTTTCTAAAAGTTGGGTCTGCATTTGGTACCAGGGAGCTACCAAAGTCTGGCCTTGGAGGACCTTCAGTCCAGTGCAGTTGACAGTCCACTCAGTAAACCAAAAATTACAATATAGGGTGAGGAGTTCCTTCACTGCTACATTCTTGGGGCAATGAAGGACACAACGCCCAGCTGACTCTGTTAATTGTTTCTCAACAGTGGCTTTACTATAGAGTTGAATGGTTTTCAAATGTTCCCATTTCCAGTTCCTCTTAAACATAAAGCTTCTCTGTTGGTTCTCAACTCTGCCATCACGTTAGAACATTTCATTTCCAGCATTCCACAGCTCTATCAACATTTACTTACACTTCAGTCTGATAGATCACAATTAACCATACATTAGTTGGAAGAAGCCACCCACACTGGCCAGTGTAATTTCATAGATGGCCTCAGGCCTGCTTTTTATACTCAGGCTGGGACTGAGGTGGACTGCCCTTCAGGCAAAGTGAGGATGCTTCACTAGGCGAACACCAGAATCCTTCCCCTGCGCCTTGTGGGCTCTGCCCCCCCCCCCCCACATCAGCATGGCCCCCCCACCTCCCACTCCACCTCACCCTCACCTCCCACTCCAGCATCGCCCCTACCTCGGCATCCCCCCCACCTTAGCATGGCCCCCCACCTCAACCTCCCCTCCCACTCCAGCATCACCCCACCACCTCAGCATGGCCTTCTTACCTCAGCATTCCCCCACCTCGGCATCACCCCCCTATCTCAGCATCCCCCCCCACCTCGGCATCACCCCCCTATCTCAGCATCCCCCCCACTCCAGCATCCCCCCACCACCTCAGCATGGCCTCCTTACCTCAGCATGCCCCCACCTCGGCATCACCCCCCTATCTCAGCATCCCCCCCACCTCGGCATCGCCCCCCTACCTCAGCATCCCCCCCACTCCAGCATCCCCCCACCACCTCAGCATGGCCTCCTTACCTCAGCATTCCCCCACCTCGGCATCACCCCCCCATCTCAGCATCCCCCCCACCTCGGCATCGCCCCCCTACCTCAGCATCCCCCCCACTCCAGCATCCCCCCACCACCTCAGCATGGCCTCCTTACCTCAGCATGCCCCCACCTCGGCATCACCCCCCTATCTCAGCATCCCCCCCCACCTCAGCATCGCCCCCCTACCTCAGCATCCCCCCACCACCTCAGCATGGCCTCCTTACCTCAGCATTCCCCCACCTCGGCATCACCCCCCCATCTCAGCATCCCCCCCACCTCGGCATCGCCCCCCTACCTCAGCATCCCCCCCACTCCAGCATCCCCCCACCACCTCAGCATGGCCTCCTTACCTCAGCATTCCCCCACCTCGGCATCACCCCCCCCATCTCAGCATCCCCCCCCACCTCGGCATCGGCCCCCTACCTCAGCATCCCCCCCCCACCTCAGCCTCACCTCCCACTCCAGCATCACCCCACCACCTCAGCACGGGCCCCCACCTCGGTATCGCCCCCCTACCTCAGCAGCCCCCTACCTCAGCAGCCCCCCCCCACTTCCGTATCTCCCCCCACCCCACCCCAGCATCGCCTGCCACACTTTTCATTCTTAAGCCACTAAACTCAGACCATCGACATACAAACCATATGGGCCACTAAATAATTTGTAAATATTTCAAATGTATCTCAAAACTGCATTGTCAAAGAATTATGAACCAGCCAGGCGAGATTTCAATAAACAGTTAACACGGGGCATCTCTACTGGGCAAAGAGCTGCAATAGGACCTGGCCTGACACCAAGACTCTCAAGAGACTCTTTTTCGGTCTAAAACAAACAGGTTTGGAAAAATGATCCGGAAATGCACAATTTAAAATTAGTAGAGCGGCTTAAGTAACCCTTCCTATAGCATTTTCAAACATTCAGACTTCCAGCACTTTCTGAAAGGAAGGGTGATCTTTCCGGTCCAGGTTCTTAAGTGTGCCTTCAAAATGTCATACGGAATTCTCAAGGAGAATATTCTCAATTTGTTCAGAAGAGCGGAGAAAATGGTGACCCTCGGGGTTAAAAGTTGAGAGAGAGGCCCCTGCTCTGAAACTGGCTCTTAACACGTTCGCTACAGACAGATGTGTCGAGGGGAACGGGGCTTCGAGAAGCGAGAGACGACTCACACTCGGGGCCGGGTCCACAAGCCGGAGGCAGAGACGCGGGGCGAACGGCCGGCCGGGGACGGGGACCAGCAACTTCCCGGCTCGGCTCGGCTCCCCGCGGCTCACGTGCGCCGGCCCCCTCCCCCGGGGGCGGGGGCGGGGGCGGCTCGCGCGGCCTCCAGCCGGGCCCCCTCGCCGCGCTCCCCTCGGCCGCGCGTCACCCCGGCCTCCGCTCCGGCCTGCGCGCAGCACCCCGCGAGCTGGGGGCGCCCTCCGTGACCGCCCCTCGGGCCGCGGCTTCAGGCTCTCCTCGTCCCCGTCCGCCCCGCGGCCCCACCGCAGCCCACCCCGCGCGCCGAACGGCCTACGTGACGGCGGCGGCGGCGGCGGCGACGCGGGGGCAGGGGTCCCGGCCTCCCCCGAGCGCCGAGGCCGCGCCGCGCCTCGGGGGCCCGCGCCCGCTTACCTGCGGCGGCTCCGCTCCCGACCCGCGCCGGCGCCCGCGGGCGGCCGAGGGGAGGCGGCGGCTGGACGGCGCGCTCGCCGGGGGCTGAGGGGGCGGGGCCGGCCGAGGACGCGCGCGAGGCCCGGGCGCCCGCCGCCGCCGCTGCCTCCGGAGCCGCCTGGGCCGCAGCCGAGCCGGGCGGCCCTCATGAATGGGACGCGGCGGCGGCGGCGGCGGCGGCCGAGCGGCGGGCGGGCAGGCGGCGCGCAGGCCCCTCCCCGGCCACGTGACGCCGCGCTCGGCCGCCGCCTCCCGGCCGCGCGGCGCCCTAGCTGCCTCCCGCCCGGGCCCGGGCCCGCGCTCGCCCAGAGCGGTGCTCTTCTAAAAAGAAAAAAAAGTTTCTGCTGGACCCCATGGCAACGTTGCGGCGCGTCAGGTGGAACTTAGAGCCCGGCTGCCAAAAAGAGAGACGGGCGAGCAAAATATTAAAGTGTGAAAAAGGGCAGCCCGGGTGGCGCAGCGGTTTGGCGCCGCCTTCAGCCCGGGGCCTCGTCCTGGAGACCCGGGATCGAGTCCCACGTCGGGCTCCCTGCATGCAGCCTGCTTCTCCCTCTGCCTCTCTCTGTCTCTCATGAATAAATAAATAAAATCTTTAAAAAATAAAGTGCAAAAAAAAAAAAAAAGGTATACAGTTGAATGCTTTATAATCCACTTGTGACCACCAGGAGCCTGTTTGGTTACTCCCCACTCCTCCCCGATCCTATTACACATTTAAAAATACACTGTTTAAGTAAGAGAGGGATTGCCAAAAGCGTCTATGACTGCATACTGGTTTTTATCTTTTTTTTGCAGCCTATTATATTATTAAGAGTTATGTATGGAAGTGCATGTCTTACTTCCAAATGTCACTTAATTTCTCAGTATGCATTCCGTGGATGATAATCCATATAACGTTGAGGATCTTGGAAAATAGGCATTTACATTAAGCTTCTGCCTAGGGATCCCGGCGGCAGCACATTTCTTCCCACCGACGGAGCCTGCTGTGGCTTGGCTGTGCGGGACCCAGGAAACAGGCTGCGAGTCTCAGGGCCCCCCTGTGGTTCCGCAGAAGGAACAGGGCAACCACTTCCTCATCTAAGTTCCTTGGCCTCTTTCGAATTCAGCCAAGCTTTGGCCCATCCTTAACCAAGGCCCTACTGAGACTACGTAGTTTCACGGCACAAGCACACTAAGAATTGCCCCCTTTTCTCTTGGCTTGCGAGTGAAATGAAAATTTTAAAAGACAAGAATTGGAATTCCTCTTCCAATATTTCAAGGCATTTTAATCCTCTGTGGAGAAGTGGAATTGAAGACAGAAAAAGAACTGGATCCTCACTTTCTACATCAGTAAAATGGAAATAGTAATGCCTTTCTCACAGGATTGTTTTGCCTATAAAGTGCCTAATTTAGCTTAATGTTTAGAACCTGGAACATGCTGTTACTGTTTGCCTCTTTCCTTTCTTCCATTTTTCCCACATAAGACTTTTTCCTGTTTCTCTCGGGCTATTTTTGCTACCTGCTGCCTTGGGAGGGAAATACTCTGCCAAGCTTCCTTCCTTCCTTTCATCATTCAGGAAGCCCTAGACATCCCCTCCCTTCCTCCAAACAACTTTAGATTTGTACCTCTGAATGATTCACATTTCTTATATTTCCTCATTCTCTGGTGTCTACCTAATTGACACCACGACTTAAGCAAAGTAGGGACTCATTAAATATCTGTTGCATGATATCCCTTCATTTCCTGCCCATGATGCCGAAGAAGTCTGCGGGGAACCACGAGGTACCCACCTACTCCACTGGAATGTCAGAGGAAGGAATATCTTCCTTCACCTGTCCTCTGGCCCCACCACCTTCCAGCTCCGTGGCGGACCTTCACTCTTCTTGTCTTCCCTGCTTTCCCAACTCAGGATTCAATCCTTAGCTTTAGCAGGTTCAGACTTCTCCCACTACTTAAAGGAGAAGGGGCAAGAGGAGGAGAGGGAAGGGAGGCTATCAACTTCTATCGCAGGTTCGCTCCCCAAGGTAGCCAAGCTACCTGGAAAGAGGAGTCTCTGCTTTTTCATTTCACCATCTTGTTCCACTTCTCTTCCTCCTCAGCACCTGAAACTGGTCAGGCTAAAAGTCAACAATGACCTTCTGGTTGCCAAATAGAGTGGATCTCTTTCAGTATTCTCTCTCACAATCTCTGCAGGGTGAGACACAGTTGACCACGATTTCCTTCTTGAAACTCCCCCTCCTCCAATCAGCCACAAACTCCTCTGAGAGCCTCACGCCTGTGCTTGGTGGCTTTAGACATCTTCACCAGCATGCCCACAGTGACATCCAATTCAGGCCCATCATGTTTGCTTCTTCAAACTTGCTCCTCCTGAATCTCCTACCCTGGCTAATTGCACCATCACCCATTTAGTCACCCTAGCCAGAAAAAACATGGTAGGGAGTCTCATTTCCCTCTACTCTCATTCCACGTATATCAAATCTGTTCATTTCTACGCTAAGACTCTCTGTAGAACTGCCATGTTGGCCACCTGCAGGGTCCTCCACGGTTGCGTTGCACAACCACGTGGCCTCACCCCTTTGGCGCCGAGGCCCTTGCTGTGTGTCTTAGGACCCGTTGCAGACACACCTGAGCTGATCTTCTGCCCTCCAGTTCTCCACAATTCTAAGTAACCTCCACTCTGAATTGCAGATCTACCTATAGCACAAGCTATTGGCAATCCATGCCTGGAGGGAAAAAGTCCCAAGTTCTCTAGCATGGCATCTGGGTGTTCTTTTTCTCTCCAATTTTCTCTCCTACTCCTTCCGGCTGGCGTGCTTTAGCCATTCCTTTTGAAACAGGATAATTTTTGAAATACTAACTTCTATCTTTCTCCGTACATTTTTATTCTTTCTCCCTCCCACCCCCACCCCATTTTAACAATGTAGTCAGGCATTCTGATTGTCTCAAGGAACTTCTGGAAAGCAGAAGTGGCCTGCAAGACGTTTCCTTTATGTCTTTAATTTTTTTTTTCTTTATGTCTTTAATTCCCAACCCTCTAAACTCATTGAGGAACAGATCTAGGTCAAGACGGAGAGAGCCAGTGAAAAAGGTTCTCTTTAAGGGAACCCAGAAGTGGGGAGGATTTTTCCCTAGAATAAGAATCAAGTCTCCCCAGCTCAGAGTTGGAAGGGAGGTCGTTTTATGCCCTCCCTCTGGCAGCTCCCATGGGAGGTGATTAAACCTTAGAGAAATAACTTTGTTGTTCCCAGCTTATGCATCTCTTCTCTGAGGACTGTCAATCCCAATGAAGAAGTGAAGTGATACAAGCTCGAATTAACAGAACTTGGTTTATCAGGAAATAACAGAGGAACAGCAATTTGGGAAATTCGTGCTGTAGAAAAAAAAAAAGTCTCAGCCTTCGGTAAAAGAGGCATTTACAGGAAATCATTCTCTCAGATCTTAAGTTCAGTTCTGTGGGTGAATGAGCAAGATTCTCCATTTCATATCCTCTGGTACCATTATAGATCAAAATCCTTTTCACAGGACAAAGACTACTTAGCATTTTCTGAGCCATCAAAGTATGCTTGGTTCTTTTAGAAATCCCAACAACAAACCTATGAGGTATCTCTATCATTAACACCAATTTACTAATGAAGGAACTGAGGCACAGAGAGTTTCAGTGACTTGCCTCAAGTCTCACAGCTAGTAAGCAGTGACCCTGGGTTTTGTCCCCAGGCATTCTCGACTCCCAAACCTGTATACTTAACCACCTGTTTTCACCACTGGTTAATTGCCTCTACCATCCTACCCCAATAACTTTTTTTCTCATGCTACTAGTTCATCTTGGATACAGATCAGAATTATAGCTTTTATTCCTCTCATAGTAGGTGCCCAATAAATATTTGACGAAAAATAAAATAAGGATTTTCATTTCTAGTAAGATGCTCAGGGAAGTGTCTGGACTAACTCTTTCAATGAAAATGGCAACAAAAATACTGAGTAAAATATTAAAAATATATTTTGGCATCTATAAACTGGCAAGAAGTTGAACAGTAGCACCAGGATACAGTAAAGGCCAGAAACCAGTGAGTTAAAAAGAACCCAAAGTCAACTCTTGCCTGGAAGGTATTCGCTGAATCTAATGAATTTGAATATTGGTTTTCTGTCCAAGAAAACCTATCCCAAACCTTGGGAGTCTTGGGGACAGAGGTGAAGCCTAGAGTCTGCTCTAAGCATGCAGTTTAAATACAAGTCTCAATAAAGTTGGGACTCCAAATGCAAGATCATAGAGTGAGAAAAAAAAATCAATTGTTTTTGAGCCCACCCAGAAACCTCACTAAAGTTGATCATAGATTGAGCCATATGGCAAGTTTCAACAAATTTTGAAATTTTTGCATATTGCACAGACCATATTTTCTTACTGCAATTAAGTCAAGAATCTTTTTTTTTTAAAGATAACTAGGGGGCACCTGGATGGCAAAGCCAGTTAAACATCAGTAATTCGGGATCCCTGGGTGGCTCAGCGGTTTGGCGCCTGCCTTTGGTCCAGGGTGTGATCCTGGAGTCCCGGGATCGAGTCCCATGTCAGGCTCCCGGCATGGAGCCTGCTTCTCCCTCCTCCTGTGTCTCTGCCTCTCTCTCTCTCTCTCTCTCTCTCTCTATGTCTATCATGGATAAATAAATAAATCTTTAAAAAAATCAGTAATTCTTGATTTCAGCTCAGGTAAAAAATCTCAGGGCTGTGAGATCAAGGCCCATTCTGCCCCCACCTACCCCATAGGGCTCTGTGTTCAGTGCAGAGTCTGCTTGTCCCTCTCCCTCCCTCTTTGCCATTCCCTCTTGCTGGCTCTTGTGCCCTCTCTATCTCTCTCAAATAAATAAATCTATTAAAAAAAATAAAAAGTAAAGATAACTAGATATACCCATTTGTTTGGAAACTCAAAGGTCAAAGAACAAATCATTCTGAAAATCTGACAATATTTAAATGCTATGTGTATTAAATATTTGATACTATATGAAGAAAGTTGAGAGATAAAACTAAAGAAGTAAAGGGAAATTTCTAGACCTAAAAGCTTATAATAAAAGAAAAAACAGTTTGGGGTGCTTGGATGGCTCAGTTGGTTGAGCAACCAACTCTTGATCTCAGCTCAGGTCTTGATCTCAGGGTCCTGAATTCATGCACTGGGCTCCATGCCCAGCATGGAGCCCACCTAAAAAAAAAAAAAAGAAAAGAAAAAAGAAAAGAAGAGAAAATAGTTTGAAATATGAAGAGTGAAGGAGTTAGAAAAAGAATTGCAAAATAAAGTCAAATAAAATAGAAGAAATAATTTAAAAAGGAAGAAAATAATAAAATTGAAAGTAAACATACAATCGAAAGGACCAAATAAACCAATCATTGGGAAAGATTTTAAAATTTTACAAATCTTTGGTAAAAATGATCAAGAAAAAAGAGAAGTCACAACAAACAATGTGAGCAATACAGAAAAAGTTATGATCACACATGATGCTAAAATTACAGATAAAAAAACTCTGTGAACATTTTTATGTGAATTAAATTTGAAATTTTAGAAAAAGTGGAAAAATTCCAAGAAATAGAAATATAAAACAAGACTAGATTCATAACCATTCAAGAACTTGAATCTATCATTAAATATTTTCTGTAGAGAAAAATCTAGGCTGAAATAATTTTACCTGTGACTTCTACCAAACATTCAAGGAATAAATGATGCTAATCTCACAGAAGCTATTCTAGAGTATAGAAAAAGAGAGATTATTCCTCAACTCATTTTATGAGGCTAGCATAACCTTATGCCAAAATTTGACTTGGAGAATGTAAGAAACAGAAATAGCAGGGGAATCTCACTCATGAATATAGACATAAAAGTCCTCAACAAAATTTCAATTTATGTTCAGCAAAATGATACATCATAACCAAATTGGTTCACCCAGGAATTTAGTTTCAGCTGAGAAAATCAATTAATGTAATTTATCACATTAAAGATTAAGGGAGAAAAATTGTATCATGATCTCAATAGATGCAAAAAAGCCTTTGATAAAATTCAATATCCACCTAGAAGAACTCGTAATAAACTAGGAATATTTTCCTTGATAAAGCATATTTACAAAAATCTACAGTAAACATCATAAGTAACCATTCCTTTTATTTTTTTATTTATTTTTATTTATTTATTTATTTGTTTGTTTATTTATTTATTTATATATTTTTTTTAACCATTCCTTTTAAAATGAGGAATAAGAGGGGCACCTGGATCGTTAAGTCAGTTAAGTGTTTGACTCTTGATTTGGGGTCAGGTCATAATCTCAGGGTTGTGAGATGGAGCCCCATGCCAGGCTCCATGCTACGTGTGGAGCCTACTTAAGATTCTCTCTCTTCTTCTGCCCCTCCCCCCACTCACACACTCTTTTTATCTCTCTCTAAAATAAAATGAGGAACAATAAAAGTATGCTGCCATCTCGAGTATTGTACTAGAGGACTGAAATAGTGGACTAAGGCAAGAAAAAGAAATAAAATATATACAGACTAGAAGAGAAGAATCACAATGACATGATAGTGTATGTAAGAAATTCAAAAGAATATGTTCATAAACTATAGAGATGAACATGAGAGTTTAGCAATATTTTGACTTCTAGCAATGTATATTGACTTTTGTAGGTACAAAAATGACAAAAGTCATTTAGCATCTATATATACCATCAATAAACAAATGAATTTTTAAAAGATGACAAAGTTTACTATAATTACCACATACTACTTAACCTATCATATTTCTATATGATTGCCCATTCTTCATTGAACCTAGCATAAAAATACACGGGTTTAACTTGCTTCTTCAGTTTTTCATTTTCCTATGAAGACTCTCATGTCTTGTAAAAAATAAATTTGTATGGTTTTCTCCTGTATATCTGTCTTTGTCAGTTTAATTTTCAGACCCAGCCTGGGACCCTAAGAGGTTCAAGAAAAACTTTTTCTTCCTATATAGTATCAAAACACAAAACACAAAGTACTTAAGAATGAGCCTAAGTAAAAATATGCAAGACTTTTATAATGAGAATTACAAAACTTCATTGAAAAGCTATAAGGAGGGATCCCTGGGTGGCGCAGCGGTTTGGCGCCTGCCTTTGGCCCAGGGCGCTATCCTGGAGACCCGGGATCGAATCCCACGTCGGGCTCCCGGAGCATGGAGCCTGCTTCTCCCTCTGCCTCTGTCTCTCTCTCTCCTGTCTCTCTCTCTCTCTCTCTATCATAAATAAATAAAAAAAAATTAAAAAAAAAGAAAAGCTATAAGGAACACCTAATTAAAGAAATATGAAAAAAAAAAAAAAGAAAAGAAATATACTGGGCAGCCCAGGTGGCTCAGCAGTTTAGCGCCACCTTCAGCTCAGGGCGTGATCCTGGAGATCAAGTCCCACGTCAGGCTCCCTGCATGGAGCCTGCTTCTCCCTCTGCCTGTGTCTCTGCCTCTCTTTCTCTCTCTCTCTCTCTCTCTCTCTGTCTCTCATGAATAAATACATAAAAATTTTTTTAAAAATATGATATTTGTGGATAGAAAGAACCAATCTCATAAAAATACTGATGTTCCACAAATTGACCTATAGATTCAATGCATTTCCATTCAAAACAGCAACAGAGTTCTCTTCTTGAAGAAGAACATAGAGGGAAGATTTACGCTCTTATATAGCAAACCTATAGTAGTCAGTAAGGGTAATATTGGGACAGGGATAGACAAATAGATTAATCAAACAAAATAGCCTAGAAACAGAGCCAGTATATATAGTCCTTTCATGTATGGTAGAGGTGGCAAGTCAGATCACTGGGGGAAAGGTAGACTTTGCAATAAATGGTGAAGAGGCAGTTGATAATCCACATGGAAAAGAATGTGGACTCTGTTCTTATGGCATATTCCCAAATCAGCCTTAGTTGGATTAAAGACACATACAAGAAAAACAAATTTGCTTTGTTGTCATCATTTCAAGGATATACTTCCTTTTTCATTTTGCCACTTCTGAAATTGTGATGTTTCTTATAATCAACAGCAACTTGTATTCAATGATATGTGATATATAACTTTTAGGAGACGGTATAGGAGAATATGTTAACAAATTCTGGGTAGGGAAGTTTTTCTTATATAAGATATAAAAAGCACTAACTGGAAAGAAAAAGATCGATAGATTTGATTAAAGTTAGAACTATTTAAAAAGATAAAATAGAGTAAAACAAAACAAAAATAAGCATTATTCTAGGAAAATATATTCACCACATATATAATCCACCAAATAGTTGGATCCAGAATATATGAAGAACCCCAATGAATCAATAAATAAGTCTAGCAATCTGTAGAAAAATTAGCAAAAGAAACAAAAGAATTACACACACAGAAAACATGAACAAATTATACATAAACATATGAAAGATACTTAGTTCCATTAGTAACCAGGGAAAAGTAAATTAAAACTATAATGAGATGCAACTACCCACTCAACAGAACGGCAAAAACTTTGAAAGTTGTTCAATGCCAAGTGTTGACAAGGGTATAGATTGACCAACAGAGCTCAGACACGCTGCTGGTTGGAATTCAAATGCATAACAACTTTAGAAAAAGGTTGGTATTACCTAGAAAGTTGAAATATACATACACAAAGCTTCAGGAATTTCAATGTTATGTATATATACCCTCTAAAAATCCTTGCACAAATGTATTCAGAGACACATACAAGAATCTTTACAGCACCATTGCTCTAATTGCAAAGAGCAAGAATCCAAATGTTCACCAAAGGTGGAATAGATAATTAAATTGTTGTACAGACAAGGAATACTATACAATTATCATCAGCATGAATGAATCTCAAAAATAAAATGTTAAGTGAAGAAGCAACAAAAGATTAAAGTATGATTCTACTTATTCTATTCCATAAATAGGCAATTCTAAACAAGATATCATTTAAAGATAAAAGCATAGGCAATAAAAACTAAAAGAAAAACAAGGAAGTGAGTAACAGAAATTTCAGGATAGGATTAGCTTTGATAGAAAGAGAAACCAGTAGTCTGAGAGTGGCATAGAGTATCATGGATAGAGTGTCTCGGGTGATGGGTATATAGGTGTTTGTGTGTATCTTTATTTTATGATAAAATTTAAAATAAATGAAGGAAAAATGAAATTGAATCAATCAATAAATAAATACCTCTCTGTATTTTTAAAAAATGTTATGGTGTGCCTCCAAGCTCTGTAAGTTTATCTTCATGGCTTGCAAGACAAATTTGGTATGTCTTGCAACTTCCCTAACAAGCTGCAGGGAGTAAATTCTTTTCAATAGTGTGATACACGGCTTGTTTTGTAATAAATCCTTCCAAATGATGAGCAAGATGGACCAGAAGTGCAAAAAGAAATACCAGAAGTACAAGAGCTCTTCTAAGAAGTCACTCACAATATATCTATTTCCAAATCATTCCAGTTAGGTTTGTTGGCATTCTTTTAAATCAGTGGTTATAATTCTTAGTCCTGAGAACAAAATCACCTAAAAATGGACTTTCTTATTTTCACTGGTTATGTGCTACTGGGATTATCAAACCAGGGACCTAGGAGGCAAATGGGTCTGACCTGCTGCGGGGTAGAAAACCCCTTAGGTCCTGTTGCTGCTTGAATCCTCCCAGTGGTGGTTTGTCCATCATGCTGGGGGCAGTTCATTCCATGATCAGGCACTAAGGATTTTGGCCCTACTCAGTAGGCAGAGCTATGTCTGGGAGACCTTCTCAGGATCACTCAGTGTCACCTAGGAGATGGACTTTGTCTGAAAATCATTCCCTTGTGAGAGTACCCACCACCTTCCATCATTGGGCCGTTTAGAGAAAACATTAGGAAGGATCTGATTATTAGCACCTCGAGATTTTTCCACTCATTTGTAGGGCCAAGTTTCATCAGCACATATTGTACGTTATAACCAAACAAATAATGGTAACAAAAATAATAATTTAGAAGTTATGGAGGGAGGAGAGATTTTAACCGGCCTAAGAAGGGCTCTGCCCCCAAGCATGTTAGAAAGCCCGCAGCGATTCACTGCACTGTCAAGACTCTGCGGCAACCATTCTGACGCCAGTCTGGACAACGTTTTCTCTGTGAATATTAACTTTCCTGTGCTTCCAGATTGCTTGTTTCAGCAGCTCCTGTCCTTATTTCTTTCCAGAACAGCCACTAATTTGAATGGAATGTCTGGACAACCACAAACTATTCTTAAAGAATGTGTTTGCCAAGTACATCTGGTCTCTTTATCCTCTTCCAAAAGACTTCAAAAACCGTCCTTTGTTCCTCCTTGGTCTGGGGGTGTTAGTCCTACATCATGATCCTGATGATGTGTGCACTCCTTCCCTTCTTTTGCTTCTCCTCATTTTCTCCCTTATGAAAGCTCTTCACTAAATTAATTTTCTTGGCAACACAAAAGGTTCTTCCTCTCCTCCCCCCTCACTCCCTCATATTTCTCTAAATGGCTTACGAATGCTAGACACATTTCTTCCAGTGTTAGAAAAGTCAGGGGGAAAGGGTATGGCCTTGTAGATTTTTTTTCTTGTTAGACCTCAAGCTTTGGTGTTTTTACTCAGGGAGTCTTTTGTTATTAAACAATAATCTCCAGAATTTATGAAATAAATGCTCAGCAAGCTTAGGGTGCTATGTACTTATTAATTAATTAGCTAATCTCTGGAGCATCATCTTGAGTGGGTTAGTTACTTCTTGAGTGGGTTAGTTACAATGTGCCTTCCACAAACTTCTGTGAGGAAAGAGACTACTTTTGAACGCAGGGATGGACCAAGTTTGTGAATATTACCTTCTGGGTGCAGAAGAATACAGCACGTGTCTCAGAGGGTACAGAGAGCAAGAAAAGGTAGAGCTGGAACAGGAATTCTCAAAAGTTTCATTGTTGAAACATGAGCCATTCCCAACTGTCCTTCATCCTCAGCCAACACATCCCACCCTCATTCCATCTTCCCCTTCATCACATAACACATGTTACTGAGACTTTCTGTTTTAGCTGGAGCAGAAAAGATAAAGGAAAGGTACAAACAGAGGAGTGGCAAGGAGGAAAATGATAAGAAGCCCAGGCCTCTGCAAAAAATCAGAAATCAGCTTTAGTAACTGACTGTTATTAACAGAATTAGCTTTTTTTTTTAATAAAGGTTTTATTGATTTATTCATGAGCGACACAGAGAGAGGCAGAGACATAGGCAGAGGGAGAAGGAGGCTTCCTGCCGTGAGCCCGATGCGAGACTCAATCCCAGGATCCCAGGATTCCGACCAGAGCTGAAGGCAGACACTTAACCACTGAGCTACCCAGGTGCCCCCGGAATTAACTTGTAGTAACTGAGCAAGAGCAGTTTGGGGTGAGGGATAGAGGGTGCTGTGGGAAAAAAATCTTCCCCATAGCTGATGTTATCAGCATCAAATAACAACCGTCCTTTCGAGATTTCTCATCTCCTCAAACTTTCCAGAATTGTTTTATGATCCTGCGCTAGAAAACGCAGCTCTGTGTGTCTACAGCCTGGGAGCAATTGCAGCCTGGGAAGGGGGGCCTTTGAAAAGATCCTAAAAGGGGGGATCCCTGGGTGGCTCGGCAGTTTGGCGCCTGCCTTTGGCCCAGGGCACAATCCTGGGGTCCCGGGATGGAGTCCTGGGTCGGGCTCCTGGCATGGAGCCTGCTTCTCCCTCCTCCTGTGTCTCTGCCTCTCTGTGTGTGTGTGTGTGTGTCTATCATAATAAACAAACAAACAAACAAACAAATAAATAAATAAATAAGTCTTAAAAAAAAATAGAAAGAAAGAAAAGATCCTAAAAGATAGTAAAGGAAATTCGAACTGGGGCTGTGGAATTTACAATGGAAACAAACACTTGATCTGCCCTCCTATTCTCAGATTTGAGTCTAAATTTAGATCATGGTATAGAAGAGCCTGTGAAGCTTTTCTTCCTAGGCAGGCATCTCTTTACTTCTTCTAATTTAGCTTCAGAGAGGAAGTTTTACATTGTTATTGTTTTGGAGATAGAAGCTTTTCAAGAGGCCAGCCCCCTTGGCTTCAGAGAGTCTTATCAACTCACTTCTGAGTTGTACTCAAGGAAACATGGTTGTAATGTTTGCTACAACTTCTTTTCATATCGCCATTAGATAGGGAGACCTGGAGGATGTTTGCCTGGGTGTAACCGATATGGTTGTTAGGAGCCAACTATTCCCCAATTTAAAGTTTCAACAGATATCAATGCCCTAGGCCTTTAAATGCCTGACTGGTTTTAAGAGAAAAACCCAGCAACCCGGAAATATCCACAGCAACAACATTAATTACCCCTGTGGTCATTCCTCAGCTAGACAAATGAGTTTCTGACAGCTTTGGTGACATATACCACCTACTCCCCACCATTTCTTCCATCCACCCTCTGGTCTGAAGTGTTAACTAGATATGCCCCCTGTCCTGCCATGTATGTCCTCCCAACCTGGCTCAAATTGGTCCCTCTTTCTGGAATGTTCTCCTGTACCCTCCATTCTACTAATTCTGCCAAGTTCTGAGCAAGTGCTGCATCTGCAAGAGTCTTTCCTAAGCTCATCAACTGGATGTAATTTTTCCTTTCATATTATTGAATGACAAAGCAATTTGCTTGTATTTCACATAATGCCCCATATTATGATTATTTATATGTAAATGCAATCTCTCTTTCCAGATTATTTGATACTTGATCACCTGATACATGGCTAGTTTATTATTGTCACTTCAATAACAACTAACACTGTGTAACATACTGCAGAAAAAGCTTAAGAAATATCTGATGCACAAATGGATGAATGTGGCCTTTTAAGTAAGAGCAAAGATGTATCTACGCAATAGGTGGATTGTGCCATATAGCTAATGTCCTGTGGGAAAACCGTTGCAGGACAGTGAGCAGTTTCCCTAGCCCTGTCCCAGAATATTTGCCTCTACCAATCTCCAACTTGGTTTCCCTCTTCTTCCTTCTATGTACCAGTCACATTCATCTCCTCATCACTGCTGGAAAATGTTATGCTCATTCCCAGTCTGCAGCTTTTGTTACAGCATTTTTCCGATCTGAAATGCCTGGCTTCTCTGCTTCTAATTGTCTTAGTCTTGCCCTCCCTTCAGGCTGAACTTAAAGTCTTCTTCTGTTTTATAAAAAGATTCAAGACAGATTTCTAAAAGAATTAACCTTCACTTTAAAAAATTCCTTTCATGTTCAAAGTCTCAGGAGCATGGCAGCAATATTACACGAAGTGAAATGTATCTGTATTTCTCCCACACATGCAGTATTTAATTTTCAAAGATTGTTAAAGACTCTTATGTCTTCCAAATTTAGTGCACTTCTAATTAAATGTTTTCCTGTCTCATTTCATTGGGAAAAGCCATAAAATGGCAGGCAGATCAATGAACAGCAGTGATATTTCTTTCAAACTTAGCATCATAAATCACCTTGGCTTTAGAGAGCCATACACATGCTAAGGATTGGTTTATTGGATTTAGTGATTTCCTCTTTGCAAAAATCTCAAAGATTGATGAAGGTGGCAAAGCATAAAGCAGAGAGGTGTCTAGGTATGGGTGTTTGTGTTCTGGTTGTGGTGTTTGTGTGTAAAATGTGTGTTAAAAAATAGGGATCCCTGGGTGGCTCAGTGGTTTAGCACCTGTCTTCGGCCCAGGGTATGGTCCTGGAGTCCCAGGATCGAGTCCCACATCGGGCTCCCTATGTGGAGCCTGCTTCTCCCTTTGCCTGTGTCTCTGCCTCTCTCTCTCTCTCTCTCTGCATCTCTCATGAATAAATAAATAAATAAAATCTTAAAAAAAAAAAGATGAAGTTGGCTTTTTCAACCTTGGATCACATATTTTAAAAGAGCTGGGTTGAAATATTTGGAGGGGACTGAAAAAGCAATTATGGGAGTCATGGGAAATTTTTCATTCACATTTCTTAAGAGGGGGGTAGGCAATGCATCTGTTTAAGAAAAAGAAAAATGGGAGCTGAATTTATAGAAGCCCCATAAAGGAGAGCAAAGTAAGAAATTTACAATTTAAAGCTTAAAAATGTGGTAACTATTAAACAAATTCCTAATTAAATAAAAGGGAAGATGGAAGAAGGAAAATTTCCTAAATTCCCAGAAACTGGAATTATGAAATTTGGACACATGATAAAAAATTTATCTTAACTTTCACAATTGTATGAAGAATAAATTAATGTTTATAATAATATATAGCATAGAAAATTCTAGGAATTCAACTAAACCAATCTAAAAAGACTTATAATGGGATATGTATTTGTGAACTAAACATATCTTACCTTTTAGTATATGATAGACATATGATTTTATATGGATATTCCCAGCTAATTTTTATTCATTGATTAATCCTTTTGTCACTCCAGTTGGGTCCATGGCCTTGTTTATGTCTCATATATATAAATGCAGAAGCTACTAACTAACTAAGCAAGTTGTGTGACTTGCCCAAAGATACTCAGTTAATCACAGTGGAGCTACTTGTGAACAGAGA
Source organism: Vulpes vulpes (assembly GCF_048418805.1). Taxonomy (NCBI): domain Eukaryota; kingdom Metazoa; phylum Chordata; class Mammalia; order Carnivora; family Canidae; genus Vulpes; species Vulpes vulpes. Next base: position 90,643,658 of record NC_132792.1, on the reverse strand, counting down.
AAAACCTCTGACTCACCATGTATGTAGCCTTTCCTGGTTGTGAACATTTTCTTCCTGTTTATATTTTCAATTTAACCAGCATATACTGTGTACCCAGAAAGATTCTAAACATGGCACAAGGCAGAGGGAAAGAAAGCACAGTTTCTTTCTGGCTTTCCCTACCAAGATTCTTACATTGGGGTTTTCCGTGAACATAGGAAAGGATTTTGGACATGGGGCAGTCACCATGTGATAAATGTCTACTGTCAGGCCAAAGCTTTAAGTAGAAGTTAGTTATAAAGTAAACAAACATTTTGCTTCCTAAAATTTGCTGTTTGGGCGCTCAGGTGGGTGGCTCAGTTGGTTAAGCATCTGCTTAGTTAAGCATTTGCTTAACCAACCGTCTGAGTTGGTTAAGCCACGGCTCAGGTCGTGATCCCAGGGTCCTAGGACTGAGCCCCGCACTGGACTCCCTTCTCCATAGGGAGCCTGCTTCTCCCTCTGTCTCTGCCTGCACTCTCCCTGCTTGTGTGCACTCTCTCTGTCTCTCTGTGTCAAATAAATAAATAAAATCCTTTAAAAAATGCTCTTTATTGAAAGTTGGTGCTAAACAAATGTTAGTTCTAGCTACTCACTCAACCATGTTGTTTAGTATTTCGTGTCTGGACATGTTGCATCCTAAAACGAAACTGACTTTTTTATACCATAATAAAGATCATTTAAATATCACATTTTCACTTAAAAGATTAGATTTCTTCTAAGTATTCAAAAGGACACAACCTCTAACCTTCTGTGGCTCCTCTAAGACTACATAATCTATTGGACAAATGTAAAAGCATTGTCCTAATAAGTGTTTTACATGTATTATCAACTCTGTCCCTGCAACAACTCTAAGAGGTAGGCATTATTTATTATCTCCATGTTACAGATAAAATATGGATGCCCAAAATATTGAGTAACTTGCTTAAGATCACACAATTAGTAAGTGGCAATTGGCCTCAGACTGGCAGGCCCCAAAGCCACCACGATATGTAAGCACATGTGAGAAATAGACCATCATAGACGTTTGACTTTATATGAAGTCTTTGCAAAATTTAGTTTTTCCCATACATTGTGTGCTCCCCCACCCATCTGATCCACCAAAATTTTAATTTAAAGATTTTTTTAAAAAGATTTTATTTATTCATGATAGACACAGGGAGAGAGAGAGAAAGAGAAAGAGAGAGAGAGAGAGAGAGACAGGCAGAGGGAGAAGCAGGCTTCATGCAGGGAGCCCGACTGGGACTCGATCCCAGATCGACAGGATCACGCCCTGGGCCAAAGGCAGGTGCTAAACCACTGAGCCACCCAGGGATCTCCAAAGACTTTTTTAAAATTTATTCATGAGAGACAGAGAGAGAGAGAGAGAGAGGCAGAGACACTGGCAGAGGGAGAAGCAGGCTCCACACAGGGAGCCCAACGTGAGACTCGATCCCGGGTCTCCAGGATCACGCCCTGGGCTGAAGGCGGCACTAAACCCCTAAGCCACCAGGGCTGCCCGATCCACTAAAATTTTATAAACCAGGAAAACAATGTCATCTCAATCATTAGAAGTACAGAACTAGGGAACTTTTAATGTCTGCACAAATCAATGTAAATGAAATCATGAAAAAGGTATGAGAGAGAGAAAAAAAAATCTTTTTAAAACTTTTTCAGACTCAGGGGCACCTGGATGACTCAGTGGTTGAGCATCTGCCTTTGGCTCAGGTCATGATCCTGTAGTCCTGGGGTAGATAGAGTCTTGTATTGGGCTCCCTGCAGGAAGCCTGTTTCTCCCTCTGCCTATGTCTCTGCCTCTCTCTGTGTCTCTCATGAATAAATAAAATCTTGAGGAAAAAAAAAAAAAAACTTCTTCAGACTTAAGAGAATTACTAATTTAACCAATGTCTTTCACCTTTCAATCCTTAAGGTGATAGATTTTATTTCTTGGGAGATGGTTATTGTGTCTGTTTTTAACATCTCACAGCACCATAAAGAAACAAACTGACATGACAAAAACAAAAGATCCCACCAAGTCTGAATTTAAAATAAGACAAGAAAGCATAGGGCTTCTCAGAGGTAAACATTAAATAGATTGCCACTGAGCATGTATCTTTGCATTATGTAAATCAGAAACTCTAGAAAGTCTAATCAAGTCAAATTATGCCCATCACACCTTAGAGCAGCCATTTGGAAGCATCTCATGTTATTTCCTTCTTACTCCTAATTTCACCTGACATTCATTGCCCAAAGGTTATTTCTACAAAGCGTATTTCTGCACATATTTCCATGTGGTCTCCTTTATCACATGTCCTTAGGTCTTTTCTCCCCAACTCTTAATATTGAGCCTCATTTCTTTTTCAGGCCTTTGCAACTCAGTTCTTGCTTCACTGCATTTCAGTAATTCATGTTGTACAGCATTTGTTTTTCCCAGAGGTTCTAGTCTGAGCCATATAGAGAGATGCTCTCTTGATACCTGGTAAAGTGAGGTGGTCGCTATGTCAGGAGATCATTTGGGTGGGGTTTTCTCCACTGATTACCAACAATCATTTGGCTCTACAGATGTGGCATAACTAGAATCCTGAAACACCCGGCTCCCCTTGAAACACAGTCTCTAGTATGGACCCCAGATTTAGCATCAGGGGCCTTTGTTAAAATAAAATATGTTTTTCAAAAGGGATTAGAATTTCCAAGAGGAGTCCCATCACTCAGCTTAGAGGACGCTGAGGGAACAATGCTCAGGACAGGGATGTTGTGAAGGGGCTGGTTCTTGGGGCAGGTGGACTGTGGTGGGAGACTGGCCTGATGTGAGCATCACAGCCCAAGGGCTGGAAGTTTGACAGCCAAGAACCAGCATCAGATGAGTCGGCTGTAGGTGCACTGCACAGAGGGCAGGTGTAAATACCAAATGGAAGAAGACAATTCCCCAGAGTGGGAGACTGCTCCAGACTAACTGATTAGTTACATGATACCAGGAATGCTTACTTAAGTCCGCCCCCTGCCTCCCCATAAAGCCCAGAAAAACAATAAAACTCACTTCGCAGAAAGAAGTTTTCTTGTGCAAAGTGAATGGAGAAATTCGTGAGGTATTCTGGGGCTTTAGTTATTCCAATACTTGGAGTGAAAATATGCTCCTATATACTTATTTGCCTAAAACTTAACTCCAATTGTCACAACAAACCAAAGTGAAGAAGGAAGTAGGACTTGCAAACATATTTTATAGACAGCTGCCATCTGTCTTGAAATGGTGAAAGCCTCCTCAAGAACAGCTCTTGCCCTGATTCTTATCTCTTATTTATTTAATCCCCTCCCACTTTTTCTTGGTCCTTTCCATGGCAAAGTGTTCACTCTCTCCAATAATACAGAAATTGTCCTGGCTCTTTGGGCAAGGTCATGGGAAACTGGATGTTTCCACGGCGGTGTAATAGAGGAAATCCTTAGATGTTTGGGGCAACTGACATTTCTACCCCTCCTCCTTGTCAAGGACGGCGTTCTTTTCATACCCAAAAGCGAGTCAGGAACTCATCTAACAAAGGTGGCTTCTCACCTGGGGTTTTAGACCAGTACCTCAGTGCAGCTGGGGAGAGAAAGTCACAGGGCTGCAGTGTTAAGTTCCCACACTTACTTGTCACATGACCTTGAGAAAAGTACTGTCACTTCCCTGTTAGTTTACCCATCTATAAAATGGGGATCAAAGACCTGACCTTGAACGGCCTCACCAGATTGTGAGTATTACCTCATGTATGTCCAAAGTGCTGTCTCATCTAGGAAGAACTTTAAAAACATATCTCATGCAGAATAGGTGATGTAAGAAAATTTCACAAAAATGAATTCCTGTTTCTATACATTTCGAATGATTTCTGTACTATGAATGGATACAGAAGCACTTCCATAATATGTTCTATTTGCCCTTTGAAAAGTTACCCTCAGGAAAACAAGGTAGGAACTAAAGGAGGGAAGTGGGAAGAGAAGCCCCTTGTTATTCACCTAATATGTGGCAGGTGCTTTCCTGGGCACTTTTTAAAGAAATGAACTCATTTAATCCTCACAAAATTGCCATATGGGAGAGAGTGCAATGTTCTTACCCCTGCTTTCCAGTATTGTGGGTGGGGAATGTAACTTCTACACAGTCAGAAAGTGGTGGAGTTGAGGCCAATTCAGTCTAGCTCCATGATTCTTCCCCTGCACTAGAAGAATCCAACTCAACTCTATTGCTCAATGGTATTGCTAATCTACAAGGGAACAGTGATTACAGAGTCATCAGGGGAAAAAATTTATACACACAAAAGACTTGATTTTGTCCCAAATGGCCTTTAGTGAGTCAAACTTTTAGCACAAGACACAGAACTTTTGGTGGCAAGTAGCAAGACTCATTTGAATAGGTTTAGCTTAATGAGTTGAATAAGGCCCTATCACCACTGCAATATTTAATAAGATAGCATCTGAATGGTAAAAATTTAATAGGTTGCTTTCGATTCTAGTCAGGAGTGGTGGGTCCAGCTTTTTGACCCAGTCTGGTGATTGATTCTATATTTTATGTGCTAATTTTTTCCAATTGTGATAGCAAGGATTCCTACTTAGGAAAGAAAGAAAATAATGACATATTTAGCCCTCAGGGATAAAGATCTCCTGAAAATGTTTGAAATATATATAACATAGCCAGGGCTTCTATTCCAGATTTCTTTATATTACTGTCACAGTCCTCATAGCTTCACCTAGATTATCTCATGCACCTACCTCTTCAAAGGGCCTCCTATTGTGGAAAAGTAGTCTGTGAATTCCAGAAAATAGTTTTAAAAGGTCTGAGGATTATGAACAGCTCTGGTGTAGCTTCTGCTTGCTGAAATGGCTTAACTGTGCAGATGGGTCCCCATGGATGGGCTGGGGTTGGGTTGACAGGGAGAAGTGTTTACTCAAGACTAAGCAGGCCAATCCTGGTGGAAGGTAGCCAAGATCGAGCAAGGCAATACAGAGCACCCTGGGGAGTCCTGAGAGGGCAAAGGCTCCTTCTGTGAGGAGGAAGTGCCATGCCAGACCCAGGCTGGGCTGCACCAGTACCAGAATGCTTAAGGGTGCTTATTTCAAGGCCAGCTGAGAGTGAGGCAATGGAAGCCAAAAGGTAACCCAGGTTGCTGTAAAATGAGCAAGACAGTTTGCATGATGAGGCCAAGGGATGGCAACAGGAAGCAGAAGCAGCAATTCCTTATCTTATATTCAGCTTGTTCACTTATGATGAAATATTTATGGAGAAGCTACTACATGCCAAGAGTTGAGAAATGCGATAAGGCATCATATGCAGTGTCTGTCCTCAAGAAAATTTCCTCCCTTGCTTGGGTCCATTGGTTGGTCTGAGACATCTAAGATCATAGGCTTTCTTTGCAGTTAAAGCGTTCTTTCTCTCTCTCTCTTTAAAGATTTATTTATTTTAAAGAGAGAGAGAAAGAGAGAGTAGGGGGAGGGTCAGAAGGAGAGGAGAGAGAGAGAATCCTCACGCAGGCTCCTGGATGAGCACAGAGCCAAATGTGGGGCTCCATCCCACCTCTGCAAGATCACAACATGAGCCTAAATCAAATCAAATCTGACACTCAACTGACTGAGCCACCTAGGCACCCCTGCATCTAAGCTCTTACCATCACCCTGGACCCCTGAGTCCTGCGTTTCTTAGCTGCCACACTGCCCACAAAACTGGACTACACATGAGATGCTCCTCCTCCCTACACCGCTCCTCCCCATCCCCCCACTACTCCTGCCCAGGCCCAGAGCTGCTCCCCCTCACCTGCTGGTCTTTTATGCAGCTGTTCCAAATCTTTCCCACTCTCCTCCAGCCATAAATACACCCTTGTACTTTACTCCATCCATCACCTTAGCTCTCTAATTCCAGGAAACCTGCCCAAGTACATAAAAAAATGTGCGACGTCTTCACGCTTTCTCTCACCTTTCCCTCTGGCCTCCTTTTCTTCCCTCTTGTCCCAGGGAAACCTCATCTGGCTTCTCCACAGCACCTTTCTCTCTGCTCCCAAGTAGATGGATACCATTCATTCTAAAAAGAAAAGCTTTCCTCCAGCAGGGCATCTCTTATCCTGCTTCAATCTGAGCTCTTCCTTCTTTTCAATGAAAATTTCCCAATGGAGGAAGGTGCATCTGTGCCTCTGGCAGCTTGTCTCTGTTTTCTCCTAGCCCACTTGTGCTGCTCCCCGCTCCCAGCGCCCCCTGCAGAGGTCACTGTGAATCCTGGAGCTCACCTTCTACAATTCCTGGTACATGCCACATTCCTGTTTCTCCTATTTTCTGACAGCCCTTTTTTCAGATCTTGTCCTGGTTCTCCCTTGTCTCCTGGAGATTAACTTAGGTCAACTCAGGCGCTAGCATTCTCTTACCCCATCGCTCTTTCTTGGGAGACTTCACACACTCTGCATTGCTACTGTCCCACCACGGCAGGACCTTCTAATGTATGTGTAGGGACTTGGTATTTTCCTCAGTTTCAGATCCAAGTTTACGACTGCTTGCTAGACATCAATTCCAATTCAATACCCCCAGATCCAAATGCATTCTCTCTTCCCCAAATTCTTTACCTCTGTCTCCTAAATCTTAAACACATTACCATTATCCCGGACGCTCAAGCTTGAGGCTTCAGTGGTCTCCAATGCCCCTAATCTCTGCCTCTTCCTCATCCACACCATTTCATGCTCACCCCAGGTCTGTTCTTTGGGAGCATCTTCACGTCTGTGCCCTCTTTCCTATTCCTTCTGCTACTTTTACAGTTCAGGATTTGGAAGCATGCAGTGCAGTTGGAAATATGGAGGCCAGCAGAACAGATTCAAATTCCGATTCCCCTGGGACCTATGAATAGAGCCAGGAAAAGTCACTCTGGGTCTCTATTTCCTCATCTAAAAATCAAGGTGATAACACCTTCCTCTTGGAGCTGTCAAGAAGATTAATGTAAGGCATAGTGCATGTAAAGGGCCAACGACTATGTGTGCGACAATGTAGACATCAAAATATGTTAATTTTCTTCTTCTTTTTTTTTTTTTTTAGATTTTATTGATTTATTCATGAGAGAGAGAGAGAGAGAGAGAGAGAGAGAGAGAGAGAGGCAGAGACACAGGGACAGGGAGAAGCAGGCTCCATCCCGGGAGCCTGGTGCGGGACTCCATCCCAGGACTCCAGGATCACGTCCTGGGCCAAAGGCAGGCGCTAAACTGCTGAGCCACCCAGGGATCCCCATTCTTCTCTTTCTTTTACTCAGATTGTTTTGAAATTCACTTTTGTTAACTATTTTCCTACTTTGTTTTCTCTTTGCAATCTATCCCATATGCTATCACCAATTATCTTTCCAAAACTTGGATTTAATATTCAGTTATTTTCCTGGTCAACTATTTCTGGTATTTTCCTATCACCTGAATATTGCCTGCTAATCTTCCATGGCATGATAGTCTAGGCCTTCCGTGATTTGAGGCTTTTTATTTCCACTGGCCTGTAAGCACTTCTGCAGGACTATAAATATCCACAGGGTCCTTCTTCTGCGGAAAGACGTTCAATTTTTAGCTGCACTCATGCCATTCAGAAAAGACTCCATTTCCCAACTTGTTTTGGCTTTCAGTAACCAGGTGATGAAGTCCTCACTAATGGGATATAAGTAGAATGGTCCTGTGGTGACTTCTGGGAACCTTCCTGTGGTCACTGGCCAGATAGGCAAGAGGTGTTTCTAATTTTTAAAAAAGGTGGAACTCAGGTTTAGTATTTTCTCTAGGTGCCTAAATAAGCTAGGGTGTTGATACAGAAATATTTTCATAAGAAAATGGTTTTACCTAGTATATCTTACTCTGAGGCATCTCAGCAAGCCAGAATGAACCTGAACCTGAATATGAGTTTGTGTCTGCATTGGCCTTGAGGAGTTGGATAGTAAACAAAGAGGCACTGTTAAAAATGTGTCAGGTTAGATTATGTAATGGTGTCGCCAAAGTGGAGGAAAGCTATTAAAAGAATGACAGTAAGAAGAGTAAGAGAGCTAGAAAGTAGCTGGACTTGCTGCACAGTATGCAACAGCCAATATTATTTTAAAATAAATTCTAAGAGAACAGTGTGGTATCTGACACACACAGGTCTATGAAAACACTGTGGCATACCCAGGAAGAATGGATATATTTGTAAATAGTGTTCCACTGGGTGCTACTGTAAGTAAAAACAATCAAGCTTGAACTCAAAGTCTGTCATGAAGTGTGACACGGAATCTTTTTCATTGAGTGTCAATAGAAAGTTATGAATCAAGGGGTTTTAGTAATTTATTCAATGCCACTTCTTGCCATCATTTTGAAATTGCTGAAATGGATATAATGAGTTCAGAAAGCAAAGCTGATGCCTTTGTGAGAGATGGAGGCACATTCATCCTCTGGGTGGGATTGCCTCTGGAGATCCCCTGCTTCTTGGAATTTGCCTAAGTAAACATATATACCCAACATGTGTTTTTGCGCAGAAGGAGGCATTAATAGGCTAGGGTGGCTTTAGCCAAGTATTCATTAGCTTATTTTATTGATCTTTTCCTATTCCATTTGGAATTTTACTCTCTCCTTTCAGTTACAGCAAAACAGCTGGAAAATGAGGAGATGTATCTTCCCAATGAATGTTTAATATTTATTGAATAATTGAGTGAATAAATGATGTCAACACATTTCTATAAATTGTTGCTATAACTAGATAATCATCTGCTTTATGTTACTTCTTAGTTACTGAAGGACAATAATGATGTGTTTATCAATCAGTATTTATTGCTCAATCCCTGATTATCACACAGTCCCAGTAATCATACAGTCAACTACTATATAGTGCGCTTATCAATCAGTGTTCACAGCATGCCAATTTCTGTGTTAGTGTGAGGAATTCATAAGGCTAATTTTATACACTGAGTAAAAAATACACACAAATGGAAAATAATTTCATTCTAACATGTAAACATACTACTCATTGTAAATAAAATAGGAGTTCAAAGGAGAAATATGCACACAGCCTGGAAGGAAAGTTAAAAGTGACTTCATGGAGCAGATAAGCAGCAAAGAACAATTAGGATTTGATGAGGCAATATGAAGGAAACAGTGATTCTAGGGGCTGGAAAGTCACGAGCCAAGCTCACAAGACAAACTCATGAAATTTCGAGTAGAAGAATAGCAAAAAGTACATTCTGGAATACTAGTCTGGTTGTGTTCACTGGGATAGAAAAATGCTTTTTTTTCTTCTCACAACACAGGGCCTAGGGCATCATGGAGCCCTAATCCATGTGTGTTGAGATAAATGAATGTCTTATTTATAATAGAAATAATCATTCTCCCTCCTTTATACCATTGGGAATACAATAAGTGACATGGTTCCTTTCTTTCTACCTTCCATTTTTCTTTCTTTTTAAATTTTCTCTGATTTTTCCATCTTCAGACTCATTTCCCATCTTTCTCTCCTTCTTTTAGTTTCTTGGCCTGTTTGGAGTTTAAAGTAGACATGCAGGAAATGAGATAGAAGGCAGCACAGGACAGTGATGACGGCTGATCCTGTGTCCAGGACAATAGATGAGCGGTCACTGTACTTATCACCTGACATTTCCTCCCACAATGTTCCCACTCTGACTCCAGGAAGATGCCAGAACCATCTTTGCCAAGCCTTACAATATTGCCTGTCTTCCAGCTGAAGCTACTGCATTAACTATGTTTCCCAAAGTAGGATAATTTAGTCATCAGAAAAAGCATATCTTATAAAAAGAACGTTGTACCTCCTTGTTTATTTATGGGCATCATTATTTTCTGACAAGAGTTTCTTTTTATAATTAGGTAATTCAGTTTGAGTCAACTGCTTCTTTGTGATAGATACTGTCCGAATAAATATTGTGAATTAAAAGCTTTATTTGTTAAAGTTAATTAAGTCTTACAGCAGAATTTTAAGGCTGGTATATATGTATTTTCTGCACAGCTAGGAAATAAAGTCAAATTGGATATTTTCTATGATGACCAAATATGCTCACATTTGGTTTTGCTTTCATACAAAACATAATAAAGCACAAAGACGGAAAAAAACAAAATAAACTAAGAATCATCAGCAATCATCCCACCCTGTAGATACAAATTGTTATGTATATCATGTTATATATAAAACAGCTTGATATATGTATCTTTTTATTTTTCCTCTTTATTTATTTATATGATTTTAAATTTAAAAAAAATGAAAAGCATTTTCTTTTCCAATTGGGCAATATATCGATCAATACTGCTGCTCAGCATTCCCTCTGTGGATGACTGTTTTTCTTAGCCAATCTCCTATCCTTTAGTATTAAAATTGCTATCCATGTTTGATATCATAAGTAGTGTTATATTAAACATTTTTATTCAAATATCTTAATACATCATCTCTCTTTCCTTACAATAAATTGTCTAATGTGGAGTTTCTCTGTTCATGAGTAAACATTTAAAAAATTTTTCCATCCATGTTTCTGCTTCTCCTCCTTCCCTTTTTACAAAACTTCTTAGTTGTACTCTTAGGAAACAATGCCATGCCCAGATATATTGTGAAGGCCCAAACTTTCTGGCTCAGGTGCTGGATATATCTGCTCTTTTCCACATAAAAACCTGTTCTCTATAAATAACCTGATAAATGAATTCTCACCTGAGGGTGAGGTTGTGAGAATGTCACAGTTGGGAGCAACCTTTGCTGAGAGGTGCTTGCTAATTACTGAAAGGAGCGGATGAGGTATGCCTGCCTGGGTTGGCATAAATCATCTCTCCCACAAGGTTTACATTTTAGCAGGAAGTCACCTGACGATGAAGAAATGGTTTCTTAAATATATAATTTCAGCCACCTGTGAAGAAGTAGGGGCACCTATTCTGGGCAAGGCGAAGACAATAAATCTTGTTATTTCTGCAACCTCCTCCATTCATTGTTTCTTATTCTGCTGACTCGTAAGGGGCTGCTGGGGGGAAAATATCTCTGAACTCCCAAATTTAGACTTTCCACTGTCTGGCCATGACATGTTATTTTCTGGCCTACTTAGTGAAATGCTTCATTCCAAATGGTTTCATCTTCTTGAGATTACTTATCCATTGAATATCATTTTTTCCAATGTTCTTCTCCCCTTGTTGCCCAGCCTTAGACTCCATGGTCTAACTCCGTAATCACCTCCTCGCAAACTGGTCTTGACTCTATCTTGCCACTGTCTCTCTCCATATACTCACCTGGCAAAGTGTCTGTCCTCCATCATAAGTGCACTCGTGCAACTGAATACTATAGAAAGTTGCACAATGCTGCTGGCCAGTCTCATCTTAAATATGTGTCACAGATTTCTATGGGCCCTTGACACTTCCTGGAACCCCCACCATATCTCCTGCTCTCTAAGCTGTTCATGTTGTTCCCTTTCCTCTCTCCCTAACCTGATCCTCATCTCCCTCCTGCATCTTCATTTGCTGCTGATGACTTTGCCTTGGAATTCATGAAGAAGATGGAAACAATTAGATAGGAGCTTCCTCATCATCTTACTATTAACCTCCTACCTCTGCTGTCCTCTCTTCTATTATGGCTTAGGGAAAGGGGCTCCATCCCTGTAGAGCCAGACTCCTGTCTGTGCTCGGGATGTCATCCCTTCTTGCTCCTCAAGGGCGTCAGTCTGCATCTTCACTGTCTCACTCTCAATCGGCCTCATCAGCATCTTTCCATGTCTTAGCATCCTAGATGACTCTCCCCACCTTGCTCCAGGGCCCCTTCAACTACCATGTCACTTCTTTACTCCCCAAACAACTACTTGAAATAATGATCTTTTCTCTGTGTACACTTTTTCCATTTCCATTTACTTTTTCCATTTCCATTTACTTTCAAACCCACTCCAAGGCTTCTGTTACTAAAACTAAACTCAGTCAATGCCAAACATCATCCTCATCTGATATAGCTATCCACTCTGGGATGGACATTCTTCTCTTTTGCCTACCTGACACTCCCTGGTCCTCTTCTTACCTCCGAAGCCACTCTTTCCCAGTTGCCTTTACCCAATTCTCCTCCCCTTCTGGAAATCCAATTAATATATTTTTCATGTATAGGATTTCTATAGAAAGAAATCCAAATTCTTTTCCAAATTAATATGTCATTTTGTCCATAATATGTGATTCCTACATTATAGGACATATTTCTTCTTTTACTTCTTTCAATATTTTAAACGCAATTATTTTATAGATTCCTTCATATTGTTCTAGTACCTCTCATTCTTAGATGGGAATTGTCTTACTTGTGATTCACCCTTGGGTGGTTCATTTCCTGGATGGTTTATAACTTTTTCCTATGAGCTCATTTATGGTGGGTGTTGTTTACTATGAGTCCCACCTTCTTTGGTTTTGTAGACACATTAGAGGAAGGACAGGTTAGCTTCTTGTGGCCTCTCAGGACTGGTTTCCTTGAGTGTTCTAGTCTCTTGTTTCACAGATGGGAAAACTCCTTGGCCTTATACAGGAGTTCTTCTGACACAGGTTAATGGCTTCATCTTCTGACATGTGTGAACATCATGTATTTGATTTGTGAACATTGGATGTATGAATATCAAAACCTCAGCTCCCAACTCCTAAAGCTTGTGTCAAGTTCTAATACCTTTATCTGTCCAATTTTACTCTTGCGCTCTACTTTGACTTTGAACTTATTGTTCATTTGCCAACCCCTAAAAGTTACTTTCATTCAACAAATATTTATCAAATGCCTATGAATGTACTAGGCACAATTCTAAGCCCTAGAGAGTCAGTAATGAAGTAAATACTGTCTTTGCCCTCAAGCATTACACTTTTGAGAGATTTCTCTTTCTTCTCCCATGCTCTAAATGTCTTAGAAACAATTTTGTTATATGTTATCCAGCATTTCTATTTATTTGGAGTGTATATGTATGTGGGAGTTACAGGGATAGGGCATCTTCCTGCAGCAGCTCTGTCTGCCAGAATGCCCAGCTGTTCCTCTTCCCCCACCTGTGCCCAGTGAAGTTGAGAGGATGGTAAGGCTTCAGGCATACCTTGCAGACTGTGAATATATTTCCATCCACATGTAACCTGAGAGGCAGCTGAGTAGAATTAACTATTAAAAGCGTGTGTGGACTTTGGAGCCAAAATGCCTAGGCTCAAAATCCAGCCAAACCACTTAATAGTTATGTAGTCTTGGACAAATATTTCTCCTGGTGCCTCAGTTTTCTCATCTGAGAAAGTCCAATAATAGTATCTTCTTTATTATTATTTAGTATCTGCTTCTTTATATTATTTAGTATCTGCTTATTAAAAGGATTCACTGTCGGGATCCCTGGGTGGCGCAGTGGTTTGGCGCCTGCCTTTGGCCCAGGGCGCGATCCTGGAGACTCGGGATCGAATCCCACATCAGGCTTCCGGTGCATGGAGCCTGCTTCTCCCTCCACCTGTGTCTCTGCCTCTCTCTCTCTCTCTCTGTGACTATCATAAATAAAAAAAAAAAAAAAAAAAAAAATTAAAAAAAAAATAAATAAAAAAAAAATAAAAGGATTCACTGTCTAAAATGCTTAAAACGGTTTCTGGCATATTGTAAATATTTTTTAAAAATTTTTATTTATTTATTTTAGAGAGAGATAGAGAATGCAACTTGGGGCAGGATGGAAAGAGAGGGAGAGAGAATCTCAAGCATGAAGCCTGACATGGGACTCTAGCCCAGGACCCTGAGATCATGACTGGAGCTGAAACCAAGAGTGGGATGTTTAACCAACTTAGCCACCCAGGCATTCCAGTAAATACTTATTAATTAGTAGCTGCCACACAAACATCAGTGGCTGCTGTTCACTGAATTGCATCCCTCACCTACCCAAATTCATATCTTTAAGCTCTAATCCCTAATGTGATTGCACTTGGAGATAGGGCTTTTAGGAGATAATAAGGTTAATTGAGGCCATAAAGGTGGAATTCAAATCCGAGAGGTTGCATAGGCTCACCAAAGAAAGGCCACGTGATAAGTGAGAAGGCCACCATTTGCAAGCCAGTAAGAGAGCTTTCAATAAGCCAAATCAACAGCAACCTTGACCTGAGAGTTCTGGCTTTCAAAACTGTGAGAAAATAAATGTTTGTTGTTTATGCCACCCAGTGTATGATATTTTGTCCTGGGAGCCTAAGAAGATTATTACAGTTGCCCACTGCTAAACACAATGCTCTATGTCTAGCAGGTCTTCAGGAGATGTTTATCTCTACCTTTGTTGCTCTATTCTGGTTTGTGTCCCATCTGCAAGCCTTATGGGTCAGGCCATGTTGGTGAGATGGCCCATCGTAGGGGTCCACAAGTCTGGCTTGGCTGAGATGTAAACTGGAGTAAGATAGGGAGCTAGGAAACTAAACTAGGTCCAAACCAGGGGAATGTCTAAGGTTTCCATGGAGATTGTATTAGTTTGCTGGGGTGGCCATAACAAATTACCAGAGACTAGACTTGAACAGTAGAAATTGTTCCCTTACAGTTCTGGAAGCTAGAAGTCCAAGATCAAGGTGTCAGCAGTATTTCCTCCAAAGCCTTTCGCCTGAGCTTGGAGATAGCTGTCTTCTTTGTTATCTCCACATGGTCTTTCCTCTGTGTGTGTCTATGTCCTAATCTCCTCTTTTTAGAAAGACATTAGTTGTTTTGGATTAGGGCTTACCCTAAAAACATCATTTTCACCTAATTACTCTTCTTCTTTAAAGGTCCTAACTCCAGATACAGTCATATTCTGAGGTACTGGGCCTTAAGTCTCCAACATTTTTTTGGGGGAACATAATTCAGCCCATAACAAGCATAGAACAAATTCTGCTGGACATTTCCTTTCTCTGGGGGCATTTATTCCAGCTTACTCCTGTGTAGACTTGTCTGCTCCTGGGATGTGTTCATGGTGCCGAGTGATTTCTAACAAAAATAACCCAAAGTGCCTGGGTGGCTCAGTTGGTCAAGCATCCAACTCTTGATTTCAGCACAGGTCCTGATCTCAGGGTTGTGAGATTAAGGCTCCCTGCTCAGTGCGGAAGTCTGCTTAAGACTCTCTCATCACCTCCCCTCCTTTGCCAACCTCCCCCCCAAAAATAAATAAATCTTAAAAAAGAAAAGAAAAGAAACACTCCTCTCCTCAGTCTCAGCATGGCAAAACCCCATGGGCTCATCAAAGCTCAGAAAAAAACGCTCCTACTTTTGTGAAGCCTTCTCTGAATCCTGTATTCCACTCTCTTCTTTATCCTCCCCTCACTATGAAGCAAGTATTACATCCCTCCTCTGAACTCCAATAACAGCTGAGTTATCTTCCTTATGAACTCTGTTTGTATGGTCCTTCATGTTCTGCTGTCTCATCAATGAGAAGTAAACATCTGAGGTAAATCTCCATCTGATGCATCGTTGCATTCTCACAGTCTTTGCTCTAACTACTTGTTGAGGGGAAGAAAACGAGTGCTAACAAGTGACTGCCAAACTGATCTATATTCACACTGAGAGTCACATATTGAGAAGTTCCCTCAAATCTCTGTCAATAACTAACTTCTTTTAAGAACTTAAGGGCAGGGATCCCTGGGTGGTGCAGTGGTTTAGCGCCTGCCTTTGGCCCAGGGTGCGATCCTGGAGACCCGGGATTGAGTCCCATGTCGACCTCCCCACATGGAGCCTGCTTCTCCTTCTGCCTGCGTCTCTGCCTCTCTCTCTCTCTGTGTGTGTGTGTCTCTCATGAATAAATAAATAAAATCTTAAAAACAAACAAAAAAACTTACATTCTTTGTGGAACTTCTGCCAGCTACCGAAGGTGAACACGTTGGGAGCTTGGGTGGGAGAAGCATGAAGTCAACATATGCTTTTCTACAGCAGATTGTTACATTTAGCATGAGACAATGTCATGCCAGAATGATGTGGAATTCTCAAGGATTCACACAAGAGGTCCACAGCAGAAGTGAATTGGGTTAGGATTTGTTTTTGGCAGAGACTTGGTTAATTTCCACATAAAATACTTTAAAGTCTAGAGAAGTAAACACTTTCTGAAAATTTTTTTCCATTTCATTTTAAATGGAGTTCCTAGGGTTTGACTCTTGTTTTGAATGATGTCTTTGTAACAAACTTCCTGTGTTGACAAGAGACACACTGCATTTTTGTAAATGCAGTTGAACAGAAATGAGGAACAGCTCCAAATGTCTTACTAGTTTAAGGTCTTTATGAAATTTTTTGAGATTTCAAGTCCCGTAATCTTTATTGTGTGTATATCTCTATAATATAAACTATAAGACAATATAATAACTATAACACACCTGTATCTTGAAATGATACATAATAATATAAATATATATAGTATATCTCTCTATAATATAGAAACAATATAATGGTAATAATATATAACTCCATCTCTATAACGTATGTTATAATATAATAATAGCACAATAATATTATAATTATTATTATTAATAATATTAATAATTAATAATAATATTTCAAATAATGTTTCAACTTTTTAAACTTTTCCTAGTGTCTTGACTTATTTTGCTTTAAATTATTTATCAACAGAGATCTGAACATTTACTGAATATCTTCAGCCTTATGGTGATACACTTTTCCCTTTATTTTAGTTTCATATTATCAAAATAGAGTGGAAATGGGACAAATTGGCTTTGCATCTCTGCTCTGCCAGAGATCAATCTGCTTCCACATAAAAGTTGTTCAAATGTCATTGACTCAGATTTTAGCAGAACCAGGGACATCCAAATGTCTCTGTGTTGTAAGACAGAGTGATTTGAGCATGACCATATTTTGAAATACAAATAAAAATTTTTAATCACTCTAGTACAACAGTTTATTGTTATGTTTTTACTTAAAGCTTTTCTATTTCTTGGTGCCTCATATTTTAAGGCAATGGCCTTGTTTTTTTAAGATTTTATTTATTTATTCATGACAGAGAGAGAGAGAGACAGGTAGAGGGAGAAGCAGGCTCCATGCGGGGAGGCCGACATGGGACTCAATCCCGGGTCTCCAGGATCACACCCCTAGGCTGAAGGCGGCGCTAAATCCCTGGGCCACCGGGGCTGCCCAACAATGGCCTTCTTAATGCATTAGAAGCAGAAGCGTACAGCAAGTTTTTGAAATGTTAATAACCATAACATAGTTAAGAAACGACAATATAAAAAGCCCGAAGAAATGTAAAACTGAGAAAAAGTCCAATTGAAACTGTTTACACAAACTCGTCTAATTCTTATAGACAAGAAGTTGATCGTAGAAGCCAATAAATCATCTCTCTTCCTTTCCCTTTCTTCCCCTCATCTCCTTGCCGCCCACAGACGGAGAAGAACTCATCTTGCCTCATTCACAGTCCAGGGAGATGGAAAAAAACAATTCTCACCCCTATTTCAGTTCCATGACTTCTGGCAGAGTCTGTGCAAAGGTCAAAGCTGCCTGTGATTTTCCACTGTCGCTGGACACAAACCTGGTGAGAAGGTAGGAGTTTTAGAGGCTGAACGTGCCCTACCCACTGCTGTGGGTCAGCTTGTCACGCCCAGGAGCCTGTGAGGAGCAGGGCCTGGAGCAGACCAGCACTAAGTCAATATTTGTTGATGAATGAAGGAGGAGAAAAAATGATAGTTTATATTTGTATTAGTATGAGGTATAGGTAATTGCCTTCTCCTTCACTTCTGAGGAGGAAACAAAGAATTTTTTTCCTTGTTGTTTCTTCATCTTTACTTTCAACACTGCTGAAACTTTCTCCTGAGAGGAAGATTTCAGATTTCTTGATTCCACTCCAGCAATGATGTTCTCTTCTCCCTCGGCACAGTTTTCTTTTCAGGGAAACAAAAAGCTCCTCTTGGTTTGGAGTGTGTGAGGAAGAGGCACATCTCCTGGGACATTCTGATGAAAGGGCACTGGCCTGGGGGAAGCTCATGAAGCAGGGCTGCCTGCCCTGACAGAAGTCTGAGAGCAGAGAATGTTCTGCTGATAGGAGATCTCTCAGCTTTGGGGTACCTGGGTGGCTCGGACTATTGAGCATCTGCCTTCAGCTCAGGTCATGATCCTGGGGTCCTGGGATCAAATACCACATCGAGCTCCCTGCTCAATGGAGAGCCTGCTTCTCCCTCTTCCTCTGTGCTTCCCCCCCGCCCCCGGCCCCCATACTTGTATTCTCTCAGCTTTAGTTTGTAGTGTAAGCTCTTTATGTTGCCTTAATATAATTTTTGGATAGTATTTTCTACAGGTAGAGAATGCCAGGTTGAGAGTTTTTTGCTTGTTTTCCATTTGGCACTTTAAAGATTTTGATCCACAGTCCTCTGACTTCTATAGTTTCCCCTGAGAAATATTTTATTATTCTTATGTTTATACGTGATGTCTTTCTGTCTGGCTGCTTTTAAGATTTTTGTCTTTATCAATGTTCTCCAGCAAATTTATTATGACATGCCTTGGTATTCTTCTATGCCTTCACTTAATATATTCAATCTTTCCTCTGGCTTCTTGAAAATATAGAATACAGTTATAACAGATGCTTTAGGGTCCATGCCTGCTAATTCTATTATCTTTGTCATTTCTGGGTTTTGTTTTTATTAATGTACTTCTCTTTCTGTCCCCCAAGTATGTATTACTTTATTAGATTATAGAGATCTGCTAATTTACATTAATGATTATAAAATGATACTAATGACATTTCAAGTTTTATACCTACAATCCACCAACAAAGTACTGATCTACACATAGTTTATCAGATTTCAAAAGCAACTCAAGCATCTTTTCTTGAAATTATGATTACTTTGCTGTTGGGATTACATGGTGTTAAAATTACTAAAATCTATTTTGAATTTTTATTATCTATTCAAATAATATTAAATTAATATTGAATTATTCTTGATGCTTCCATAATACTTGTCCATGAAGTATTTTTTCCAGTTTTATTGAGATATAATTGACATATAACATTGTATTAGTTTTAGGTATACAATATGATTTGACATATGCATATATTGTGAAATGATTCCCCAATAAGTTTAGTTAGCATCCATCACTTTGCATTGTTACAAATTTTTTTTGAGTGATGATAACTTTTAAGATCTACTCTCTGAGCAACCTCTAAAATATATAATGCAGTATTATTAACTATAGTCACCATGCTGTACATTACATCCCCAGGACTTATTTATCTTCAATGTACTTTTCTCCTGGTTGTTAGTTGTATTTTCCTGCATTTTGGCATGCCTGCTGATTTTTTATTGGATATTTTCTACAACGAATTTCATACTGTTGGATAATGCATCCATTTAAAGTGTGCTGTGCTTCATTCTGACACACCCTTAGGTTATTACAGATATTTGATCCTTTTGAGGCTTGCTTTGACCTTTTGTTAGGATAGGTCAAGAGCCGCTTTTCGTCTAGGGTTAATTTAGCCCTGCTACTAAGGTGAGAGACTTCTGAGGACTCTCCCCGATGTTCCACATATTACAAAGTCTTTTCATGCAGACTGGTGGGAGGGAGAACTGTTCCCCCGCCAGTGTGAGCTCCAAGAACTACCTGACCTCCTGCTTCCCAGGGGCTCTTTCCCTGCATCCCCAGGGCAGCGCTCAGCCCAAGACCCACCCGCAGCTAGCCAGCACAGCTCCTCTCTTCTCCCTGCACTTGCTCCCACAAATTCTAGCTGCCTCTGCCTCTTTGAACTTCAGTCTCTGTCCCTTTAGCTCAATGAGATTGGCAGATTCTGTTTGGGTTCCCACTGGTTGTACTGCAGTCTGAACACGCTGTCCAGGGCAATTGCAGGTCTCTCATTTCTGTTTCTTTTTCTCCCAGGGATCATAGTTCTCTATGTCTGTGTGCCAGTGCTCTATTTTTAAATAGTCCCCCCCCCCCCATATATTTTGCCTGGTTTTCTAGCTGTTTATGGTGGGAGGACAATTTCCATAACAGTAATCCTTTGTGGGCAGACACAGAAGTCCCTTGTAGTGTAGTTTCACATTTGCTTCTCCAGAGCCACAGACATTGGCCATTTTTATGGGAACTCTTGGCTTGAGATTCCTACACCATGTGGTGCTGCAAATTTGAACCCCACAAGCATGCAGTACGGGCTTGAGGAATCCATTAACTTTGTTTTTCTACCCAGAACCACCCCCAGGCAGATGGCAAGCTTCCGTATAGCTTCTCCCTGTCAGTTGGTGATATTTTTACCATTCCCAATTTTTTTGACTAAGCTACCCTTTGCGTACCCCAGCTTTGTGCAGGATCTTGGTGTACAGCTGCCCATCTTCAACAATCTGAGCCATGTCTCTTGTTCTGACGTGGGTAGTAACTGGTCCCAGGCCAGTAGGGCTTTATCTAGGTAGAATGAATACGTTCGCATTACGACATCTGTGCATATTTGATCTTTAGGAACTTGTGATGTTTTAGATAATATATCCTACTAATAGCTCAGCTTTATGATTTTCATTTACAATGTTTAACTGATTGTGATTTAATGTTGAAGACTTACTGAATTTATATACAAAATGAGAACGTGTAAGAGAACTCAAAAGCTTCCATATCTTTATACTTAGTTTCATATGTAATTAAAGTTATTTTAGTATTCAGAAATTTTTTGTTTGTTAAGTCAGATGACAGTAGTACCTAAAATGGAAAGCAAATATATTAATTTATAAATACAATTTAGTGAGTTAAAGGGAATTTAGTTATACTATTAAAGCACCCTTAAATCTTTCCAATGGCTAGATTTTTAAATAGAAAAATAAGATTTGGGGATCCCTGGGTGGCTCAGCGGTTTAGTGCCTGCCTTTGGCCTGGGCATGATCCTGGAGAGCTGGGGATCGAGTCCCATATCAGGCTCCGGGCATGGGGCCTGCTTCTCCCTCCTCCTGTGTCTCTGCCTCTCTCTTAATCTATGTCTATCATAAATAAATAAATAAATCTTAAAAAAAAAAAAAAAGAAAGAAAAATAAGATTTTAAATCTAACCCTCAAGGATTTAGGAAGATCTACATTTTTAAATTTATTACTCTAATAGATTGAATATTAATTTTATAAAACAAAACTGAATAGTCTTTTTTGAGCTCTAGTATGATCCTCTGTGTACCAGTAGCCCACATTTAGCAGGTCACAGATTCATGAATTCTCATGAGTTAGAAAGACTTTCAGCATAAATTGATATATCTATACTTTTGTTCTATTTTCCCCTGTAGAAACAGCAGCTTTTTATGTAAGCCATCAAATCATAATGTAATTGAGTTAGTTCGGTTGTTAGTGCCTGAAATAATTTTTTTTTTTTTTTTTTAGAAAGAGAGAGAATTTTAAGCAGGCCTCACACCCAGCACAGAGCCTGATTAGAACCCTGAGATCATGACCTGAACTAAAATCAAGAGTGAGACACTTAACCGACTGAGCCACCCAGGCACTCCTGAAATAATTCTTATAACCATTTTATTGAGGAGTCTCAGCTTATAGAGCTATGAGTATGAAAGACATTTTTTTCCCTCACTGCCACTTTATTCTATCAAGTCTCTCTGGACTGGATGGCAGGGATATTAGTGATGCACTTTGATTTTATAAGTTTCATACAATTTCAGAACTTGGGACACAGTGTTTTAAAATTGTGTTTTCATTGGATTCAAAGCCCTTCTCATTTTCTCTCTGGTCTGGGTTCCAGTGGTGTGGAACAGGGGGCTCGGGTAGCAGATTCTGCTCTCACACACACCTCCCTTCTTCCCTTCCCCCAACTCTGGTGACTTTGCTGCTGGTTCTTAAGAGGGGTGCTCTTGGGATTCTAAGGGGGGTCTTGGGGGCCTCTCACCTGCACAGCTCCTTGACATGCAGAGCTGCTCCTGCTTTCCTCCTTTATCCTCTCTTTGGCTCCCCTGCTGGTGTCCACCTTCCTTTAGTCCTCTTGTCCAGAGAGCCCCCTTGCTGAAGAAGGAAAAGCTTTAGACTGCTCAAAGTCAGCTGCCTTGGCAGCGTTCCTTTGACCCTTGAGAAGTGCATCAACTTGCCACACTTGTTAGTAAGAGAACAGCGTCTCTCTGCTGCCTGGTGTTCAATGTCATGGCAACAGCAGGGGCCACTTGGCTGCACAAGGGAATCAGCAACAATCAGATGAGAGGCAATTTCTAGTCTTGAACTTTGCAAAGGAGAGGATGTGTAGGTGGATCTCCAAACTTATGAGAGAGTCTGTCGTCCCATCCCTGACCTTTGGTAGGAGGATGGAGAGGGGAAACCTCTTTTCATCATAATTTTCCTCCAGTGGTTTGTGAGTGAGTACAAGTGTGAATGTTTCTGTGTGTGTGTGGTGCACGTAAGCGATGGTGGTGGTAGCAGTTGTGGGGTAGAGGCTGGGGAAGAACCAAATTTCCTAAAGCAGAATGCTGCCTGTTAGCAAGCCCTGAAAAGAGGGACAGTCTTCCAAGCAGACAGTTCTCTGAACTCAGAATCAGGGTTCTTTTTTCCTTAGCTGCACGCCCTTTGTCGCCAATTCTGGCAGTAGACTCCCACACCATCTTATTATCCCTAATTGACACATTACATGCAATTACTTTGGGTATCTTAACAATGGAATTGACTTGATTGTACAGTAAGCCACCAGATGTACAGTGACAGAGCAATTTCACACCCCTGAACCTCATCTGACCTTGGGTGACTCATCTGATCATGCTATATAAGTACTGCTTTAACCAAAAGGAATTTAAATTAGAAGATGTGCTATAGAGGTGATGGGAAGGATGCAGCAGAGACCACCCAACTGAGCAGCCGAACAGGAAGAATGAGAAAAACACTGATGGGAAAGAGGAGAGGTGTGAGGACTGTTTATTAATACTGAGGAGGCTCCAAATCACAAGACCGTCAACAGAAGTGCACGTCACTATCATTAACAACACACAAAACATACCAGGTGGCTTAACAATTTGTCCCCATCTTGACAGGATGCTGAAGTGTGATTGCAACCCATGAGAATTTACTGGGAAAAGTCTAGCCGAGTCCAAACACTGGTTCACAACACATAACATCTGCTCTCTGACCATCATTCAACGTCCCTCTGACTTTATTCTGGTCTTCTCCTTAAAACCGTTTCCTAATATTTGTGCTACAAATGGAATTTTCTTAACACGGAATTTGTAGATAAAGAAAAACTATTAAAATGTTGTTAGTTGATGGTTTTTTATATGAATAAAAGATTTTACAATTTTCCCCTGAGCCAGCACAAAAATAGGGAGTAGAAAGCATGAAGACTTCCTTATACATAAGCCCAAACCATTTGCACACAAGTAACATAAGGCAGCTCAGCCCAGCTCCCCTTGCCCTTGCACACCCTCTGGGTGGTCTCTGGTCACTTGGACTTCTTGTTGCTTTTCTGGGACTGCTCAGTGGCCTTTCTTGCCTCCTCCTCTGGGATGAACACACTGATAGTGAAGTCGCTGATCTCTGAGCCATATTTGTTCTTCACAACCAGCCCGTATTTGCCAGAGTCGGCCGTGCTCACCCCATTGATGGTGAAGTAGGCAGTCTTGCCAGCCTCGAACTTGACACTGCAGTGGTCATCTGGGACCAAGGGCTTCTCATTTTTCAACCAGGAAACCTCTGGAGTTGGGTCGCCCCAAACGATGCAGGTGAGATTAAGCGCCTGTAAGACACGTTTTATGACAGGGAAGGAAATATATCAGGTACAATGATCCAACTTCAAGAGTCTGGTGGTTTGGCAGGACCTGAAGGAGGATAAATATAACTCCCCCCGGGAATGACGGGTGGAGTTATGTGGTGTCTACACCTGCATGAATTACTATTTAACTTCAATCCTGAGTAGGTTTCTGTAGGATCTCAGCTTTCTGGCTTTGGGAAGGCTTCTCATCAGAGCCACACAAAGGAGTTTGTTTCCAGTTCCCATCTGCACTCTTGCTTTTGTAAACACATAGATGCCTTTTGCTCTTGTGTGGCATTTGGATTCTGTCTCAGTAGAGAAATCTCATTGCCATAATCACCACCTGCTCACTTTGCATTTAGTCTGCCTCACAGAGCCCGGCAGCAGAACCGTAACAGCTGTTTCAGATAATGGGACTAATTTTCAGGTTCCATCTCCCTTGTTTTATTTCCCCCCAAACCCCACCCAGTCTGTTGCAGTTGCTAAGGTGCCCTACCAAAATGTATTCCTATTTCCTGATATTTTATTATATTACCATCAATGCTGAAACCCTCTTATTTTATTTATTTATTTTTTGAAACCCTCTTATTTTAAAAGATCAATGTTTAGACCTATAATTTTACTTTACCATACTTCTTGGTTGAAAAATTCATGGATAATTGTAGATTCATGAACAGTCATAAAAAACAATAGACAGACTGTGTGCTCTTACCCAGTTTCCCCCCCAATAGTAACATTTTACAAAACTATAGTATAATAACACAACCAGTACACTGACAGTGATGCAATCCACTGTTCCCACTCAAGATTTCCCCAGTCTGGCTTGCACTCATTGGTATTTGTGTGTGTGCGGTTCTATTCAGTTCTATTACTGGTTTAGGTACATGTATCCACTCCCTCAGCCAAGATAAAGAACATTTATTGCCCTCACAAGGATCTCTCATGTTGCCCTTTGTACCCACGCCCACTCCCACCCCCTGCCCCCAACATCCCAACCGCATTTCTAACTTCTGGGAATCACCAATCCATTTTCCATTTCTAAAATTTTGTAATTTCCGGCGGCGGGCGAACTAGGCCATGGGACCCAGGTGGAGGCCGGTGTCGCGCCTCTGAGAGTGGACTGTCCCCTCCAGGCACCGCCTTCGCCATGCCGGACAGCTGGGACAAGGACATGTACCCTGAGCCCCCGCGCCGCACGCCGTCGCCCTTGCCGCAGACCTCAGTGCCCAACCCCATAACCTATTTGACGAAGGCCTTCGACCTCCTCATGGACTGGCCGGTGACCCTAGTGAGAGAGTTTATAGATCGGCAGCATGCAAAGAACAGGTATTACTACTACCACCGGGAGTTCTGCCATGTGCCAGACATCACGGAGTGCCAGGAAAAGGATGTTTTGTGCATGTTTGAAGCAGAAATGCAATGGAGAAGAGACTATAAAGTGGATCAAGAAATCATCAACATTATCTAGGAGAGGCTGAAGGCCTGTCAGCAGCGGGAAGGTGAGAGCTACAGGCAGAACTGTGCCAAGGAGCTGGAGCAGTTCACCCAGGTGGCCAAGGCCTACCCGGACCACTATCACGACCTGGGAGCCCATTATTCTGCCAGGAAGTGCCTGGCTAAACAGAAGCAGTGGATGCTGACAGTGAGAAAAGCTGCTAAAGAGGCCGCCTAAGGCCGCTCCTTGAGCCTCTTTACAAGATTATCATCAAAATAAAGAATAAGAAATCAGTTTCTGGTAACACCTTTAATCTCCAACCTTGACCTACTGATGACCTTACTGGTTTATCTCCCTTTAAATTCAACTACTGAAGAGAAATAAAGGCACTATTAACAAGCAATAAATAAATAAATAAATAAACAAATAAATAAATAAAATAAAATAAAATAAAATAAAATAAAATAAAATAAAATAAAATAAAATTTTGTAATTTCCAAAGCATTATATAAATAGCATCCTATCGATCCTGGAGTCCCAGGATCGAGTCCCGCATTGGGCTCCTGGCATGGAGCCTGCTTCTCCCTCCTCCTGTGTCTCTGCCTCTCTCTCTCTCTGTCTATCATAAATAAATAAATCTTTAAAAAAATAAAAAAAAAATAGCATCCTATGATATGTAACCTTTTGAAGTTGCCTTTTCTATTTGGCATAATACCTTGCAGATTCATCCAAGTTACTGCAGGGAACAATAGTTAGTCCCTCTTTATGGTTCGTGTGTGTGTGTGTGCGCGCGCGCGCGGCGTGCGCGTGCCTATAAAGATCATCTGGGCTGCTTCCAGTGTGCAACTATTGTGAATAAAGCTGCTGTTGAATGTTTGTATATAGGTTTTTATGTGAACATAAATTTTAATTACTTTATGATAAATGCCCAAGAGTACAACTACTGGGTTATATGGTAAATGCATGTTTTCTTTTTTGAGAAATTGCCAAACTGTTTTCCTGAGTGGCTGTATAATCTTGCCTTATATTTCTAGCAGCAACATACAAATGATTCTGTTTCTCCACATCCTTATCAGCATCTGTTGTTGTCACTCTTTTAATTTTAGCAATTCTGATAGATGTTATGATATTTCATTGTGGTTTTAACTTGCATTTCTTGTATGGCCAACAATGTTGAATTTACTTCACGTTTGACATTCCATTTTTGCATTTTTTCTTACCGTAATCCAGAAATTATAAGGCAATATATAATTTACAATATATAGGGGAAAGGCTATTCTCCTAAATAGCCCTCTAAAAGGTCTTATCACTTATTACCTCTTCTATAAGAGTATTATTTAAAATTTGGAGATTAGGAAATCTGTTTCCCTTCCATGGTTAAGTAGCATCTCTTACTACATTATTCTACAAATACATTTCAGCAAGAAAAATAATCAAGCCACTGTCATCAAATTTATCCAAGTGAACAAATTTATACCAAGTGCCTCTACCTATACCTAAAACTTTTGTTTTTCTTTTTTCTCTTTAAGTAGGCTCCCTGTCCAATGTGAGGATTGAACTCATGACCCTGAGATCTAGAGTTACATGCTCTACTGACTGAGCCAGCCAGGTGCTCCTTGGGTTTTCAAACTTAACAAAACCAAACCAAACTCCCAGATACCTTAAATGTCATGGAAAACAATTATCCATCCTTTAGATTTATTTCCTTTGTAGATCACAAAGTTGTTTCACATACATTCTCTCTCTGAATTCTCACTACAACCCAGTGAGCTGAATATTTTGAACCCCATTAAGTGAGGAATATGAAAAATGGAGTCTAGAGACAAAAGCAGTCCTGCAATGGTTGAACTTAAAGTTAGCTGTGGTCTTATATTCCACCTGTGAAGAAATGTAGCTGGATGAAACCTGCCTCTCACTAAAGCCTTTCCACATGCTTCTTTTAGCCCTAGTCTACCTATCATATGTCTTCACTGGGAAAAGGTTTCGTTTTAAACAAGTACGCTTCTACTATGGCTGGCTTATTGAATTTGTTTTAATGAAACAGAAGGATGAAGAAAGTGAATCCAGGTTAGAAATTATGTTCATTGCTTTTCAGAGAGATTATTGTGGAGCCAGGAAATACAAGTTTAAAGTTAAACGGAAAGAAATCAGAGGTGCCTGGGTGGCTCGGTGGTTGAACATCTGCCTTTGGCTCAGGTGGTGATCCTGGGGTCCTGGGATGGAGTCCCACATTGGGCTCCCTGCTCAGTGGGGAGTCCTTCTGCCTCCTCCCCCTCTGTGCTCTCTCTCTCTCAATTTTATTTATAATAAATAAATAAAATCTTGAAAAAAAAAAAAAGAAATCAGTTTTCAACTGAAACAGAGCCTATAGAAATTCATGGAGCAGGATTTTTTCCTTCATAGGGAAAGAGGTCACATCTTTCTTCAATCACATTTGTCATATAGTTGTGATTGAATATGTTTGCTTCTTATAATATGGAAGGGTATCTCTAGAAAGAGACTAAGTGGTCAACATGTGCCCCTATAGGTGAGCTTGAATCCTGATGCTTGGCCTACAAACACTGAGATGACTGGAAAAAGGACTGCATTTTGAATCTTGTATTTGGCTATTTTGAAGTCAAGCCTAAGCAGCAATGGCTTAAGATGAAGATTGTGGGAGTTCTCTTAGACAGAACAAAGTCTGGCAGACAGAACAAAGTCTGGGCACCAAAACCCATTGCTGGTGTGAAAGAAGCAGGAACAGGGGTGCTCCATGCTTACCTTGCCTTCCTGGATGGTGACCACATCTGGGAGACCACCCAACACTCGGGCACGATCTGCAAGAAAAGGTGTTTCTGGTTAATCACTGAAATGAGGAGTACCAGTAATCACACTCACAAAGAACCCCCCCCCCCCCCCCCCAGGGAACTAACTTTCCAATTTAGTTTCCTTTCCCTTACAATTATTTTATACCTGTTTGCATATTAAACTTAAGTTTGCATATTAAACTTTGCGTATTAAAATATGCAAAGTTAGAAAAGAATTCAGTAATTTTGGATCCTTCCCCATACAGATAATTTGTGGGCATAGGTGCCTCTACCTATACCTAAATTATCAACTTGAGATGGCTTTGTGGTATTAAGACTTGGCTTAGCTTGCTCTGTAATTTTCATGGCTATTTTCAGCTGTGGCCCTTCTGTAGCTCAGTGGGGCTTTGTTCAAGGAGGCAGAACAGATCTCTATGGACAGCCTCCAAGTCTGCTTGGCCTCTCTTATGGGCTTCCCTATGATTAAAAAAAAAAAAAAAAGATTGCATAATTGGAGGCTGTACACACCATGATATCTGGAGACTTGTGCAGATGTGGGCTTCCTTTGAGGCCTTTCCTAGAGAGCTTCCCCTTTTTGTCTCCTGGTAGTTCTTGGCATATAGGGTTATGGAGGGCTACTATATCTTTGGCCATGAGTATAGAGGCCCCCAGCTGAAGGGATAAGGTATGGGAAGGGTGCTGAAATCCAGAGCTGATCTCTTGCTCCTCTGCCCCCACCAAGCCCCATGCTCTGGAAGTGACTGGCTCAGCCCCAGGGAATGACGACTTTCTGTAATCTGCTCAAAGGGACATTTGTCTGGCACTGATGCAGTGGCCATCACCTTCTCACCTTTAGGCCTACTTCAATTAATGTGTGACTCTAGATCCCTATTTCTACAACTCCCTTCTCCACTAAGTTAGACTAAAGCTTTGAACAAGCTTGAATCTTGACTGCTTTCTCCTGCTAATTCCATTGTACCTTGCACCATTTGGAAGCCCAATTCATCATCTGGATGTGTGACATCAGGCAAATCACCTCACTGTTGTGGATGGACCCTAGACTCCTGATCCCCATGGGGGGAGGGTTGCATTACATCTGTGGACATGAAGTTACCCAGCTCTGCTCCATAGCATCCATGGGATTCCTCTGGGGACCCTGGGAGGAGGGCCCAGGGCTGAAGAGGGGCACTGAATCAGGGAGCCCATTCCACCTTCAATTAAGCTAACATGGCTTTTACCTATTTTATATTTTGGATCTGCTTGAAAGACATTGTTTGAATTAAGCATCTCTTGGCTTACAAAAGGTTAAACACATGGGGCAAAAACAGCACTAAAGTCTCTTCCAAGCTTTAAACTGCTTTGATGCAGACATTTCAGAAACAATTCATGAATTGGAGGGAGGGTCAGGGCTCCTTGTCCACCAGAGTTGGAGAATGGGAGTGGCCATCACTATGGACACTGGCTTAGCTTGTGCATACAGGAGTAGGAGGGGCACACTTGGTACCAACAAGAAGCACTCCCCTCTCTTGCTGCGCTCCCCCCACATGCCTGGGTGCTGGCATCTGCCCCATTGGCCAATAGCAGCTGCCTCACAGCTCACAAACCCAGCACAAGAGTGGGGAGAGGATAAGAGTAGGAAGGAGAGAAGAAAGCAGTGCGAGTCAAAGATGAAAAGTTCCAGGTGACCAGGAGCTACTGAAGGCTGGCAGATGACTTCACCTCTCATTCCCCATCCTGGTTCCCTTCCACTCCAGCTCTGGACTGACGCTATAGTTTTAACCCTCAACAATTCTCCAATTCTGCCTCACAGGCTCAGAGAGAACCTGAATGATTATGATAATTAGTTCATAACTCTCAGAATCTTAAGAGACTGAGTTCTAGAAATCTCCATGTATGAGGCAAACAGTTGACAGAAGTTAGTAGTGTACACATTTCTGGGTACACAGACTTGACAGTTTGGTGTTTGCTCATTCAGACTGTGAAGTATTCAAGAAGGCCTTATTTGGCATCTTTTATCCTACAGGGGCTCTTAGGAAAATGCAGAAGTGTTTGTTGGGCAACTGGTTAGAGTGATTTACCTGATGTCAAGTTTATGATGTTTCTTATTTCTTGTTTAATATATAGATATTCTTTACTGATAGATTGTGCCTGCCCCAAGTGATTAACAACTTATTGTGTAACTTGTGCCCAGAGATTTCTCAGGACTCCCAGTGGTTGGCTCAAGTCAAGAACCCAGTGACATTCTTAGAATGTAACCTGAGACCTTTTTTTCACAGACATTCTTACTCAAGAGACTAAAAGAAAACATATGTAGAACACCTAAGATTTAAAAAAAAAAAAAAAGAAAGAAAGAAAGAAAAGGGGAAAAAAACTTCCACTCCCTGCAGTCACAATAAAAAAAAATAATAAAAGTTATGTTTTGAGACTGTTCCAGGAATACATGGGAAGGGGGTTTACTTACTTTTCTCAGCAATGGCAGCTTGTCTGTGGTTGAGAGAAACGAACAAACACGCAAACAAAGAAGAATTTTGTTTTAGTGTGACTTCAAAATAGTGAACCTTGACTGCATTGCATTGCCTCAGAGATATTGGGCTGCTCAAAAAGCAGTGGGAAGTGCTGTTTTTAGGCATTTGCTAAAATGCAAGACCCTCTCTGTTAGGTGGGGGAGCAGCACACAACGTTCCAGAGAAATCAGTGCACACAAATGGCAAGCTACTTACTTTAATCTCTGGAATTCAGCAAAGGCTTCATCGTATGCTAGAAGAGAGAAAAAGAAAAAAAGAAGTTAGAATGTTCTCACGCAGAATTGATGACAAAAAAAAGAAGTTAGAATGTTCTCACGCAGAATTGATGACATACAGGAGTGGATTAAAAATTCATAGCCTGAGGTCAGTGTGGTATGGACATAACTAAACTGACTTCGAATAAGACTGCCTGCCCATTTACTCTCCAACCTGACGGATTTAATAAGAGAAGCCAACACTTTCTGGGTAGAAAAGGTGAAGTAGTGGATTTTAGAAGCTCCCAATTCAGTGAGAGACCTTCCTTTCAAACAGAAAGGCAGAGATTAGCTGTGCCAAAAATAAAGTGGTAATAAAAGTGATTGTGTGATAAGCATCCTGAACATCAAAAAGGCTTTTCTCTTATTAAATGATCCCAAACGGCACCACAGCCTCCTAGCTGAACAGTAAATGTCTCCCTACTGCGAGGTCTGGTCTATCTGTGTTAAAGGGCAAGGAGCTACTGAGCTCATAGCCTGTTGCCAGTGTCTGCCTGAAGCAATGCTTATAAGGTGGGCAGAAGCCCAGATAAAAGACAGGGAGACAAGGACAGGAGAGCTTCAGAGTTCTAAAATCTTTCTTCCCCCCTGAACCTGCAAGAACAAGCCACTTTGAATGCTTCAGGCTAAAAGGCAGCTTTATCTTGAAATCTCTCTTACCTCCTCTTTAAGATTCTATGTGGTCTGGGAATCATAATTATTTTATGTCTAGAAAGTATTTACATAACACTAGGCCAATCCCCCTCCTTTTACAGATGGGAAAAATAAGCATAAAAAGTTGGCCTTCAAGTCTCGAGGTAGACCAGTCAGGCTTAGCCAGGCTAAGCATTCAATACTCTTCCTTTTGCCCACACTACACTGAGAAGAGTTGGGCACCGCTGACCCAATCTGCTTGGGTGGGCCAGAGAGTCAAAGAAAAAACTCTTTTAAGGTTTAAATCTATCCACCCTCTTCCTGTTTCTGGTTTTCAGTTGTGTTTCAAAATGTCAGATGGACTACAGAAGAAATCCCCTGTTAGTGCAGCATGTATGACTCAGGCACAGTGGGGCCTGAGGCAGCCACTCCCATCTTTCTAGTCCTCATGAGTGGGAGGCTGGGTTGCCTGGGGTGTGTGGTGGGGGTGGGGTGGGGGTGGGGTGTGAGGGGAGCTCAGCCCAAAATAGCTCAAGGCAGGACTGCTGAAAGGCTGTGCTCTTAATTGTGAGTCTACTCTCTGAGGATTAAAAACACTAAGAGTTCTGGAATATTCCAATCACATTTTAGTATATGAAGAAGTGGAAGAAAAAGTCAGCCCATGATATTCTTGAGGAATGTTAGGCAGAAACTGGTCAGGAGCAGTGGAAGTAACACCCCAAGGCAGAGTCCCAAGGCCTTGAGAGGGAATGATAGAGACAGGAGCTGGAGGCAGGGACCGTGATAAATAAGCTACACATTAAAAGCCTTAGGGCACAACATCCTGATCTTGTAGTTTCCCAGACCTGGGGGCTGACAGAGCAAGAATCACAGTTGTACATGCTCCCTCTCCTCTTCCACCTGTCTTAACTGTTTAACCTGTGGTGGTTGATGGCTGCATGTTACCTCTCTGTATGTATGTGTGCCTCTCATTACTTCCTGCTGCTCTTCCCTTCTATCTCCAGATGCTCCCATTCTCTCAGCAAATGACCAAGAAATCTGAGGCCACGAGGACCCAATTTTTCCAACTTTTTTCTCTTTTCCTCAATATTGATTTTTGCCTATTGCTATATATTCACCCCCAACCCCCCCACTGACCCCCCCGCCCCCAGGTTTCTGAAGAAAAAGGATCCCTGCTCCTTTCCAAAGTCAATGCCTTCACCCCTGCCCTCATTCTTCACCCCTGCTCATTCTTCAGAGCACAGATATATCAGTAATTCCCCTTCACTCACATCTTCGATCCTTCCAGCCCAATTGATTTCTTAAGCTCTATTAAATATGCTCAAATTTCAATCACCATAACAGTTCTTTTTCAGTACTTGTTCTTACTCAAGTGATTAAATCCTGCCCTTCTTTGTGAGCATCTTCACGTTTATTGTCTCTATACTTTACCCTAATACTCCAAAGCCCACTGAATTCTTGCTTCTACCACCATGCTGAATTTAAACTGCTTTATTAAACTTTCCAATCATCTTCCAATAGTCAGATGTAATGGCCTCTTATCACCCTTCATTCTTTTTTAAAAGCCTCCTCCTCCACAGGAAGTTCTAATCTGTGAAATATTCATTTACCTTGTCCAGAAAGATCCACCATCTTCTGGTGTCCAGTTTTGCCATCAAAGAGTTCCATTATATATTTCCCTTTGTCATTCGGAGTGGGCTCATTGATTTGCAGCCAGATTTGCTCCCCGGTGACCCCACTCTTAACTCTGTCAGTGTACTTAATAGGAGTCCCACTGTTCATAGCAAAGAAAACATTGTTATCATTTGCTTTCATCCACTGATTTTTACTCTCTCTTTGAAGGTCTGGCCATAGAGTTTTATAGGGTTTCAAACAACATGTTCAGCTTCAGAAAAAGTATGGGTCCTGAATCACAGAACTTGGATTCCAAGGCCCTGGGTGGGGGTGGGGGGTCGGACAGTCTGTACATTGAACTCTCAACAGCAGTCTGGAGCCCTAGCAGATTGCAACACTAATACTTCTCAGTGGTATTAATTATCTTTGTCTTTGCTTAGGTTGATTTGTAGGACTAAGAGAATCTTTAAAGTGAAAAGGCCAAACTACATATTATATTACTGCATATTTTGTGCAGATGGTCTATGGCTATAAATCAGATTTTACAAACTAATTAAAAACAGATTTAAGGAGGTTCATCTGTGGCTGACATCTACTGACATACGTGCTTACAAAGCTATTTAGAGCATATGTAAATATATACTTGCTAGTAAGGCCAAGAGTGAGTGAAAAGCTGAGTCTCTGCCAAAATGAAAGAGGCACCTTTTCTGTTTCTGGACATGAGTTTCTCCAAAGTCTACAGTAGGTCATGAGCAGACACATACATTGCATTCTTTACAAGAGAATTAAAGCAAGTGGAACCCTTGACTTTGTGATCTGATGGTCTAGAAATGTTAGTTATAAATGAAGTAAGAGAAAGATAGAGGTAGGCCTACTCTCAATGAAGCTAAAAGAAACTTTATGAAGAGTTTGTAAACGTGAGGAAAAAAGAGAAACAGTATATAAAACTACTTAAATATAGTAACAATCATGCATAGAGAAAACACTGGAAGTATACACTATGGCTAGGAAAACTATGTATGATATTTTAAGATCTTTCTAATATGTAATATGATATTATATTTTCTAAAACAAGCATGTATTACGTTTGTAGTTGTAATAAACTAAATGAACCAAAAACTGAAAAACAAAAATCTCCACTAAAAAAGAAACATTCAGCATTTTTTTTATACACTACATTCTTTAAAAGATATTCACAAACTGCCCTAAGAGGGGTGCCTGGGTTAAGTGTCTGAGTTCCGCTCCAGTCATGATCATGGGGTCCTGGGATCAAGCCTTGAGTTGGCTTCCCTACTCAGCTGGGAATCTGCTTCTCTCTCTGCCCCTGCCCCTCCCCCGTACTCGTGCTCTATCTCTTTCTCAAATTAATAAAATCTTAAAAAAAATAAAATAAAACAAAATAAACTGCCATAACATGTAGGGTAAAGGAACCCATCTGTACCCACAGACTCCAGTCTGAGCAATACTGTCTTAAAGAGTTAGAAAGATGGACAGTCCTTGGTTTTGTTATAATAAATCTGTTTGAATTCTCTAATCTCTGACTAGCATGCATAATAATACCTACATTTGTAAAGCCCTTCATGGTTTACAAAGTGCCATAAATTTTTATTCTCTCATTGGCTCCATCAGTATTATGAGATAGAACAGGTATTATTGCTCCTATTTCATATGGGAGAAATATGAGATTTCAGAAAATTAAATGACTTGCCTAAGATTCAAGGGAAGATAGGAACAAAGCCAAGACTAAAATCCATTTCAAGTTTTTTTCCTGTTACGCCACATACTTACGTAAAGACAGTGAAGACAATCAGTCCTTCATTCTTGAATGTCTCATAGGCACACAGGTACACAAAATAGTCATTCAGCTGACTAGTCCAAATAGTGTAAGAGGTTTATGTCTTGCTAGTCTAATAGCAGCTTCCTCTTAAAACTGAATGTTCTAATTTTTTTGAACAAGTAATTCTTTTAAAGATGTTATAAAACTTTTTGATGATTCAGTTAATTTATCTTCTTTTATTCTTCAGACTGATATATTAGAATGTCCTAGATGTCACAGAGGAATTTCCTAGAATTTGATCTATTTTAACTTATAATTACTTTCCTAACTGTATTCTGAAAGAAATAGAACAAAGGACTGAAACCCTAAGCATTCAAATTGGGATTTCTCTTGTTCTCTCCCTCCTCCCCTCTGTTTTGCTTTTTTTTTTTTTTTTTTTTAAAAGAACTCAGGAAATAAATAAGAATAAAAACACTGTTCTATATTACACTAAAGTCATTTTAAAGAAAACACAAATGACCATTTTGTGGGACCCAGTTCTGGTTAAATGTTCAATCCAGACTTTTAAAGCAACTTGAAAACAGAGTAGTGCCATGATAAGGGGAGCTCTGGAGCCAGGCTGCCTGGGCTCAGTCCTCCATCTCTCACTTAGCTGTGTGACCTTGGGCAAATCACTTCTCTGAGCCAGAGCTTCCTCATCACTAAAGTGAGAATTACCTGCCTTCTAGAGTTGCGAATTTTAACTGAATTCATACATGTGAAGGGCTTGAAGCAATGCCCAGCATATTGTAGACACCTACTGTTAAGAAGACACAAATAACCACTGTTGTGAGCCTCTTCCCAGGGCTGCCACAGTGACATACTGCTCAGTGGGGCTCCTAAGGACTTAGGGAATGAGTGTCTTGTGTCTCCAAAGAGAGACTGAAGTGGCTGTGCCCAATCAGATTTCTATGCCAGGCTGCTCTTCTGTTTCAGCTCAGGAAATTTCAAGGAAGGGCAGAGGTTAAGGACACTGCCAAAGGTATAACAGAGGAACTGGTTTGACTTAGAAACCTACTTCAGCTCCTAGAATCCCAGAGGTGAATTTGAGTTCACCTATAACTCCACAAAAAAGCCTGGGAACAGAACAGATCTGCAGGCTCAGTCTAGTTCAAATATATATTCCCAAAGTAATCTTGAATCCCCAATGCCCTCCAAAGGTGGACAAGAGACATGCTAATGCCCAATTACGCCATCTGCTATTAATGATAACAATAACAAACTCAGACACTCCACTGGATTAGGTTTCTTTGGCAAATGGCTATTAATTCATATTAGTCGTATATAAAGAAAGGGAGGACAAGACTATGGTTCTGGTGCTTGGCAAAGCAGAGAGCCCAAGATCAACCTTCTGGAGGTGGAAGTTCCATTATAGAGAGGTATGTGGATTATGATAGTTCACAGATCACAAAGATGACATCAGCCATCACTGGCCTCAGCACATACATGTTGAGGGAAAGTGCTAACCTCACGCTAAGGGAATGGTGGAGGTGCTTCTGTCCTACACTTGTCAACATCAGACCTAGGAAGTAAGAAGGCTCCTTACCTGAGAGGAAGAACAGGGGATTGTTTTTGCTCCCTCCCTGCCCACATCCGCCACCCCCAAAACATGCACACAGGGAAGAAAGAATTTCTACATGGCAGTTAAGTTCCCATTTACTTACTTGTGGGACCAGTTAACTTTTAGATCATCCACGTAGTAAGTAACAAAAGAGTACAGTCGGATGCCCTCGGCTGTGCTCTGGATTTTCAGGTCTGTAGCAGACAAAGCTGAAAGAGGAAACCAACATAGTTCATACAGCTGTAAGACTATAGTGAATAGTGAAGCATTGTCGTGGGGAGACCATTTTAACTTACCTATTGTTTTACATACTTCGGTCATCAGTTCTTTAAAGGCTGTTGATAGAGATTCAGAGACAGAGATTTAGCATAAAACTGTTCAACTTAAGGTCAGGTCTCAAATTGTTAGTAGCACATGCTCTCAGCATTATCTCGCCTGGGGAAGGGTATTGGCCACAGGTGAATTTGCTGGACAACTAATTAATAAGTGCTCTTTGACGGAATACCTCAATTTGTATCAACTTTTAAAGGATCCCTGCTCTTATTTTTATTTTTCCCTCTTTAATTTGTTGTAACTATCACCATATTTACATTCTAGAGAAAGCCATAGTGAGATTTCCAGGAAAGTTCTTGGCTTTAGGATCCTCTTCTTAAGTCCCAAGAAATCTTAGTTTACATAAGCAGAAGTATTCCTATCTGTGCCATCAGCTCATAATGAATCAACCGTCCAGGTTCCCTGATAATTCTCAGCCTGATAATGCTTTTTGCCAGTAAGCACATTTAGTCTTGCCTCCACCAGGAACAGGAAGGTGGAATCAAAGTTAGACTGTTTGCTAATAATATTGTTAAAGATTTTGTTCAAGAACACAGTTGGAAGTTTGGTGGTCACACGTAGGTCTTTGTTATCATGATATATTTGTGCTTAGAAGCCTCTGAAAAATGGAAATTGCTTTCTTGCTCTGCTAATAACTGAGAGGTTTCATGTTTCATATATAAATCTTTTTTGCCACCTGTTAAGAGCAGACTATTTGGTGACATGCTTTTCATGGTAGTTTAAAAAAATAATAATTCTTTTTTTTTTTTTAAGTAATCTTTACACCCAATATGGAGTTCAAAATCACAACCCTGAGATCAAGAGTCCCATGCTCCTCCCACTGAGCCAGCCAGATACTCCTCACAGTAGTTTTTGATTCTGGAACATTTTTTATAGGGTTGAAACAAAAATGATGATTTATAATCAAAGCAAAACCCTTGAGGACTATGGACTATAAATTCTCTGAAGATCAAAAGTACACTTTGGATTTCCAGGAAGACTAAAAGTGAAGTATTTTTGAACAAAACAGTAGTTTGCTCTGCTGGAATTTCAATTAAAACAAAATCTGCGGACAAAAACCCTGCACGACATTAGTTGTCCCTAAGCCTCACTTAGCAGTCTGGTAACCTGTACACAGAAAGAATACACAGAATGCACCCCAGCAGCTGGTAGACTGACCTTCATCCACAAGCTTCAGTCTGCTCTTATCTTTTCCTCTGTCGTCTTTCAGAATAACTTCATAAATCCCAGCATCTTTCTTGGAAAACTAAGGGAGAATGGAAATACCACATTGCAGCTTATAGCAACCTCAGGGTATGTATGGTGTTGGCATTTTTAAGGTCCTATGGTTTATAGAGCCACTGTCAGATCACACGTTAAACAAATCTGGCCAAGTGAGTGATGAGAAGTTCACAGACGAACCTGTCCATCATCATTTCACCTGCTGGCAGTCCTGATTTTTAACCCTCTAAGGTTGTGATTGATTCGAGACTTAAAGTCCTTATCCTTTACTCTGCCTTCATACTAAAATCTAATGATCACATATATTTGAAGGCTATGTTCTTTTAAATAAAAAGTAGATAACAACCTGTACTTAATTGAATACTATGTCTGATTGCCTCTGTGCTTTTAGGGAACAAGTTATCATGAGGCTGAAGAGCAAACCAAGAAGAATCTACTTAACTGCCCTGCCACTCACTCATCTATGAAGAGAGGTAGTAGAGAGGCCAAAGTTGTGTTGTCTACCCAATACTGGTTGGATAGATGACAAATCTATGCATATCACAAGGTGAGAGAAGCTTTTGTGTTCCCATGGCTTGTTTTTTGGGTTATGTCAGGGCAGGGATCTTTGGAGCAGCTAGAAGCAAGGTATTGAAAATGCCTGGGGACAAGGAATACAGAATCCAATCTCTTTTTTAGAAGAATGTAGGGAATAGAACTAATATATTACATTTCATATTTATAGCTACCTACCTCTGTTATAAGCAGGGTACATATACCATCCTTGAAGTCATGCTTTTCATCCACTGATATCTCTCTCTCATCTTTGTACCACACAATATGGGTCTCCTTCTTAATATTTGCCACCTAGAAGAAAAACCATAATTATACTTCTTGAAATAAGGGAATGCAACTCTTACAAAACTAAATAGTTCTTAATGTAGCATTGGATAGAAGAAAAATCACTAAACTTAGAAGGCATAGATTTCTAAAAGGATAAATTGAAAGCTATTTTAATCAATAGAGAGTTTAAAATAAAATAGATACAAATGAATAAACCTAAATCAATAGCATCTCTATTTCCAGCAGTAAAAATTGATTTTAAAATTGTCTGGTGGTCCCTGATGAACATGGATGCAAAAATTCTCACCAAGATACTACCCAATAGGATCAAACAGTACATTTAGAGGATTATTCACCAAGACCAAGTGGGATTTATTTCCGGGTTGCAAGGGTGGTTTAACACTCGTAAAACAATCAACGTGATAGATCACACCAATAACAGAAAAAACAAGAACCATATAATCCTCTCAATAGATGTGGAGAAAGCATTTGACAAAATACAGCATCCATTCCTGATTAAAACTCTTCAAAGTGTAGGGATAGAGGGAACATTCCTCAATATCTTAAAAGCCATTTATGAAAATTGCACAGAGAATATCATTTTCAATGAGGAAATACTGAGAGCCTTTCCTCTAAGATCAGGAACACAACAGGGATGTCCACTTTCACCACTATTATTCAACATAGTACTAGAAGTCATAGCCTCAGCAATCAGACAACAAAATGAAATAAAAGGCATTCAAATGGCAAAGAAGAAGTCAAATTCTCCCTCTTTATGGATGACACGATACTGTATATAGAAAACCAAAAGACTCCACTAGAACTCATACAGCAATTCAGCAATGTGGCAGGATACAAAATCAATGCACAGAAATTGGTGGCATTTCTATAACTAATGAGACTAAAGAAAGAGAAATTAAGGAATCAATCCCATTTATAATTGCACCCAAAAGCATAAGATACCTAGGAATAATCCTAACCAAAGAGGTAAAGGATCTATACCCTAAAAACTACAGAACGCTTCTGAAAGAAATTGAGGAAGACACAAAGAGATGGAAAAATATTCCATGCTCATGGATTGGAAGAATAAATATTGTAAAAATGTCTATGCCACTCAGGGCAATTTATGCATTCAATGCAATCCCTATCAAAATACCATGGACTTTCTTCAGAGAGTTAGAACAAATAATCTTAAGATTTGGATGGAATCTGAAAAGACCCCGAATAGCCAGAGGAATATTGAAAAATAAAACCAATGCCAGGGGCATCACAATGGTGGATTTCAAGCTGTATTACAAAGCTGTGATAATCAAGACAGTATTGCACCAGCACAAAAACAGATACATAGATCAGTGGAACAGATTAGAGAACCCAGAAATGGGCCCTCAAATCTATGGTCAACTAATATTTGACTAAGCAGGAAAGACTATACACTGGAAAAGGGACAGTCTCTTCAATAAATGGTGCTGGTAAAATTGGACAGCCATGTGCAAAAGAATGAAACTAGACCATTCTCTTATACCATACACAAAGATAAACTCAAAATGGTTGAAAAGTCTAAATGTGAGAAAAGAATCCATCAAAATCCTAGAGGAGAACATAGGCAAGAACCTTTTTAAACTTGGCCACAGTAACTTCTTGCAAGATACCACTATGAAGGCAAGGGAAATAAAAACAAAAATGAACTATTGGGACTTAATCAGGATAAAAATCTTCTGCACAGCAAAAGAAACAGTCAACAAAACTAAAAGAAAACCTACAGAATGGGAGAAGATATTTGCAAATGACATATCAGATAAAGGGCTAACTTATATCCAAGATCTATAAAGAACTTATCAAACTCAACACCCAAGAAACAAAAAATCCAATCATGAAATGGGCAGAAGACATGAACAGAAATTTCTCCAAAAAGGACATCATGGCAACAAGCATGTGAGAAAATGTTCTGCATCACTTGCCATCAGGGAAATACAAATCAAAATCACAATGAGATACCACTTCACACCAGTGAGAATGATGAAAATTAACAAGACAGGAAACAACAGTGTTGGAGAGGATATAAATTGCTAAATGTACTTAAATTGCTATAATAATGAAACAAAGAGCTATGGGAAAACAGAGGAAGGTTCATTCTACCTGGGCAGAGAAGTGAAAGGCCTTACAGAAAAGATGACTAAGGTGGGCCTAGAGAAACCTAGAGAAAGGATTTTGTTGGAGAAGTTGAAAGAAAGTGGTACTGGAACAGCATAAATACATAATGTATGAAAATTCAGAACCTAATTTTAGATTCAGAATCTGGCCAAGGGGCTGATTCTCCTGAGGAAAGCCATCAGAACAGAAAACTGGAGCTTACGTCCCAGAAGGCTAGTGCACCAGGTAGTAAAGAAAGAAGGAGGATAGCTATGTGGGCCTCTGGGAAAGGGTGGTTTATGGGATGGGAGGTGTGGAAGAGAAAGTGATTCAGGGACAAGATGGCAGTGGACAGCCAGATGAAAGAGGGGGTTTGGGCTCCTGCCTGAGAAATTGTCGTTCATGAAGCTTTGCCATTTCCTGAGAGACTAAAGCCTAGAATCTCTGACACATTTCTGGTAGATTGTAATTTCTTTAAATTTTATCAGACCTAGAAGAGACTGGGGCACTTAGGTTCTTGCTTTTATAATGTCAAATGCCCAATCCATGCTTCTACTTTGGAGTCACTGTCGGCTGTCATGACCTTCACACGCCAACCTCATCCATCAATTCCCGATCCAAAACATTTTGGTGACTCACTCAGCTGAACGCACCATGAGCTAAGGTTTGACAAAATGATTTAGAATGTGATGTGAACTTTTTTTTTCCTGAATTTTTCCCCAAGGCCTTATGAGAGAATTGGTTGTGAGCTGCAAACTCTTTACCAAACCTCTCCCCTCTTGGCAGTACACTGGTTTCAGACCCCATGGCTGAGCTAGAGGATAGTCAAAGATACTGCTGCCATCAGTCACACAAGTTAGATAGGAAATTGCTGCATTTCCATGGAAAGACAGTGGATCTAGAATGATTGTGGAATAGATCTACTGGTTAGAATGTTGATTTGGTCTGAAACAAAGACAACCTGAGATTCTTCTGAGATTATTATTATTATTTTTTTTAAATGGGGAAGGAGGAGGAGAAGAATGGATAGGTAGAGCACAGAGGCTTTTTAGGGCAGTGAAAAAACTCTATGATACTACAATAGTGGATACAGGTCATTATATATTTGTCTAAACCTATAGGATAAATAATGCCAAAAGTGAACCATAATTACATTGTGGACTTTGGGTGATTATGATGCATCCAGTCAATGTAGGATCATCAATTGTAACAAATGTGCAACTCTGTGTGGGGGTATTGATGAAGGTGGAGGCTGTACATGTATAACGAGAGGGACTAGATAGAAAATCTCTGTACCTTCTCTGCAATTTTGCTGTGAACCTAAAACTCCTAAAAAACATAAAGTCTTCATTTAAAAAAAAAAAAAAGCAGAGCCTGTCCTCATCAACTAGGGTGTAATGAATAGGAGCAATCATCTTGTCTTCTTATATTTTTATGTTGCTTTATTTTATCTTATTTTATGTTTCATTTTATTTTATGTTTCCTACCAACCAATGACTATAGTCATATTCAATAGTAAGAATGTGTCACTTAGCATTGGTTCAAAAGGAGATGAAAAACTGATCTTTCTTTTTTTGCATTCTGCTTAACTTTATTTCCCTTATATCAAATGTTTCAAATTTATCTACTTCTTACCTTGCATTTCTTTTCTTTCTTTATTATCTTTTTAAGATTTACTTATTTATTTTAGAGAGAAATAGAGGGAGAGAGAGAGCATATACCCATGCAAAGGAAGGGGCAGAGGGAGAGAATCTCAAACAGATTCCCCACTGAATGTGGAGCCTGACACTGAGCTGGATGTGGGACTTTATCCCACAACCCATGAGATCAAGA
The DNA here is from genome assembly GCF_048418805.1 of Vulpes vulpes. Lineage (NCBI taxonomy): Eukaryota > Metazoa > Chordata > Mammalia > Carnivora > Canidae > Vulpes > Vulpes vulpes. The sequence goes on along the minus strand of NC_132792.1, from coordinate 90,601,121 downwards.
CCTAAGCTGAAACCAAGAGTTAGATGCTCAACCGACTGAGCAACCCGGGTGCCCCCTTACCTTGCATTTCAATAGTACATTACATTCACCAGTCACTTCCCAGCTCAAATACTCAGCAAAATGAGGACCTATAAAATTTTAATGACATTAGTAATCCCTCTATTAATCACAAATGCAAAATCAAAGCTCATTCTTAAATTCTAAGGTGATATTTATGTGAAGTAATATTTTAAAATTCAAGATTAGTTTTCAAATGTTTTAAATGGATACATATTTAATAATAAGTATTTTCAATTATTTTTAATTTACCAGGGCATTATTAACATAAGCAATGATATACTTTTAAATTTGTTATGGAAATAATATTTAAATATTTTTTTCAAGAAATTGAAGTTTTCTCTTCACTCACTGCCCATTTTTACCTTGTTTCCTGATCCATTCTTGCCGCTGGAATTCAGCTTCTTTTTGGAGCTTTTTATAAACTAAAATAGAAATTGAATTGAGTGGAATAAATGTATATGCCAGCCACTGTGCTAAATGATTTATATTCATTATTATAACATATTCACACATCACAATAACCTATTTAAGTTTTTATGATGAAGAAATAGGCTGAGAAAGGTTAAATGAATTGTTCAAGGTCATGAAGCTAGGAAGTAGTAGGTAGTATTGGAAGTTGCAAATGTAGAGATTTGGCCTGCTTTTCCAAATGCCACATTTGTTAAATGCCGCATTTTAAATCTTGGTGGTTCCTACAGTGGCTTATGGCAGCTGGCATATAATCCAGTTACAAGATATGATTCATTTATCTATTGTGCACCACTTTTGCATATTTTTCCTCTTAAGTAGTTTAAAGTTAGCACACAATATAGGGTAATATCATTGTTTCTGAGATACAGATACAGTCATAGCTGTATTGCAATCTCCTTCACTGGGAATTTTAGTAATAAGTACTTGTTTACACATGAGATAATTTAATTGCAGTCTTCCATATGGGCTAAAGATAAAACTGGTGAAATACTATGGAAGTGTTAACTGAAAACTGGATTCCAATGTTTGAAATACAAGAAACAATTCCTACTGCCTTCCATGTGACCACTTTCGTGCCATAGCATATTTGCATTGAAGGGAGCAGTGAAATCTTTCAGCTCACATCCCACAGGCTGCTTACCATCTCCAATGAGAACAAGAGTAGAATGGCCAGTGGCTTTTCCATCTTGAAGCTGGAAAGTATATGTTCCCTCATCCTCATCCTGTAGCTTTTCCATGAACATTTCAATTATACCAGTGTTCCGGTCAATATGCATCTTATATTTCTTCAATGTGGAAAGGAAAACAGAAGTCAGTGAGGTAGATATCATGACAATGCCTGATGGAATAATGCAAACTCCAAAGAATCATAATTTTCACAAGTTAACATTTTTTTTAGATGAGTTTCCAAAATCTTATTTCTGGGGAAAGGAAAATATTATGTAGCATATAGGACCTTGACGAGAACTGATTACTATAAAGTTTGACATTTAATTTTTAAAATACAAATAAAGGTTTGTTATCCCAAGTGACAAATGTTGTCAAAAGGTGTTTTTAGATTCCCATTTTACCTTCCAGATACATTCATTTTAATTAGCAGAATAATGCAAAACAACAGGCAGCAAGAGGGACGTGTTTTTGTCTCATTCATTGCTATAACCCTCACATCTTGTGCATGCGTGGTCTATCGCAGGCAATTAATAAATATCTGCTGAATTAATATGTGAGTAAGAATGCTTCCAAAGCATTTGAAATCCATTTGTTCCTAATCAACTGAAATTGCTCTACTGGACTATACTTATTTTATCACGTTGCTTAGACAACTATTTTTCAGTGTAACATAAATTTTAGCTCCTGGGCATATAAGCACAGGTTCTATCATGGATTTAAATTAATCAAGCTTTCCTATAAAATGTCACAGAATAAAGGCTCAGGTCTGGGATCAACTCTGTGTTCCAGCTCATGCCCCAGAGCTCCAGTCTCCAACTGAGATCACATATTTGCTTCACTTTCCTTTACTTTAGCTTGTTTCCCTAATCCCCACTCCTGAGAGTACTCCCCCATAAATCAAATGAAAGAGAAATTCTATTTCAGACTATCCTTCTAGGGAACCTAGTCTAAAACACTAATTTTCACCCAACAAAATAGTGTAAGAACTGCCAATGACAATAAACAGCTCTTCAGGTTCAGAGTATGTATATGTATGTGTGCATGTGGGCAAAACATAAAAGTGTATTTGAACACATGAAGGGGAGTGCGTCTGTGCATATGTGTGCATGAGTGGTCCCTAAATGGCTGTGGCAACAGTGATGCCAATGATGTTTTTCCTTCCCCTGCATTGGCCAGGAGATGAGCACAGCCATAAAAAATAATATTATGAAAACAGGGAGAAAATGGGCCATCATGGACTCTGTGACTTATTCAGGTTCTATACACAGTTGCTAAGTGAGCTGAAAAGAAATATATTACATATTCTTTTGCTATTTATTCATTCTCCCTCTCACAAATGAATCCTGAAATGTTTTAAAAACATATCTCGATGAAAGGAGAAGAGACTGTTAATAATGGCCACAAATCACACATCTCTTCTGTCTTTTGAGTCTCTCCTTTATACCTGTGAGAGCACAGGTAAGAGCCAGAGCTCCTAAGTCCGGGTTCTTCTGTACCACCAGGTACTGGCCTGATGCTGGCTTTACTGATATCTAGGGAGGACAAATAAAGTGCAGATGTTCTAACTCTGTCAATGGAAACTATGTTTATGTTTAAAGCAAAGAAAAGAGTAGATATACACAATCACCTTTGTAAATAAGACATCAATAGACACACACACACACGTGTAGAAGAAGACCAGAAAGTATAAACCAACATATATATTAAAAAGTTGTAAGAATTTGTGATTTGTCCCTTCTGAGTCTTTACAATTTTTATTTTACAATAAAAATATATTGCATTTTTCACCAGAGAAGCAGTGAAAGATATTTTTGCTGCGATTTTTTCCCTAAGCCATTGGAACAATGGAGGCCATTTCCTCCCCATGAAGAACCAAGTTCCTGCTGAGGTTTCTTTTTTTTTTTTTTTTTCTGCTGAGGTTTCTGATGTGAGTATGTGAGTTCAGGTAAGCATGCTGGCTCCTTGGCTTCTCAGGAGAGCAGCTCTATTTTCATGGGTAATCATACTTCTTGACTTGCCTGGGACAGTATTGGTTTGATTCTTCACCATTTTTCTTCCTGGAAAAATTATTACTAGAATCCTCTTTCATTCTCAAAAGTGTCTCAGTTTGAATAATATGATATAATCAATCTATATTTTCCTTTATTATTTTTTTACACGTGAAATGACTTAAACTCTCCCACCCCACACCCAGTTGTTTTCATAACTATTTACCTGCATTTTAATAGGGCTCCATCAGCACATTCTACAGTGATATGTTTAGAATTTAAAAAGTGTAAAACGTACCGGCCCTTCAAAAATTTCCTTGTCATTAAATATGTAGGTGACTTTGGTGTTGGCAGACAGCTTCTCAGCCTGCATCCAAAACCGGACCTGGCCTTTCTCCAAAATTTCAACTGCCAACTCTGACTTAACTGGGACAGCTATACAAAATAAAAACAAAAATAGTAATTTTATAGGTAACCAATTGTATTAATACAGATTTTTCAATGAAAAAAACACTCTATGGAAACGACAATATAGCACCTGCTTCTTGCAAAGCCTGGAGGCAGTAAGAACATTGTAGGGAAAGAAAGATATTCAGGGATGGAAGAGGTGGGTTCTAATCCTGCTGTCACTTTGGACAAGTCATTCACTTTCATTGAGTCATAGATGTCTTAACTGTAAAAATGAGGAAGATATACTTACCTCCAGGGCTCCTTCTGCTAACCTATGTGACTCCCTACTGTGACTATGCAATAACAAAGTGTGATGAAATGGTCTTGAGCTGGTTCCAGGAGAGCTAGAGCCTAGTCTAACATCAGCAATGGGCAAACTGTGTGATATTAAGCAGGTCCCTTGACATATCTGGGCCCCAGTTGAATTGTTTATAAATGAATGGGGTTAGGCACCTGGGTGGCTCAGTCAATTAAGCATCTGCCTTTGACTCAGGTCATGATCTTGGGGTCTTGGGATGAAGCCCCATGTTGGGCTCCCTGCTCAGCAGAAAGCTGCTTCTCCCTTTCTTTCTGCCTCTCCCCCCTGCTTGTGCACTTTTTCTTTCTCTCTCAAATAAATAAAATCTTTTAAAAAATGAATGAGATTGAACTGAATGTCCAAAATGGTCAAGATATTTTTCAGCTCCAACATTATATAATCTTAATTACTTCAAAATATAGGGAAAGGAGTTAAGTTTTATTTTTTTTCAACAATTTAACTCATTTTGGAGGTTCTTTCAAATGTCTTTAAAAATGAATTTTAAAACAGAATTAATGTTGATGAGACTTTAAAAAAAATTAAAAAAGGGGACACCTGGGTGGCTCAGTGGTTGAGCATCTGCCTTTGGCTCAGGGCCTGATCCCGGGATCCAGGATCGAGTCCCACATTGGACTCCCTACGAGGAGCCTGCTTCTCCCTCTGCCTGTGTCTCTGGCTTTCTCTCTTTGTGTCGCCCATGAATAAATAAATAAATCTTTAAAAAAATGTTGATGACCCGCAGCCCCAGTGGCTCAGCGGTTTAGCGCCGCCTTCAGCCCGGGTGTGTTCCTGGAGACCCAGGATTGAGTCCCACTTCGGGCTCCCTGCGTGGAGCCTGCTTCTCCCTCTGCCTGTGTCTCTGCCTCTCTCTCTCTCTGTGCCTCTTACGAATAAATAAATAAAATCTTAAAAAAATATATTGATGACATATACAAGATGAACCAGTGTATCATAAACTCCAACCATCCCACTGGTTTATCAGTTTGTTTAAATTCTTAGACTAGGCAACATTTTTCAGAAGCTAATATGAGTCACTATTAAGAAGGTATATTGGGGATCCCTGAGTGGCTCAGTGGTTTAGCGCCTGCCTTTGGCCCAGGGCATGATCCTGGAGTCCCGGGATCAAATCCCGCGTCGGGCTCCCGGCATGGAGTCTGCTTCTCCCTCTGTCTGTGTCTCTGCCTCTCTCTCTCTCTCTCTCTGTCTATCATGAATTAAAAAAAAAAAAAAAAAGGTATATTAAGGGCAGCCCAGGTGGCTCAGTAGTTTAGCACTGCCTTCGGCCCAGGTCGTGGTCCTGGAGACCCGGGATCGAGTCCTACGTCAGGCACCCTGCATGCAGCCTGCTTCTCCCTCTGCTGTGTCTCTCCCTCTCTCTCTCTCTGTGTGTCTCTCATGAATAAATAAATGAATTTTTCTTAAAAGAAGGTATATTAAGATACAGCATGGCTTGCCTCACAAAGAAAGTAAAGGAATCATATGGTATCTCTGATTTATACTTGTATCGCTTAAGCCATTTGAATATGGGTGTAATTTTAAAACTTGGCTGGTATCTCTCAAATACAGTTTTCTAAATTTCTTGTAACTTGAAAATGTTCTCTATAAAGCCTCCCCCAGGGGATCCCTGGGTGGCTCAGTGGTTTAGCACCTGCCTTCAGCCTGGGGCATAATCCTGGAGTCTCGGATTGAATCCCACATCAGGCTCCCTGCATGGAGCCTGCTTCTCCCTCTGCCTGTATCTCTGCTTGTGTCTCTGCCTCTCTCTCTCTCTCTCTCTCTCTCTGTCTGTCTGCCTCTCATGAATAAATAAGTAAAGTCTTTAAAAAAGAATTTAAAGCCTCCTCCAGCCAATGGTTTTGCCCTCCAGGGCAAAGTTTATTGAAAAGCATGGCTGTCTCTCCAAGTTTAGTAGCCCTTCATTTCCTTTAGGAGAAATCATGACCCTTCATTTTCTCTAAACAGTTCTTAAACTAATCTCAAAATTTCAAAAGATGCCACATTTTAAATTGTAAGCTTCCCAAACTTGTATCAAATATACATCAATATTTCTTTGTGTTTATCCTCAAACTATCCTTTCCAAGCTTTAAGGGATGTCTTTCATATGCACTATTCCATGGTCATTGTGAAACTCAGTTACAGGCTTGTTCCATTGTGGAACTCCAAGAGGCTCAGATGTCATCTACTGAGGGGTGTCCATGATGCATAGAAGATAGGCACCATGACCTTGGACAGTTCTCTCCTCTTAAAACCTCACATCGCTCACTTGCTAACATGGATATTACCTGCCTCATAAGACCACCAAGAAGAGTGAATACAGTACCAAAAGACATTAAGACAATGTGAATAATGACCAGTGCTCAAGAAAGGTGAGTTCTGGGATGCCTGGGTGGCTCAGTGGTTGAGTGTCTGCCTTTGGCTCAGGTCGTGATCCTGGGGTCCTGGGATCAAGTCCCACATCAGGCTCCCTGAAATTCCCATTGCACTTCATGATCAGCTGCTGCCCAATGACTTGCTCTCTGGAATTTAAGGAAAATTTGCTAATAGAGGTCCTTTTCAAGCTTATACTTAATAGATGATTACTAGTAGAGAATAGCACTATATAGGATATGATCTTTCATTGAGATTTCAACCTGCAAGAAAACCCACTTAAAAAAGGAAAAAATGATCTTCCAGTGGTTAACACTGAGTTAAGATGTTAAATAGATGATCTACAGAGGTTAGTGGATAATTAGCAGCAGTAGGATTTTAAAGAGATGTAGTGAGATTATTAGGGAAGAGCAAAGAGTATGTCATGCTATATTTTTAAAAATTACCTAAACTGCACTCTATTAAAGTAAGGGCCCGGTGTTTGAATATCTGAAATTCCTAGTCTTCACATAATCAGAGCAAAAGCTATCCAAGCCTTTAGTTATTTAGAAATAAGAGATGCTAAACATGTTGTCCAGTTGTCAATTTTGAACAATTATCTTCTCTGTCCTACGCAATTTTTATCTCTTCAAGACTTATTTTCTTCCCTTAAAAATCTCAAGATATAATATGGTACAAAGCTTTTTAGGAGATCTAATGTTAAATATATCAAATGAACTCCTATTCAAGTTAAACTGTACTTATATATCAAAATACACTGCTGAATTCAGATTTTTGGTAAGAGGGAGCCTGCTTCTCCCTCTGCCTATGTCTCTGTCTCTCTCTGTGTGTCTTAAATAAATGAATAAATAAATAAATAAATAAATAAATAAATAAATAAATAAATAAAATCTTTTAAAAAGAAAATAAAGGTGAGTTTTCCTCTTTCCTCATTTTACTGATGACAATACTGAGGCTCAGGAAAGGTTAGTAACATATCTGGGTAGCAGAGCTGACACCAAGGTTTTTCCCTCTATTCTGTGCTCCCCTTGGCTCTGGCTGTCCACTCTGAAGAACAGTACTGATTTGCCAGTTGAGTTGTGTTTGAGTAAAGCATCATTGATTGACTCCAGGGTTGTGAGAGCAGAAGCTAAGCTTTCTCCCTATAGGAGAACTCCTGCTTGCTACAAACTCCTGGAAGGAAGGAGAGTAAAATCTTTCCTAAAAAAGTCTAGAGATCTCATTCTGGGAAATCTAATACATGAGTGATGCAGTTACCTAAGGGGCCTAGAGTGGTGGTGGAAGAGAAGGGGTATGCCCTCCTGGACATTTCAAGCTCCCTTAGTCTTCACTGTCCTCTCTGAGTAAGAAGAACATCACCTTAAACACTGGCCACCAGGAATCACCAGAGAGCGCATGGTGGCAAACAGCAGGTGCACACACAGTAACAGTTTATGTCCTGGTTAGGGTCAGACCACAGGTATCTACTGTGTACATCTGGTCTAAGTTGCCTAACCTCTCCAGGTCTCAGAGTCTATACCTCTAAAATTAAATCACCTTAGAACCAAGCTTTTTAAGGTAACTGTGGACTTAAAATAATATATACTCCATTTCAGTATCCTATAAATACTTCGGCATATAATAAGTGCTCTCTATAAATTTGGCTATTAGTATTTTGGTAGATCTTTCCTCCTCCAGTTGCTTCAAAAACACCCTACAACTACCAAGTGTAAAATATAATATATTGATACCTAAGAGGAGATACCAAGTAGATACTGTTTATGTATATGTGCTTCTGTATATCTGCACACATAAAATATATGTGGACACATGGGATAATAGCCAAGCAATATTGTGCAGGATGTTGACAATACCAGAGTATACCTTCCACCATCTCCCTAACAATACGTTGAAAAATCTTCAAGTAAGTTGCCTCTCCACACTGCAGCTTAATATCAATACTGGCAAGACCAACTAGGCTATTTTCTGTTTTTAGCTTTATACATTTTCATTTTTTCCTTCTTCTCAGTCTTAAATTTTCTTATACTCTTTTCTATGGTAGTTAATTTGCTCCAACAAAACATTTATTTTTTTTTTGTAGGTTTAAGGCATATGTTTAGCAGTTTTCAAAATATTTTTGAAAATAGCTTAAAATAGGAGAATTTACTGTGCCAAGGGATAAAGGAGCACCACACTCTTTATTATATTCTGTAAAAAACAAGATCCATTTAAAATCTTATCTCAAGAAATCAATCTCAAGAAAAGACTTAATGATGTGTCAACATCTATGGAGATGAAGTGGGTATAAATTGTGAAGTTAGACATGCTACTTTGATCCTATCATCAAATCTCTGAAAATATTTATGTAGCCATCAGGCTGATCTAATAGCGGTGGGGAGATGAAAAGTGTGTGGGAGCTATATTATTTAAAATGGTGCTGCAGGGAGCCTGGGTGGCTCAGTCAATTAAGCATCAGACTTCAGCTCAGGTCATGATCCCAGGGTCCTGGGATTGAGCCCTGCATGGGGCCTCCTTCTCCACAGGAAGAAGCCCTGTGGGGAGCCTGCTTCTCCCCCTTTCCCTTTGCCAGCTGCTCCCCCTGCTTGTGCTCGCCCTCTCTGTGTCAAATAAATTAAACCTTTAAGAATAAAATAAAATAAAATAAAATAAAATAAAATAAATTTAATTTAAAAAATGCTGCTTCAATGGGCTAAGCAAATCTCCCTTGGGTTAAGAGAACTGATACTTGCATGTTGCATGTCAGAGTTTTTAACACATTCTTGAGTTCTCTCTTTTTGCCTACCCAAATGCCACACAAGGTCTCTAATAAAAAGGGAACTTGAGTTTGCTGCTACTCTCCCTCCCAGAACCAGTAATTAGGGTAATCATCCTTATGCAAAATAAATGTCTCAGCATACATGACAGTGACATTGGGCAATTACTGTCTTCAAGCCTGTATGATCACTGAACGTCAGGAAAGCTTGGGCACCTCCAATTCAACAGTAACACCCCATGTTGTCTCATGTCTGTCCTTTAAGCTAAATGTAAATGTTGTTTGGACCAGCTGTTGCCTAGAGACATTTTGCCAATGTTTACTGTCTGACTAACTAGATTAGTGGTTGCTGCTGTTTCTCTCCATTTCCACCAATTTTGAGAGGAGATGGTGTGATCACTAATGGGGTCTGGCTGTGTGCAGCACAGTGAGCCTCTCCTCCACTCCCTACTTCACAGCCCTGGAGACATGAAGGGAGAGCATCCCATACAGCTTGCAGACAGATCTTCTACAAATAGGTTTTTTGAGGGTCACTGTTGCTTTCAATCAATATTTATATTTTTCCTGAAAATTTCAAGGATCTCTCACAGCATCTCTATACAGTAGGTGCTATAAATTATTACAACAGCCATTTCTAGAAAAGAAACTAATACATGAGGAAATTAAAATTGAGTTGCTCAAGTTCATAGAGTAGGTCAAAAGTACAGAACAAAGATAATACAGGCCAAACTTCTACCTTCCATACAATTAAAAAACAATAATAACTTTTAAAACACCATTCATAGCATTACTTTTACAGTTTTTTTAAAACTTTTTTTTAAAGATTTTATTTATTTATTTATTCATGAGAGACAGAGAGAGAAAAAGCAAAGACACAGGCAGAGGGAGGCAGATCAAGTAGGACTTGATCCAGAGACTCTGGTATCACACCCTGAGCCAAAGGCAGATGCTCAACCACTGAGCCACTCAGGCATCCCATACTTTTCCAGTTTTATGGTGAAAAAGCATACAGGGGAAAAATGGTTCTCTCCCAGAATTCAGGAAGTCTGTATCCTGCAACCACACGCAATGGGCACCTCACTGTGCTGCTTTGTTGAGCCAAGTCAGTTTTGAGAATATAACAAGTGAGGTAATAGTCACCAACACTCAGCCTCAGGATGGAACAAGCATTTGGGGAATGGCAAAGAAGTCAGGCAATTCTGGAGCAGTGTGTGTTTTGTAATCACAGCCTTTACTGGGAATTTCAGGAAACCTATAGACCTTCCTCCTAGAAAGATGCACATATACAAACATACAAGGTTTTGCCTCTAGTGTGGAGTCACGGTATAGTTTCTTGAGTTCCTGAAAAGTCTGTATTGGTGAAGAAGTTGCATTCTAGAGACTAAAGACTAAAAAAATAAAATAAAAAATTCCTAACTTAAAAGAGTATGTGTTATTACTCTCCACTTGTTTTCTCAAACTCCAGGTATAACTTTCTAGATAATCACCTTGGCCAATAGATAGCCATGGCAAGAGAACTTATCAGGTCAGTGGAACTTTCCGAGTATCATTTCAGACTTCTTTCTCTTCTTTTAGGTGTCAACAGTGAAATTTAATCTTTTATGTGGAAAGTGCTTAATTGAAGTTCATAGACAGTTCAGAGAGATTCTTTTTCTGACTAAGGCATCTTTACCTTATTTTCCAGGAGTTTAAAATGGTAGACAGAGTCTTTAGATTACCTTTACTTAGAGGTATGATTCTTCTATTAAGTGCTAACATGAAATCGCTTAGGAAGAGATGGTTTTGCCTAAAAAATATGTGAATTATCCAGAATCATATAAAATATGGGATTCCAAAATCCTAATCCCATATTAGGGGAAAAGTGAAGAATTTACTCAGCTGTTACACCTGTGTAACCTGACACTTCACTGTGTAACAGCATGGAATGTATTTTCTATGTTAGTATTTGTATCTCTTTAGAACAATGGCCAATATAAAAGCAGTACTTTTGGAAAGTGTACTTGTAGCTACTATTATGTGTTCTTAAGAGCCTCTTCTCTTAATCTTGTCAGAGTTATCATCTGACCTATTCCAGGAGCCACCACCCAGTAGGACCGCTAAACTCTGTGGATGCACTGTGGACACTTACTTGGGAACTTGTGTTCTTGGCTGAGAGCCAGTAAACGTTTCAGCTCTGTAGGGAGAAAAAAAGAAAAATGAAAGTTGAACTACTAAAACAAAAGTCACTTGACCCTAGAGGATCACTGCTGAATCAAAGCAGTGTTAGCCTTTGAAAGGATTGAAAACTTACCTTCCTCATCAATCAAGTAACTGGACCCTATTCCATCAGTGTCTGTCACATCACAGGAGTAAATGCCCAGGTCTTCCATCCCCAGGTCCTTGAAGGTCATTTTTGTCCTGTGGAACAGAATACTTTCATTAGAAGGGAGGCTGTGTGGCATCTGTGGGCTGGCCTCCTGGACTTCTCTAGGCTTTTGCACAGACTACTCCTTTGGCTGGCAGCACTTGCTCCCATTTCCTACTGACCTGAAACCTGCCCATTCAAGCTGTTTCTAGGGAGACTTTCTTGACCTCCTCCTGGTGAGCAGAATGGGGAGCTGGTACAAATATCTCATGTCCAAGTTATTTTGCATATCAATACCCATCCCCAACAGAGGTATTTTTAGCTGATTTGCCCTTGCTGGGGAACCTAAAAAATATTTTCCCACAGGGCAGAACCTTTTTTGAACAACAAAGTGCCTCTCTTATATTATCCTCTACACTTCTCTTTTTGAGCTTATCATACTGTGTTGGTATCACCTATTTGATTATCTATATGCCTCTACCAGATAGTCATTGAGCCATTAGGGACAAGATCTGGTTTATGTACTTCTGTGTCTTCCAGCATGTGTGCTTATTAAATATTTATGGAATGAATATGTGAATGGGTCAATGGCTTAGTTCACTGTGTTTTCTAGCTTTTGTGAGTGATGTTGCTAGTCAATGTGTCTAAGATCAGCCAAACATATAAACGTTAGTCAAGAGCACAAATTAGAAGAAAAATTTATAGTTTGATGGTCTTTTCTTTGACTAAATTTATGTTTCACTTCAAGGACTTTATAGCACATAGACAGAAAAAATGTCTTTTAATTATATTCAGCATGTTCTTGCCATTCACCAACAAAATTACGATTTCTTTATTTCTGAGATATTTTGGGCTTCTTTGTAATAAAAATAATACTTAAAAGCATTTTGCTTTACCAAATGCAATCCAATATGGTTGGCACTATAAAAGTATAAAGCTTGCTAAGCAAAGCAAAGTAAAAAGAAAATAGAATCTTGGATGTGAAAGGGAGTAATTGGTCACAAAATTAATCTCCTTCACTCTCTCCCATTTTACAGAAAAAGAAATCCGAGGCCCATGGAAGTTAAAAGCTGCCCCAGGTCACACAGCTAGCCTCTGGTAGGGCTGGGACTAGAACTCATCTATTTTGTGCTTCCCATGCAGAGTTCTTTCCAGTGTGTTATCATGTCACTCATAAGTGGTGGTGAAAGAAGCAGAAGAAACTAGACTTAATCCATTTAATTCACCATAACTTGAACCAGCAAATATCAAGTTCTTCCTTGCTCTCTCCCCATAAGCATCCGCACCATTACTTTAAGATGACAAAATTTCATAAAATAATCAGAATCATCATTAAAGTTTTTACATCAGTCAAAGCTTTTCTAACATCACGAATGAGATAATATATGAGAAAGTATTTAAAACTGAAATAACACGAGAAGTACTTTATAAGGATTGTTATTTTTTAAGGCTGACATTGGTTATTACTTTTTACATGACTAGATATAAAATATTTGTGATTTCATCCCCTTATATCAAGTATTCGAAATAGAAAGCAAAATGCTGGGGTGCTTGGGTGGCTCAGTCAGTTAAGCATCTGACTCTTGGCTTTGGCTCAGGTCATGAATCTCTGGATCTTGAGATCGAGCCCAGCGTTAGACTCCATGCTCAGTGAGGACTCTGCTTGACATTTTCCCTTTCCTTCTCCCTCTGCCCCTACCCCACTTGCTCGCTCTCTCTCTGAAATAAATTAATAAAATATTTTAAAAAAAAGAAAGCAAAGAGCTTACTTTACTTTCCTATCATGAAAAGGAAACCCATTATTATGAATGAAACAGTACATACTTGTTGCCTTTGCTTTCAATGTCTAATCGCGGAGAGTCCTCAGTGGGTACATAATCCTTGGACCAGTTGAACTGAGAATTTGGAGTCATCTGATCACATTCAAAGTTCAATGAAATTACTCCATCATCGTCCACATTTACAACAACCTCTTTAGTTCCTAGAAGATCCAAAACAAGGCATTGATTATTTCTTGATAGACATCAATGAAGTAAGAATTCCTTACTTTGGGATCCATTACTGTAGCCATAAAAGTAAGGTCTTGAGCTTGTGCAAGGGAAAAGCTCCAGCTGCTCACTGAATGGACAATCCTGCTCTATAATTCAACTTTAATACTGCAACATGGAATTAGATGAATGTGCCACGTTTTTTCAGGTTGAGCCAACACCATGGACAGTATTCTTTTTCTAGGGCTGAATAAAAAATGGTTGATGTGACTGAAGGTACAGTTAAAGGAGTGCGTTGGTCATAAGAAGAGGGATAAGGCAGCCTGGGGCAAAAAGGAAGTTGAATGGACTGAATTGATGACTTTTGCTCCAATACAACCATATCCAACTTTCTTATCAGGAAAGGATATATAAGAGATAAAGAAACCAATGGGAAATAGAAGGGCCGAAAGTATAGGTAGTAAAAACTGCCAATATTCACATGCTTAAAGTTTGTAAATAATTTAAAAATGGAGAAATAGGGACACCTGGGTGGCTCAGTGGTGAAGCGTCTGCCTTGGCTCAGGTCATGATCCCAGGGAGCCGGCTTCTCTGCCTATGTCTTTGTGTCTCTCATGAATAAATAAACAAAATCTTAAAAAACAAAAACAAAAACAAAATGGAGAAACACATGGAAACCTGAGGCCAAGATTTTGTTCTGTTGATCAAGCAACCATAATCAATCTAAAGGTGCCCCTCTAGATTAGAATGACAGCAACCTAAATATGACTGTTATCAAACTGTATTGAAATTTAAATGGAAATTAATTTCAAGAGATCCAGATGTTTCAAGAAGATTGGTTTTTAGATTTTAAAAGAAAACAATTCAGCTAATGTTTTGAGTTCTTATATTTTTGAGAGTTATAACAAATTGCACCTGCATCTAATTTAGCGATTCAGAGTTTGTACAGCTTATAAAATATTCACATCTATGCCTAAATCCACTTTGAAAGGTAAAATGTACTTCTCAAATTGATACTCATTCAATTTCCAGCCTATACTCAGTTTATTTTTATCTGTTTGGAAAAATAAATTTAATCGCAGAAAGATACAGCTTTGTTTTTTACAAGGCATTAAAAAAAATCTTCCGGTAGATACTGCCAAAAGATTTTGAAGGTTTTCTCTCTAAATTGTGTTTTAAGAAGCCAGTATCCTGGCCTACTGTGTAATAGTTGTCAGGGGGGAAAATTGTAAAACTCCTCCCAGGGGAAGGCCAAGAGAAAATGAGTGCCCAAATAATGTGTGGCAACATGAAAATCTTGGTTGTTAAGCCAGGCAGTCGATTTAATTTGTGTCTTACTGATGGCAGGGTGTGTGCTTCAACTACACGCTCCAAGAAGTGATTTTTAACACATGGAACACTTAAAGAAGACTAGTTCTAGAGATTTTTAAAATTAGTTTTAAAAAAACAAAAGGCTATTTTCATATTTGGCTATAAACTGGAATAATGATCAAGATTTAATTATAGTTGAATGAAATATCTACCATGTATTACTTTTAAAGAGTGAGTCTACTCCACTGGAAGTTGCAGACCATGTTTTAGTGCTACTCTTGATAACACATGACGAATCCTCACCATCCATTACTGTATAACAAAAAGTGAAAAAGTGCTCTCATTAAAATTTAAGACTAAGAGTGCTGAGGTTTAGACAGTGTTATGATACAGAGGTGGTTGAGTCACAGAATACAAATAAGAAAATTTCTGTGTATCTGTATTGTTTTGAAAAGAAAAGAAGTGATGGAGGTTGACTAAACCTTCCTTGCTATTTGCATAATATCTATTTTGGAGGCATGACAGATTGTTCATATTAATCATTCATTGTCTTCTTTGTAACGCCTTTTAAAAGGAAGTGAATCATCTATATGCTTGCTGTTTATTATTATATTAGAGGTATGATTTAAGTTTACAACAGAAAAATATTGCCTAGGTTAAGAATTGTGATTTTTTTTATTAAAGTGAAAGATCCCCCCCAAAAAATAATAAAGTGAAAGATCCAATTTTTTTTTTTTGCAAAGGAGTAACAAAACTGAAAGACTATGAATAATATAATTAGCTTAGCCTTTCTCTCCATTCCACAGAAAGCCTTTGTACTGTAACATTTCACCCATCTGGAACCCTGTCCCAAACCAAGAAGTAAGGAAAACAAGTCCCTAAGAGGCAGTGCTGATGTGACAAATTCCACACACTAGTATTCCTGAACACTCATTGGAGAATTCCATAGATCGTCCCTTGGAACTTTCTAGAAAGTTGGTTGGTTGGGTTTCATCAGTAAATTAAACCCCCAAAATAGAAGGAAGTCAAAAGCTGCTGTCAGCAGACACACTGAGAATACGGAAAATTACAGCAGGAGAGGAGGAAGAAAACTGAAACACAGGCACAAAGACATTATTTACTAGAGGGGCAAATGGCTCCTCTCCCTATGATGACATTACTGTATCCCAACACTACAATAAATAAGGTTGATCCTATGGTCCTGAGTCACACAGGAAAAGGTAAATAAGATTCAGCACACTGCATCCAACTTCAGAAAGTACATACTAAACTGTCCAATCTATTTTACAAAACTTTTCATCAAAGAGTTTTAGAATGAGTTTTAAAGTATTGATGCTTTAGCAGTAGATTCTCAGATAAATGGAACAACTGGGAATTTAAAACAATAATCTGTTCAGGTTTTTTTTTTAACTGAAGAAAAACTAGTTTATAAGATTATATAAGTTTCAGGTGTGTAACACTATAATTCATTTGTATGCAGTACAAAGCACCACCAAAAGTCGAGTTCCATCCATCATCATACAATTGACCCCCTCTACTCATTTTGCCTGCTCCCCACCCCTGTTCCCCTCTGGTAACTGCCAATCTATTTTCTGTATCTATGAGTTTGCTTTTGTTTTGTTTGTTCATTGTTTTATGTTTTTAGATTCCACATGAGTGATATCACATGGTATTTGTCTTTCTCCATCTGACTGACTTCACTTCACATAATATCTTCAAGGTCCATTCATGTTATCACAAATGGCAAGATTTCATTCTTTTTATGGCTGAGTAGTACTCCATTGTATTGTGTGTGTGTGTGTGTGTGTGTGTGTGTGTATACACACACACACACATCTTCTTTACCCATTCCATCAGTAAACATTTAGGTTGTTTCCATTTCTTGATTATTGTGAATAATGCTGCAATGAACATAGGGATGTTTAATTTTTTTTAAATCAGTGTTTTTGTATTCATTGGATAAATACCCAGAAGTGGAATAGATCATATGGCGGTTCTATTCTGAGTAATATATTTTTTTTTCTAAGTGGCTGTACCAATTTACATTCGTACAGTGTTTGAAGGTTCTCTTTTCTCCATGTCCGCTCCAACACTTGTTATTGTATTTTTGATAATAGCCGTTCTTTCTTTTTTTTTTTTTTTTGATAATAGACATTCTAACCAGTGGGAAATGATATATATCTCACTGTGGTTTGGATTTGTATTTCTCTAATAATTAATAATGTTGAACACCTTTTCATGTGCACATTGGCCATCTCTATGTCTTCTTTGGACAAATGTCTATTCAGATCCTCTGCCCATTTTTTTTTTTAAAGATTTTTCTTTTTAAGTAATCTCTACACCCAATGTGGAGCTTGAATTTACAATCCCAAGATCAAGAGTTGCAAGCTCCACCAACTGAGCCAGCCAGGTGTCCCTCTACTCATTTCTTAATCAGGTTGCTTGTTTTCTGTTGTTGAGTTGTATCAGTTCTTTATATATATGTTAATCCCTTATCAGATACATGATTTGCAAAAATCTTCTCCCATTCAGTAGGTTGCCTTTTAGTTTTGATGATGGTTTCTTTCACTATGCACAAGGTTTTAGCTTGATGTAATAACATTTTTTTTATGGCTTTTGTTTCCCTGGTCTTTGGAATTAGACCTATAAAAAATATTGCTAAGACCAATGTTAAAGACCTTATTGCCTATTTCCTTCCAGGAATTGAATAGTTTTAGGTCTTACATTCACATCTTTAATCAATGCTCTTGAATTATTGGAACTTGTTTTGTGACTTAACACATGATCTATTCTAGAGAGTGTTCCATGTGCAGTTGAGAAGAATGTTTGTTCTGTTCCTTTTGGATGGAATGTTCTGCATATATCTATTAGGTCCCTCTAGTCTAATGTGTCATTTAAGGCTGATATTTCCTTATTAATTTTCTGTTTGGATGATATATCCATTGATGTAAGTGGGGTGTTAAAGTCCCCTAGTATTTTTGTATTGCTGTCAGTTCTGTCTTCAGGTCTGTTAATGTTTGCTTTATGTATCTAGGTGCCCCTATGTTGGTTGCATATATATTTATAAATGTTATGTTTTCTTGTTGGATTGACCTTTTTATGATTGGATGCCCTTGTCTGTTATTACAGTCCTTTTTTTAAAGTCTATTTTGTCTGGTATGAGTATTGACACTACAGCTTTCTTTTTGTTTCCATTTGGATGGAATGTCTTTTCCCATCCCTTCACTTTCAGTCTGCGTATGTCTTAGATCTGAAGTGAGTCTCTTGTACACAGCATATAAATGGGTCTTGGTTTTTGTTTTTTTGTTTTTTTGGGGATTTTTTTTTTTCCGTTCTGCCACTCTATATCTTTTGATTGGATGGTTTAGTCTATTTACATTTAAAGTAATTATTGATAGGTATATGCTTATTGCTATTTTGTTCATTGTTTTTTGGCTGTTTCTGAAGTTCCTCTCCGTTCCTTTCTTTTTTTTTCTCTCTCTCTTCCCTTGTAGTTTGGTGGATTTCTTTAGTCTTATGTTTAGGTTTCTTTCTCACTTTCTTTGTATGTTTACTATAAGTTTTTACTTTGTAGTTACTGTGAAGTTCACATATATAACCTTGTATGTATATAACAGTATGTTTTGACTTGATAGCAACTTAAATTTGAACATATTTCAAAACTGTGCATTTTTCTCTCACCCACATATTTTTATTTTTGACGTTACATTTTACAACTTTTTATTTACATATCTCTTGGCTTATTGTGGTTTTTAATTAATTTTACTTTTTTTGTCTTTTAACTTTCATACTTGCTTTATAAGGGATGGATCCACTATCTTTACTATATATTTACCTTTTCCAGTGAGATTTTTACTTTCTTATATTTTCTTGTTATTAATTAGTGCCATTTCTTTTTGGTTTAGAGGAGCCTCTTTAACATTTCTTATAAGGCCAGTGTAGTGGTAATGAACTCCTTTAAGTTTTGCTTATCTGGAAAACTCTTAATCTCTTCTTCAATTCTGAATGATAACATTGCCGGATAGAAAATTCTTGGTTAGGAGTTTCTTCCTTTTAGCACTTTGCAATTTGCAGCAATATGAATGGAACTAGAGTGTATTATGCTAAGCAAAATAAGTCAGAGAAAGAAAAATATCATATGATTTCACTCATATATGGAATTTAAGAAACAGAACAGATAAACATAGAGGAAGGGAAGGAAAAATAAGATAAAAACAGAGAGAGACGCAAACCATAACAGACTCTTAACTATAGAGAATAAAGTGAGGTTACTGGAGGGGAAGTAGGTAGGGTGATGGGCTAAATGGGTAATCGGCATTAAAGAGGGTACTTGTTGGGATGAGCACTGGGTATTATATGTAAGTGATGGATCACTAAATTCTACTCCTGAAATCAACACTACACTATATGTTAGGTAACTTGAATTTTAATTAAAAAATTATGCATACATAATTGTGGTGATAGTGAGTGCTATTGGTTAATTTATATAAGTAAAAGGAAAAATTAAAAATAAAACTATATTTGGCACTTAATGTTGAAAAATCAAATAGTTGCTAAGACTTGTATTTGATTGGATTTTCATTTTTCAAAAAGTTGCACTGGTGTTTGATTATCAATAATAGGATTAAAGTCTAAAAGGGCTGGGATTTTTGTCTTCCATATTTTCTATATACATTTACATGTGCAAGAGACTGGATTGAAAAAACAGATTTAAAAGAAAAATGTCAGTTTAGAATGGTAATGTTTACCTTATTTGAACTTGTCTTATTAAAACTTAAGTATAACCAATATTTTGATAAACAGATGAGATGAAATAATAGTACCAACAAGAAAATATTCTAGTCACAGTGGATTCCAGAGCTTGATCTCTTTCATGTCGAATCAGTAATGTGTCAAGTGGCTCAAGGAATCACTCTAGAAGTAATAATAATTTCCAGCTTTTGAAAAATCAAATTCACTGAAAATATTTCATAAACTAGTTATGTTATAAGCCTATTTCCTGAGCTCCATAGCAATTCTCATTAGAACACAGTGTTTAGTCAAAGTAACACTGCAAGGAAATGTGAAAATATAAAATGTGTAAACAAAAAACAAGGTTATTGTCTTAAAATGATCAATGCAACAATTTGTAGCTTGTTCTTATTTGTCACATTATGATACTGATACTATCCAATCTTTCAATGCTTTTCAAATTCAAAGCTTGCTATTACTATATAGTTTTAATTAATTTGTTAACATAGTTCTTTGAATAAAGATATTTATAAAGAGTGACTTAGTAAGCCAAGTATTTTGCAATCATACTATAATGGGAAATTGAATTGAGATGGCCTTTGGAAAAAAGGTAGACTCCTCCTATGTTCTGGGTTTACAGAGAAAATAGCATTTGTAGAAACTACTTTAAAGAAATTATATGGGACAACAAAGAATAAATATGAGGAGTTTAAAACAAAAAGACATCTTTTGGAAAATTTAAAAGCAGATAAAACAACTTAAAAATGAGCTCAGAGTTTCTTGTATCTGAAAAGGAAGGACATGTTGGCTTGTAAATTCCTTTTTGTATGATGAAGGAAGTAACTGTGTCCAACTGGAAGGGCTAACTTTTCCACATATTAAAATCTAAGAGGAAGTTCAATAGTGAAATTCCTTAAGTAAAGGAGTTCTTAAAATATAATGGGCAAAAAATTCCATAGCAATTTTTAAAAAGATATAGGATATTCAAAAAAAAAAGATATAGGATATTCAAATGGATGGTTCTTTTCATAAATACTCTAGAAAAAAACAAGAGCAAATATAATGCCAGCATTTCTTTTTCTTTGTTCTTTTTGTCTTGTTTCAAGTTTTTATTTAAATTCTAGTTGTTAACATAATGCCAGCATTTTTCATTGGCCCCAAGCTAATCCACTGAACAATGCCTGTGTAGATGGACTTGGTGCAGTGTCAGAGTTAAGAAAGGTATAGTTACAACATCCCGAAATTTTCTTTTTGGAATGTGTCATGCTTAATTGAGTTCTTGCCAAGCAGTGACCTAGTGTAACATCATGGTTGAACTCATAAATGTTGGAAGAGCCACACTCTCTAAAGTTGACTAATATATGATCAAAATGGTTCAGGTGCTTAACTGGCAGGCAGTAAATTTGATATTCTGCTGTCAAAGTAAAGCCTTCCCTATGGATAGTCTTATCTGGATGAAAGGCCATCCCACTTTCCCACAGTTAGGTTGGAAAAGTGGACCATAATCTGTTAGGACTTAGATTTAATAAAAAATGACCTTCGAATCTGCTCGAGAACATGAAGGAACATGAAGAATTCAGTTAAGAACACAGGAGATTTGGCGATAGAAAATGAAAGAGATTATTTTGGTCGAAAAAGGATTTAAGAAGAGTTGTCTTGAGTCTGCTGCCTCAACCCTACCCTACACAAATCCTTACTATGGACACAGGGGGATACCAGATTGTATAGAATGGCATTTTAATGGTCCCTTTGGGCTTGCCACCACATCCAATATATGAACGAATTAAGGTGCAGCTCAGGACTAAAACGAATGATTTGGAAATTAGCTGTCCCTTCACTCCAAAAAATGATTTGAAGAAAAATAAAATTTAAAAGCTGAAGTGAAATCACAGTAAACTGTTCATATTCCTACATATTTCATAATATGATAAGCAAATTTTTCTCATATAGTCTTTCACATCAGCATTAATAGATCATTTTTACAAGCTTTAACTATTTGTCCTTCTTCATGGTGTGTGTGTGTGTGTGTGTGTGGTATTTTAAAAAACTGGAAAAAAATAATAAACAAACTGGAGAGTGGGATAGAATTGAATTAATATAATCAGCCACATGTGATACTTACCTCTCCTATGTTTAAGATCAAAACTGCTGGCTGACTTATCACTTTGGTACCCACATTGTGGCCTCCATTACAAAATGTCTAGGCTTAAGCTGACACTCTGTGGCTATAAAACAGTCATACTCACTGGCCAAAACATGGTAGTCATTCATTATTTTTCTCCTTTAATAAATGACTACTGTGTACCAAGTACCACATACAGGGAGAAAAGACAAACAGCTCCTGTT
Source organism: Vulpes vulpes (assembly GCF_048418805.1). NCBI lineage: Eukaryota > Metazoa > Chordata > Mammalia > Carnivora > Canidae > Vulpes > Vulpes vulpes. Next base: position 90,579,346 of record NC_132792.1, on the reverse strand, counting down.
TTAAAGGAGTCCACAGTGTAAAGCAAAGTTCACAACTCTGATTTCACACTAGAATTACCCAAGTGGCTAAACAAACAAAAATGAACCTATGCCCAGGCTCAGTCCCAGAGATTCTGATATAAATGGTGTACAGTAAAGTCTGGAATGGAGTCAGTACTTTTAAAAAGTCCCTGGCATGATTCTCATGTACAGCAAAGGTTGAGAACTACTGTTTTAATGAGTGAAAGAGGATAATTAATAAACAAATGCAAGGGAACTTTTCTAAATGAAGCCAGCTGAGCTTAAGAGTCAGCCTGACTTCCTGCTCAGAATCGTTGAAGACTCCACCTCTAGGTGACGAGCAAATCTTTGCATCCTCAGTGCTCCCAGGTTCTGTGACCAACCAGTTTTCAGAAACCTGAATTGGTTAGGAGGTTCTCAACTCAATCCCAGCTCATCATTGCTTTTAGTGTTGTGTTCTCCTAACCTGCCTTGCTCCTGGTGACCAAGCCCTAACTTCTGGTCACCCAGCTCCTGCTTGAGACTCTGTATTGTGTTTGGACCCTCCTGTCCATCACTTGAATTTTCCTGCCTGCTGCTGAGTCTCTGGTAAGAACACCTGCAGCCTGTCAATACCTAGTCATTTCTTGCCCTCTAGATCACCTGCCACACCTTAGCAGGTCTCTCTTTTACCTCCCATCTGATCTGGCTCACCTTTCTCCACCTCCACCCCAGGCTTGATGCAATCAACACAGATACTATTCTAAAAATATCAAATATCAAGAATAGAATTACCTTTTATTTACCAACAATTCTATACTAAATATTTTTCAGCTTATTCTTCATATGGGCTTTTTTTTTTTTTTTTTTTTTTTTTAGCTTAATAGAAGCATGATACACAAGTCCATTTTTCTGGTTCCTCATTGGCAAAACAATTCGACTTTCTGGCAGTGGCTGAGTTACATCTGCTAGCATATTCACTGACTTCAGTGGGAGACCAGTGATCCTCCCAACCCTGGTGGATTAAGTTAACTTTCAGCTCCAATTCAAATTACACTTGTGATTTCTTGTTAGAACTATTTGAGGTTTGCTGTTACATGATGAGCTTTATTTTCTGAAAATTTAATAATATATTCCAAAAGAAGTTGTTCTTCTGCAATAGCAATCCAAATTTCACATCCTAAATCTTAAAATTGATAACATGCTTCCCCATCCTTGCCCTATTCATTCTAACATAAAATAAATATCTGGGTAAAAGTAAAATATTGGTATTTAACAAAATTATTATATAGACAACTTTACAATATATATAGAAGTTCTTTTGGGACTTACGAAACCCCAGTTTATAGACTATTCAAGTATAAGAAATATTTGATGAATATCCATCATAGCTCTCATCATACACCATGTTGTAAACTCTGAGTTTCCCACCTAGATTGTAAGCCTGGTATACAGTAGTATCATGTTCCTCTGCTCCTGCTGCCCATGCATATTATACAGACATATCGTAGCTGCTTAAGGAATGTATGTCCCAAGAATAAATGTGCATTGCATATGAATGAATCCACATGTCTCCTGGGTTTCAGTGCTCCTTCATGGTGAAGCACTTTGACTTTGTGCATCCTAGGATTCTTTTCTAGGCTGTGAGCCAAAGGTTTAATCTGGTGCTGTTTAGTGGATCAGTGTCTGCAGCTGTTTTTTGTAGTTCTATTCTGGGAATAAAATGGCCACAAAAAATGACTTCCAAATCAGTGAAACAAAACTCTTCACCCATGTGCTAATCAGAAGATCATTTTCTGGTGGTAAAACTTCCATAGTGACACTTTTATTAACAGTCATGCCTGGCTACCTGCCATTCTGAGGCTATTGATGAGAAAATAAGAGATCAATTTAACCTTTTTCAGTTAATCAGATTTGGAATCCACTGCCTCAAGGGTGCTTTTAACTTATCAATGATTAGGTTAAGAGTTTAACTCTATGGTAACCCAGATGTTGTTCTTACAAGAGTCTGCAGTTTGATCCTTTTGCATGTCCATTTCTTCCTATTTCCTTATAATTGGCAACTTCAGAGCCTGATTCCTATAGGAACATATATCATGGTATCTTCATGTGTTGCCTTTTACCTGGCATATATGTTCCTAGCGTTCTCCTGTTTTCTCATCAAATTTTGCAGGAGGTACTTATATGAGGTGTAGCACTTTGTCCACTTTTCCACACTTGTGTGTAAGGTTATTTTTCACACCCAGGTCTTAGAGGGTACTTATGAATAGTTTAAAGTAGGTTATGAAGTAAAAGGATGATAAGGGTGGATATTTACTAAAAGAATATTTTTGATAAACTTTTCAAGTAATATTCAGTGAAAGCAAAGGTTTTTACATTTACTTTCTTTCCTTATCATAAAAATAAATATCACATTATATATCTACTCTTTATTTTAATCTAAAAATCAGGGTGTATTGAAGTGAATGTGCTTGGACTAGAATGAAAGCTAACTTGAAATAAGTGGTTAATACATTTTTATCCTCTCTCATTTCCAATGCTTTTTTAAAGTTATTTTTTATTGATTTATAATTGGCACAATATTATGTTAATTTTATGTGTACCAGGTAGTGTTTCAATATTTTTATACCTTATGAGTGACCACCTTGATAGGCCTACTTACCATCTACAAGGTATACAAAATTATTGCCTATGCTGTACATTACAGTGCTTTTTTTTAACTTCTATGAACTGAAATATACAATAACTTGGAAAAGCACTAGAGATTAAATGACAAAACAAATAATTATTAGGTAATAATCTGAAACTATTTGCACAATGAACACTGTAAACTTTGCTCACATAATAAAGGGGAAAGACTGTCTTCCCTAGTCCAATCATGGCACCTTTTAAAACTGGGAAGTGAAAGATCCTTCCACTCCACAGATCATCCAGTTAAAACTGCTATTAGTTTTACCTCAGGGGTCAACAAACTATGGCCTGCAGGCTAAGTTTGGCTCATTGCCTCTTTTTGTATGGCCTACAAGCTAAGAATGGTTTTTGAATTTTGAAACAATTGAAAAAAAATAAAAATAAAATATTTCAAGGCATGTGAAAATTACTTAAAATTTAAATTTCATAATACATTCAATATATAATGTGTATAACTGGCACAATAAAGTTTTATTAGAACACAGCCATGCTCACAAGTTTATATATTATTTATGGCTGCTTTTATGCCATGGAATTGTTGAGTATTGTGACAGAGATCATATGGCCAAGAGCCAAAAATATTTACTATCTGGTTCTTCACAGAAAACATTCGCTGACCCCTAGAGCTTAATAGCTACAATTATATGAATTCTGCTTTTGTTTAAGAATCATGCTTGTTCACTGGGCTGTCCAGCTTCTACAACTGGGAAAATATTCTTGTAGGACTTAATGGCCACAGTATAATAATAGGAATAATGCCCCAGGAAAGTATGCTCTAAATAGTTCAGAAAGCATCATTTGATCAAGACCTTCCCTGTTTTTAGATATAGATCAGAATAGCTCTGGATCACTTCAAATCTGGTTTACTCCTGTTTTAAGAGCACCCGTGATGCAATAAATGACTCATGTCCGCAGGCCAAATTTACCAACTATTCAGATAGCATACACGGATGATTTTGAAAATTAGGAAAAACATAGAAAGTAAGATTGAATGTTGCTTTGGTATGTTACACAGATGAGATTAACTTTTTCATTGAAGTTTTACGTTTTCACGTAAAAGCCCACCTGGACGAGTTTCTGCCACAACAGGCCCAGCGAGGTCCGATGGCTTGCCGACACCCGCCTGGTTTATGGCTCGGACACGGAGCACGTAGCTCACGCCCTCCTGGAGGCCTTGTACCTGGAAGAAGCAGGAACAGAGTGATGGGTGTTCTGTGTCCTTTAAACACAAGTGGTTTTCCTTTGTACGAACTACTTCATTGTAGAGCTCAAATTCTCCCGTTTGTGGAACTATCTCCCACCCTCACTTAAATTTACCAGATTAAACTTTCTTTCAGATTAAACCTTTTAATATGTACATTTTTTTTCTCCATTTCAGGCTTGAAATTTTTCTGGATATAAGATACCTGGAAGAGTGAATCTATATCACAGTGGGTATGAAGATTACAGGACATCTCTACTGTATGCCTATATTGTTTGAATTTTTCATCATGAGCATGTGTCAGTTTTATAATCAGAAGTCATTAAGTCTCCTTTCACTTAAAAAGTGTAGACAAACTCTAAAATAATTTCTTTATGGAAAATTCACCTCCCAGTTTGTGATGTACATTTAACCTCAATCTCTCTCTCTCTCTCTCTGTCTCTCTCTCTCTCTGTCTCTCTCTGTCTTTGCCTTTCTTCTTTTTCTTTTTTCAAATGAGTGACCTTAACCATTCTTTGATATGTTTAAATTTTATTCCTTTTTCTTCCCCCCATCTTTTCTGGGCTGTTGGTCCCCCAAGGATGCTTCTCATCCTTGTATTGTTTAACCTGAGTCAAGTCCAATGTCAGCTCTTGGGATCCTGTGCTGTGGCAAATTGAAAATTTGGAAACTATTCTGGGAATAAATATACACCACCAACAAACAGGATGTGTCTGACTTTTATTTTACACTGTCCTTTGGGGGTTTCTTTGAATCTAGAGGCCTCCTGACTCATTTGGACTACCCAACAGCATGCTAAGTTCCTGACCTTCCTTCATCTTTTTCTCTTCCCCATGAAATGTGACCTTTCTTACCTCCTCAAGGTTTTGTCAGGGAGGTCATTAGCATATCCTGAGAGTTAATGGCATGTTTAACGGTCATCTCTCTTAGAGGACATATTTATATTTTTTTTATGGGGACAGTAAATACCTCATCTCTGGAGAGTGGCTGACAGATGGTATGGACTTTAATCCACAGTGGCAGGTCAATGGGAGAGAACTTTTATAGCAGGCATACCCTGAGTATCTTCTAAGTCCCACCCGTCTAGGCAATCGCTTATTCTGCCAACAGATAGAGCTGCAAAATAAATGCACTGTGCTGCTTTCTGAATGATTGTGGTGAAGCCACACTTTATTCTAAGTAATAAGAGTCAGAATCATATTCCCCACACTTTCTGAAGCCCTGGTGTGGATTAAGGGTCTCTTGGTGTCACTGGTGACATAGGAAAAAACATTCTTTTGAGACACCCATTTGTTACAATTGAGATTCAGTGGCTTTAGCAGAATAATCTTTGGTAGATAATTACGGAATTTGTTCAACTAGAACACTAAAGGAATCTGGAAGGCAAAGACGTAGATAAGAGTAAGGATTAGGTCAAGAGTTGAGTGAACGCATTCCACTTTCCTCTGAGCTCATGTGAGCTCAAGTAGGAGGGAGCCCATGACTCAAAGGAATCAGCAGGTAAAGCCTTGCTGGCACGAATGCTATGAAAAACAACACCCTCAAATAAAAAAAAAAAAAACTCAAAAAAAAATCAGAGGTAGAAATGAGAAAGTCACCTTTCTAAGATTGTAACAAAAATGTAAGGTGGGTAAGTAGAGGCAAGGAGGGAAAAAGAGAGGAGGGAGCTTGTGGATGTTTTGCAAAGCTAGGCTCTGGGATTCAGGTTAAATAGAACCAAATGGCTTTAAGCATCAGGAACTTCCCCCAACCCCAACCGCTGCCAAATGGGGAGCCCAATGTAAGAAACATATCAAAGCAGAAATGTTGTGTTTTATCTAATTTTAAAGTTATTATCATTAGGGGAACATTTGTCTTTCTAAAAAAGGTTTATCCAAATATGAACACCCTCTTACCCTCAGGTACGTGTCTTTAATAGCTGCCTTGTTGAGTCCTCGCCATTGGTCATCTTTGGCATTGGCCTCTTTCAAGTCCACAAAGTACCCAGTGACTGGAGTTCTTCCAGAATGGACTGGAGGCTTCCACTGCAGAACCAGGGAGGTTTTCCTAACCTCACTATATTTGACATTGTGTGGGGGTCCTGAGAAAGAGAGAGAGAGACCAATGTATAAAAATTGTAACATAGATGAGAAAATTCAAATACATATAAATCTAGAACCACATTTGAAGTCTTAAAGCTGAATCCAGTGTTCTTCTTTTGTGAAGTCTATCAATCCTATAAAAATAGGTATTTTGTGGTCATTTTGTATCAAGTTTCCTCAATGGCTCTACATCAACCTACTAAGTCCCTTTTTGGGCAGCAGGTAGTTAGAGCCAATTCAAGGTGGCCCCCAGAGGCTGGATGATAACTTGCCTTCAGGGTGTCCTTGGGCTTGCGGTCCTCATCTTTTATCAGAAGAGTTTAATGTGGTTGCAAATTCAGTTTAAGATTACTTTTGGATGGCAATCTGAAAATTTCCCTAAATCTCAAATTAGGATGAAAAAAGCAACTCTCTTTGATGGCATATGAACATAGATAGTAATATTTTTTTTACAAGAAAAAGTAATATATTACAAAATAGTTCCCTTTTAGAGGGAAATCTTTCCCATAGGGCATATATTCCATGTAGGAGTAAAAGCAAACTACAATTACAGTTTACAAAGAACTTTCATGAAAAGATACAATTAATCCCATAGACCCCAGCTAAACACTGTTAGGTACTTTATATTTATTTGTCTCATTCATCCTTAAGACAACAGAAAGCTCAGAGAAGCCAAGTAACTTGATCAACCTGTTCAGGAAGAAAGCCAAATGTTCTCCTTGTCCATGTGCTGTTTGCAGTCTTGGGAGAATCCAAACTACTAAGTGATATCCCACATCTTTCCATGACCACCAGCTGCTATGTAAGTGATATATTTATTTTCTTTCTTCCTATTTTTTTTCTTTTAAATAACTGATTTCTAACCAACCAATCAAAATCTCCTAAACTGACTCAGAGCTACAAACATAGACTCTACCATGCTATGCTTTGGCATTTTGCAATTGATAGCTCAATATTTGTGGGGCCCTGTATCTTAGCTTAACAATCACGGATATGTGTCATTCTTGCCTTCCAACAAGGCAAGAGGTTTAAATAATATGGTAACAGATTTAAAAAATAACCAATACCTTATAATAGTGTGTCATGTTCTGTTTTGCAAAGGGCTTCTAATTATTTTCTTGTGTCATCCTCAGAACCCAGTGAGACATCCAAACAGGTAGCACTCATCCTGCAACCTCTTTTGCTAACTATATCTCTCAATCAAAACATTTTCCACAGGCCTGCTCAGAATTTCTGAGTTTCTAGTCACTTATATTTTTTAATTTTATTCAGGAATTGTAAGAATTTAAAAACGGGTCCACTTTTGTGTAGGTGACAGAAAGAGCTTAAGAAATATTTACTGGCTTAAGGAGGTGTGAGAAAAGGCAGCATGTTTGCCTCTTATATTTATTAAAGTTGAGTGAGTGCTTGAACTTCTCTTAGGTTTCTCTTGTAATCTTTTTATTCAAATTTGATAGAGAAGTGATGCAAATATAAGCTAAGCAAAGGCAAAACTGATGGTTCTTCAAGGGCACTAGGGCTTCACATAGAGGAAGAGGGTGGTATCAAGGACATGGCTGGATCTACCCAGTATGCTCCAGTTGGCCTTGTGTTCTAATGTGGTCGATACTGGTGCTATACATATGCTGCATATTAAGCCCAAGTGGGAGAATCTAGTCATCTGGTGGCACTCATTGGGTCTGTGAAGTTGGTACTGTTGGAAGCAAAATGAAATCACCCACTAAATACATTAACGTGGCTAGTTTGAAACTTAATGGCTTGGTAAATTTGTTTGTATTCAATTTTTTAATTTGTTCAGTGTTGTAGCTGTGTTTTAAAAGGCACAGGTAGGGGGATCCCTGGGTGGTGCAGTGGTTTGGCGCCTGCCTTTGGCCCAGGGCGCGATCCTGGAAACCCGGGATCGAGTCCCACATTGGGCTTCCAGTGCATGGAGCCTGCTTCTCCCTCTGCCTGTGTCTCTGCCTCTCTCTCTCTCTCTCTTTCTGTGACTATCATAAATAAATAAATTTTTTAAAAAAGGCACAGGTAACTGTTTCTGCCTTCTCCCCATTTTCTTCCCTGTTCAGCCAACCACCCACTATGGCAACCTCCATAAGAGAATATTTCCAGCCAGGTTCCAGGAACTTTGTTGTGAGGCAGAGTTGAGACAAAAGTGGAGAGAGAACAAAATGACTGGAGAAGTAAGTGGAGAGAGTTAAGTGAAGAAAGTCCAGAACTTAAGTCCCAGGCAGGCATGTTAAGTCCACCAACATAATATCATAAAGAGCTAGAAGTAAGGGAGGAAAGAGACAAGGAAGAGGAGTCACATTGGCTGAGCTTGGAGGGAGAGATTTCTGGAGATTGATAAGTGAAAGGTTCCAGGGCAATATGGAAGAATACATGAGAATTAGAAAGTACAGGAAGAAGTTTTTGAGGTATTTTGTTGTGGATACAAGTTGGATGCCCTTCGATGGTCTTTAAACAACACAAAAAAAATATCAGAATTCCTTTTAAAGGATAGTGTAGAACTCAGATTGTGTGCTTCTGTTAATCCTATTCCAAGCAGAAAGATATAACTCTGAGGGCCTTAGGATGTATTTGGAATATAAGCACATGAAATTATAGTCAGTTTTATATTAGTGCCTATTATTTGATAGGATTACAGAAATATTTCAGGTAAACATAAGGGGCCAAGAGAACTCTTTTCCCTTAGAAACAGTCTATGTAGCACTTAAATTTACTTCCCAGCAGTAGGTTCTTTTGGAAGAGACCTCAAGCCTGAGTGCTGAGAAATGGTTTTCATGGTTTACCTGGAACAGCAATGGTCCACTCTTCACATTTGAAGCATTCACTTACTGCTGAGGGTACTCCCAACCCAGCGATGTTCATGGCCGCCACTTGAAACTGATACACCATGTTTTCCTTCAAGTTGCTAATCTGCAACATGACAATATCACAGAGTGGATGCTGAATCAGGTTTGTTTTTTCAGTTGTTCAATATTTTATTTACTTACCTCTTGTGTTGGACACACCCTGAAGTGACCCCCAATGAATCATACCCTTTTGTAATCTACTCCCCCTGGGTGTGAGTAAAATCTGTGACCTGGTTCCAACCAACAGAATATGGGAAAGGTATTGGAATATCAGTCCTGTGATTGTTGTTCCATCAAATAGAAAAGGAGGAGGGATATTACAGATAAAATTAAAGTCCCTAATCAGTACATTTTTTAGTTCATCAAAAGGGAGATTATCCTGGGTAGGTCTGAATTAATCAGATGAAAACTCTCAAAATGGGGTTTGGCACTTTCATGAAGAAAACACTGTCCTGATGGCATTCAAGAAGCAAATGCCATGTTTTAGCAAATGCCTAGCCACTCACATTTGGAGAAGAGCAGCCTCTAGGAGTAGAGGGCCCCAGACTTAACAGCTGGAAGAACTGAATTCTGCCAGTGACTGAATAATCTTGGAAGAGGAACTCAACTCCAGATGAGAATGAGCCCTGCTGACACCTAGAATAAAACCTTGTGAGACCTCAAGCAGAAGACTCATCTAAGACATGCCTAGACTCCTGACTTACAGACACTGTGATATAACAAATATGGGTTGTTCTAAGTCACAAAGTTTGTGGTAATTTGTTAAGCAGAAATAGAAAATTTATGCTTGTACAGATGAAAATTAAAAGAATTCTAAGCTAGGAATAAAAATATTCAAAATCTTTAATTTTTCTGCTCCTTACTGAATGACTTAATGACCTTTCTATATCCCTCATAGGAAATTTGGCTGTAGTAAATATATGTGATAAAATAATGAATGTGAAAATATTTGCACAGTATAAATGATGGAATATATTAGTGTGAAAAAAATCCATGGACTGTAAACAATCCTTTGAGAATTAAAAATGCTTAATAAGTGAGGGCATTTAGGTAGCTCAGTTAGTTAAACATCTGACTCTTGATTTCAGCCCAGGTCATAATCAGGCTCTGTGCTCAAAGGAGTCTGCTTGCTCTTCTTCTTCTGTCCCTTCCCCCACTCATGCTCTCTCTCTGTCTCTAATAAATAAATAAAATCCTTTAAAAATGCTTAATAAATGAAGGCATCGATAGAACCAGTTGGGTTAATAAAACTTACCCATTATATGACTTAAGACAAGCAAAACAAATATATATCTATGATCCTGATTTGATCAAGTAGAATATAATGGCTATATGTTATGGGTAACAGAATAATACAAACTCCCTTTTTGATTCACACACACACATACAAACACATTTCCTTTAAGAAGGAAAGATCTTTTTAATTAGTAGGAAACCATCATGTAGATAACTTGGATCTAAAAGTACTTTATTCAGGTACCAGGGCTGTTTTGGGGTTCCATTAGGGTGACCAACAATTCCAGTTTTCTTGGGACTGTGGGGTTTCTAAGGATGTAGGCAGTATAGTGCTGAAACTAAGAGAATCCTAGGCAAACAGAGAAAGTTGGTCATTCTAGGCTTAGGTGAAATATTGTAGCATGGGACTTCTATTTCTGGCAATGGTGAACCAGGCCATAGAGATTAATCATCTTGCTAAAAAATTAAAAATACTAGACAAAAATATCTTTAAAAAATCTTTTCAAAAGCATCAAATTATTGTCAAGACATTATAGAATTCTAGGAACAGAATAATGGGAAATAGGGAACAAAAAGAGATAAGTGGAACCTATATAGAAGTGGCTTTTACCTTTGGGATAGCTGCCAAAAAAGAAAAATTTGACCTTTGGTTTTTATTATCTCAAAAGCAGAGGAACTGAAATCAAAGCCTAGAGCCAACCTAAGAAGGGTAATAAAAGGGAACCCTCTACAACTAAGATGGAGCCCTTAAGGGCTTTACTCTTTGGGAGTAAAGTTGAAATAGAAATAAACCTGCCTTCATACAGTATAAATTTACACTGCTTGATTGTCCCAAAAATTAAAGGCTTGTATTTGATTTAAGAAAAAAAACTCAACAAGTGGTATCCCCAGGTACCTTGCAGAAGCAAATACAAATCTTTTACAGAGAAAAATGTCTTCATCCTGAACCTCAAATTATTCATGCAAATAATATTTTAGTGACAATGAGCAGCACATAATCAAGGATAACCAAGCATAGAAAACAAGATACTATGAACAAGATACTACAAAACCAATGAAAACAGATACATACCTGCAAAGATATTAGATGATAGAATCATCATAGATTAGAGAAACAGCTATGCTTACTATGTTTTAAACATAAAATACAAATTTAAAACATCTGTGGGACTATTCCTGAAACTAATGTTACACTATATGTTAACTAACTAGAATTTAATTTAAAACTTGAAACATTAAAAAAAGTATCTGCAGGAGAGACAGTAAACTATAAAATATTTTGTAAAATGTGACCTAAAAAAGAGAAAAATACAATAATAGAAAAATAATGGATGAGTTTAACAGAAAATCAGATGCAAAAGAAGAGCAAATATGTAAACTAACAGAAAGTTATAAGAAATCACACAGACCACAGTGCAGAAAGATACAAAGATGGAAAAGTGAGAAGAGTGATTAATGGACATGGAAGATAGAATGAGAATGTCAAATACATGTTAAATAGAGTTTCAAGAGGAGAGAGGAGAGAATGGGGCAGCAACAATATTTTAGGAGATAAACGGCTTAGAATTTTCCAGAAAGATCTTCTTGAAAAATCCAACCCACAGATTGAAAATACTCCTCATGCCAAAATCCTAGGCAGAGACATTTTTAAAAAACCTATTCTGAGATACATAATTTAACTGTAGCACACCAAACAGATAGTAAAAATACTAAAAGCTGTCTAAAAGACAACACTCAAATAAGCAAACAGACTAAAAGCTGACATGTCAGTGACAACATTGAACCAAAAGGCAGTGGAATTATACCTTCCAAGTGTGAAAGAAAATAACTACTATTATATAATATTTTATCTAGAAAAATTTTTTGGAAAATGAAGAAAAAAGTTATTTTCAGATGAACAAAAGTAAAAGAGTATGTGTTTTCAGAATACCCTAACTAAAGAACACTCTAAAGTATTTAATTTAGATGAAAGGAAAGTGTTCTCAACTAGAAGGTCAAAAATGTGAAATTAAAAGAAAATAAAATCTTAAATAAAATCATTTACATAAATCTAAGTATCGACTATAAAACGTTAATAACATTACTTTTGGATTTAAAAAATGACTTAAAAACACATACACAATAGCATATAAAATGGGACTAGGATAAATGGCTTACAGTATTCTGAGGCCCTATTTTTCTCAGACAAGGTTAAAACAATAGAATTCAGACTGTTAATTTACTCACTATAATTTTTAGAGTAACCACCAAAAACAAACACTGGAGAATTTATAGCTTTCAAGGTAGTATAGAGGGGGAAAGGGCATGGCTAAAAGGTGAGGGTAAGAAACCTATTCAAAAGTAATCAAGTAAGGACAGAAAATGAAACAGAACAAGCAAACAGAAAACACAAAAAGTGGTAGTATCATTAAACACTCCAGTTAAATGACAAAGACTCTCAGGTAGGAAAAATATCCCACCCTATGATTCTTAAGATATATATATATATATCATGAAGTTAAAGACAGATTGAAAGTCAAAGGATGAAAAATTATATACCATATAAACACCAACCAAAAGAAAATTGATAAATTTATATTAATAACAGACAATAGAGACTTGAAGGCAAAACAAATTGTCAGTGATATCAAAAGTCACTTTATATGCATCTAATAACACCTCTTCAAAATATATAAAGTAACATTTTAACTGGGTGAATTTTATGATATGTGAATTATATCTCAATAAAGTAAGATTATCCTGCAAATTTTCCCTTCCAGTACTATCCTTGTCAAGTATTTTTATCAAATTAACTCTATAGTCTCAGGGTAATTTCACTCATGAACATAAAAGCAAAAATCCTAAACAACAATAAGTAAAAAAAAATCCAGTAATATATAGACAGAATATACATAATGTCCAATTTGGATTTATGCCAGGAATGCAAGGTTATTTTAACATTAGATAATTACTAGAATATACCACATTAAAACTAAAGGGAAAAATCATATAACCATCTCAATGGATTCAGAAAAAATATTTCATAATTTTAATTAATTCTTAACTAGGAATAGAAGGAAACTTCCTTTGGCTGATAACAGATGTCTATCAAACACTGATAGTAAATATAATATTTAATGGTGAAATGGTGAAATGTTTTCCTTTAGATAAAGACCAAGTCTAGAATGACCAAGATCACCACTTCTATCAATATTTTGTTAACGATTTTAAGCAGAAAGCTAAGAAAATAAAGCAAAAAATATAAAATTTGGGAATGAAGAAGCAACCTGTCATTTGCAGATGATAGGATATACAGGAATCAAAAAGAGCTCATAGGTAACATAGAAATAATAAGAAAATTTAGCAAAAACTTATACATAACAATGACATGTAAAATCAATACATAAAATGAGGTATATTTCTCTATACCAGCAATAACAAAATGATATAAAAACAGACTATTTAAGCACCAAAAACATGTAATACCTATAAATAAATAACAAATGATGTGCAAAACTTCTCTAGAGAATTATAAAGCTTTATTGAGAAGCTTTAAAGACCAAAATAAATGGAGAGAAATATCATGTTCATATATTAGAAGAGTTCATATTTTAAAGATGTCAATTATTCCTCAATTTATTTATGGATTCAATGCAATATCAATCACAATTGTAAAATGTTTTAGTTTAATTTAATTTTATTTGTTGTGTTTGCTTTTGCTTGTCTTGTTTTTTGGTAGAACTTGGTAACCTAATTCTACAATTTATATCGAAGTGCAAAGGACTAAAAACAGCCTAGGAATAATAAACTAAACTGAGATAACTTGATCTACCAGTTATCAAATTTGCTATAAAATGGTAATGATTAAATTAATGTGGTTCTGGTCCAGTGGTAGACAAACAGACCAGTGGAACAAAATGGAAAACACAGAAGCAGACACATGCATCAAAGAAACTTGACACATGATACAAATAGCCTAGAAGAATAGTAGAAAAAAGGGCAAACTTTTCAATAGATGGGACAACTGTGTTTCCCTACAGGGGAAAAATGAATGTTGACCTTTATACCACAAAGCAAATGTTAAGTCTGGCTGCAATAAATTTAATATTAAAATTAGTGTTGTTACCATAAGGAGAAGAAATACTAACCAATGAGCAGGAAAAATAGACACAGCCTCCACAGCTACCAAGGATTTTAAGCTCAGAATATACAAAGAAAATATATTAGAAAAATGGGCAAATCTTTGTGCAGGCATGTTATAAAAGATTTCAAAATGGATATTATAGGGATCCCTGGGTGGAGCAGCGATTTGGCGCCTGCCTTTGGCCCAGGGCGCAATCCTGGAGACCCGGGATCGAATCCCACGTCGGGCTCCCGGTGCATGGAGCCTGCTTCTCCCTCTGCCTGTGTCTTTGCCTCTCTCTCTATCTCTCTCTGTGACTATCATAAATAAATAAAAATTTAAATAAATAAATAAATAAATAAATAAAAATTAAAAAAACAAACAAAAAAAAAACAAAATGGATATTATATATAGCAAAAGATGTTCAGATTCATTTGACACCCCGATTGTCAAAACTGAAAATGTGTGAATATACCAAGTGTTAGGGGAATGTGCAACAATGGGAATTCTCATACTCTTCAGAAAACCAGTATAGACGTATCTACTAAAATTAAAGATAACAGATTCTCTGGCCCACCAATTCTGCTTTTAGGTAATAACCTAGAGAAACTAGTGCATATACATGCCAGCAGACAAAAATGTACAAAAATGTTCATAGTTACACTGTTTCATATAGCTGTAAATATGAAAATACTGAAATATCACCAATAACTAGATAGAAAGTATATTGTGAGACAGTCATATAATAGAATACCGTACAGTAATGAAGTCATAGCTACACATCAACATGGAAGAACTTTAAAAATATGATTTTATTCTATATATTCTTGTTTTAACTTCTTTATGAATTCAGTATGTGTGCGATATTCCATAAATTTTAAATGTTAGATTTAAAACCTGTGGCACTGAGTTGGGGAAAGCACCATTCTCCCAACCTCATCCTGCTCTCGCTCTCACAGCATAGGGTTCTGGGAGTATTAAGGGGGGGTGACTTTCCTCTAGCTAACAATACTCCAAAGAGAGGAACCATAGTTATGGCATCAGTAAAACCCTTCAAGTACTCTGAGATGGGCAAAGCAGTAAAAAGAAATGTGTGGGTAGACACATATCAATCATCCCTTCATGGCCATCAGAGCCACTATAATGGGGGACACTTCACAGGTGGTGAGCTGATGCTGGCCATCAGGTCCATGTCCCTTTATCCTTTGTGATTTGAACACTGAAAGCTAAAACTGCAGTCTTTTGGATCCTGGGACTCTTGAGCTAGCAGCACATTGGTTATAGATATTTTGTTTTGAAATAAACATGAATTCTTACCATAAGTATACATTTCATAGTAAATATTCTAGGAAGTTATTATGTTTATGCATATGAATCAGAAGATACAAATCCTTCCTGGTCAATCAGCTTACTTCTATTTACCTTGATATATTTGTGACAAAATCCTGTCGTTGTAGACAATGGACACTGGAGAAATGATATGAATCATTTATAAGCCGCTGGGTGTAGGTGTGGGTGTGCGTGTGTGTGCAAGCGAGCATGTCATCATCATATATGATTACACTCCACACTACAGAAGGTCACACATTTACCTTATATGCCTCATCACTGACAGCTTTGATGTTGGCTTCTCTCCATCTTCCTGGTACTCCATCAATTACCTCACGATAGTTTACATAATAGCCAGTAATTTCAGCTCCTCCAGTCTTATCTGGTTGCTTCCATCCAAGAACCATCGAGTCACGAAAACTTTCAAGACAAGTGATATCACAGGGTGGAGATGGTGCCGCTGTTGCAATATGAATACCAAGTAAGTAGAAAGAAATGCATTTATGATTTTATGTACATTAAACTTGTTTCATTCGTGCCACCTGTGAGGGCACTAGGGTCTTGCAGCATAAAACTAAAGCGTGAAGACTAATCAGTAACTTGGCACCCAATTTGGTGTATGAGAAAAAAACCCCACATACAGTAAAAAGTGCACTGCAAATATTATTCCAAAGATAAAAAGAACCTGCTCTCCTACTTCCACAGAAGAATAATTTTTGAAATACTAATAGCAAAACAGTGCAATATTCTGAAAAAGGAAACAGAAATAGTATTCTGTTCTAAGAAGAATAGTATTCTTCTTCTATTCCCCAGAAGAAGAAATATTTTTCACAAGATACATATTTTTGTTTCTAGGTGGTTTTGTTTTTATTTGCTCCTTGAGGAAAATGAAGTATGTATATCAATTTCTGCCTCAATGTGCTTATAGAGAATTTCCATGTTATTTCCAAATGGTTAGCATTTCACCATTCAGGCATACATACCCTTGTGAGACCTTATAACTAAACAAGTTCTGTCTACGCACAGAAAAAATCTTATTTCAAGCTCAGCTAAATGCCATCTTAAAAAAATTTTTTTTTAAAGTAGGCACAATCTGCCATGCGATTTTTCTCTTAGTATATAATACCTTTTGCTGCATTATTTTTAACCTGATGTTGGACTATTATTTATATGGTACAAAATGCTAGACAGCTGTCACCGTGTTTATTATTTCCTAGCCAGAAAAATATCTGGAGGATGTTTTAAAAGTCTTCTTTCATTTATGTGGCTTTGCTGATCAACTTCCCCCCCCCAACTAGTAAATAATGGTGTTTGATTAAGAAAGAGGGGGTCAGGTGGTGGAAAGAAATCCATCCAGATGTGCAATGACATGAAAAAGACTTTTCTGAATATTTATTTGGATTACAGGGAAAAAAAAGAACTACTTATTCTTATTCAAAAAGATTCTTAGAACAATAAAGATTTTTTAAAAATAAAATACATTTGTTTCTCTCTCTCCCTCTCACCAACCTCTTTCATTCTTTACACTAAAAATATTCTCTCTCATCTCTCTCACTCTTTCTATTACAGAGACATATAGAATGTGAACTCTCAAATAAATATCCCATCTTGAGTTGAAGGTACAATAAAGGTTAAAAAAAATAGAAGTTAGAGAAGTTGGAAGTGGAGTAGTAATAGGAGATGGATGAGAGGCATGCTACAATGCTTATCATTTCATTTTTATTTGATAAGAAAACACTGTCACCTAGAATATATAAGCCACAAGTATCAAATATCCTATTAAGAAAATTCTGACCTTACTGATAAATAGTCTTAAATAAATCAGTTCTGGGAATGTGATTCACATAGCCCAGAATTTAGCTTTATGTGATGATTGTAATTGCCTGTTAAACTTGTCATGGCACATCAAAGAGACTATTACTTATATTTATTGGAGTTAAATATGAAGGATAACTTGAAAACCTGAAGATGAACAGCAGTAATAACTATGGTCCTGATAAAATGTGACTTCTTTGAAACATATTTTTCCCATACATGTATTGAGCATGAGTATTTCCAAGAACTCTACATGGGCTGTGATTATCAAATCCTTTCTCCTCTCAGCTCTAATTTTCTTAGCGAAATGAGGCCAATGGTGTGTCTGCCTGAGAAACCAAACAGGGCTCAATAACCAAATCACTTTAAATATTCTGCTGTCATTAAGCACAGTGAAGTATGTATAAAAGCCAAACTCCCCCAAAGTTACTTTTACAACTCATTAGACAAAAGTACTGCAAATGGATAGCTGAAAACATGTCAAATGAAGAATAAACATTGATGAAAGTGAACACAGAGATGGAAGAATGTGATCTCGACAATGAGGTGAGGACACTGATGGAGACAGATGGAACAGTTGTACTCTTTCGAATCTCACCTAGGTCCTTCTTCTTTTTCAGAGGGTCAGACTTACTTTTCCCCTTAAGGGCTGCCTTCTGTGGTGATGGGGTAAGCTCTTCCTGAACTGTTTCACTTACTTTACTCACTTCTGTTTGGCCCAGGTTGTGAGTGCTACTGGGTAGTGAAGGTTTGTTAAGTTTGCTACCAAGCAAAGCATTTTTCTTAAAGGCTGGCTGGGAGGCTTCATGCATGCCTCCCCTGGAGTCTGTTAGTCCACCAGGTGTATCATTCAGTTCAGGCCACACATCTGGAGACACTCCTCCCCCTACAATCACCAGATAACAACATAAACACTTTGAGCTCAGACACAGTACAAATTGCTCTTACGTAATAGAACAAAGGGAAAAATATTAGGCCCACAAATAGAACAAAAGTCATCTTAGTTTAATGGAAATCACTCAGCTTTTCAAGAAATATGGAAAGCATACATTCCAAAATAATTTATGCCAAGGAAACATTTCAACTTCTCCATATTCTGGGAAAAGAAGAAATAAGAACAGAAAACCACAGACAGAACAGGAACCATTTTGTTTCACAGAACCCAAGTATATATAAGAAAAAAAACAAATCTCTGACATTTTTTGAAAGATATTAAGTCCTATTATTCAACAGAATGACGGGAGGAAAGGATCATAAAATGCACAAGACATACATTAAAGACCCTGATTTTATAACAGAATTATGTACATTACTGAAATATTAATGGTCTGTACCTCCCAACCTCAAAAAAATGTTCACTATTGTCCATAAATACCATAAGGAGTATTAAAAAATAATATGGCATGATAACCAAAGATAACTGATATAAAATAATCTTTCCTTTCAAATATGTGTTGCTCTATCCCAGACTTCATTTTTGGTGCTCTGAACTACCTGGGTCCCTTCCCTGCTTTATCTAAGATTGGGAGGCACATCATGTACGTACATACAATTACTTTATTACCAGTTTTATTCTGTTGGTTACTTTGGGAGCAGAGATGTAGCATATGATTAAGCAACTACTTGTGTCTTGCACAAAACTTAGAGGAGTTTATAAAAAGCATGTTAATGTATTGTTAGTGAAAACAAGCCAGGCTTTGTCACAGGTGAAATGATCTGTGTTACGGGTGATATACCACTCCAAGGAACTGGATGGCCCTTCACATTCCCAGGATGAGCACGAAGTTAGAATGGAGTTTCACACAGTGGGAAATATCTGAGGAAACTCAAACTTGTGAAGATGACAAGGCTACAGATGCACAGAATCTGGATAAGTGATGAAGATCTGTAAAATAATGGCTATGGAAGGTTAGCTGTCACCTGGAGTCAGAGAAAATGGTCATCTGAGGATGGAATCATCAAGCAATTCTAGAAGCTTTAAACAATTTCTGGAGAGCGTGGTATCTTCCTTTATAACTTATAAAAATCCATTTTTAACTACAAAGTTATGCATAATGAACTTACCAATAGCAGCTTTTACTTCTATTGCTTCTGAATCCTGTGAATATTCACTAAGTCCAGCTGCATTAACTGCTCTGACCCGGAAGATGTAACTCTGACCAGTTGCCAATCCATGGCAAGTAAATCTAAAAGGAAAGGAAGTTTCAAAAATTTTTCCTAGGGATAGACAAGATGGTTTTAGCTTAACTGAATGATCTGGCTTTATAAAAACAATTCATTTTCTAATAGCAAAAAGAATAAGTACAGAGATCAGGTAATATATGTGCTTTGGACAAGAAGGCAGCTAATTAAGGCAATTTTCTAAACTCACCCTATCAAACAACACAGAGTCCTCCTGGCTTTCCCCTGAATAAGTACCTTAACTTTTCTGAGCCTTTGTGTGCTTATTAGTAAAACTGGGATAATATGTCTTAATCATAATTTTTTGTGTAAAGATTGGCCATAAGGTATTTAAAGTATCTATTTCACGGCTTAGCATTGAATAAATAATAGGTGGTATTAATACTAGTAATGGCCTTTTCAAGTATATACTTAAGGCATTGGCTGCTCTGTGTTATAGGGCCTAGGCACTGCTTCTAGGCATGGCAGGGAAGGTATAATTACTTGAGGAATTACACTAGAATCTGAAAATAAGATGAAATATGTATTACCATTTAGATATAAGGACCCAGTAATGAAGTGTGAATCCATGGGCAGTTTCACACATAAAACAACCGCACTTCTTAATAGCTATTATGGCTATAAATAGCCATTTCATGAATCACTGTAACATTTTAATCCATCCTGAGGACTATAACCAGAGGAAATAACAGGTCTGCTAATGACTCTATTACCATTAGTAATGTTGGAATATTTAATGAAGGCAGTCATAAATTAGGCCAATCCTTTAGGTCAGCTCAGTTCAGCAAACATTTATTGAGCACTTCAGTGTTCCAGACACTAAGCTAGATACTGTGGACACAAAGGTGAATAAAAAATGGTGCCTGTCCTTGAGAAGCTCCCATCTGTTTGTGGAAAGGCAGACCTTGTCTAACCCTCTATAAATATTTCTAAATAGTCCCAGGAAAATGCTGGGAACTCAGAATAAGAGCGAAATGAACAGATGAATCTCTCGCTTTCTCCCATTAATTGATTTGCCTCTATTCTTTCCTGTTCTGCAAAAGAAACAACTCATCCTATGGGGGTCCTTGGACTTTGAAGTGGCCATACCAGAAGCTCTCTAACAAGCTCGTTTGACAATTTGGGAAGCTGGAATTCTCCTCTCAGACTGGTCCTAAATCAAAGGAGGCTCAGAGTTTGGTTGCAGGTCAGAACTCATCATCAACCTGCAAAGCAGACTGACAAAATATTTGAAAGCAAGAAAAAGAAAATAACCCTCTTCATATTAGAAACAGATATAAAGAAGTGGCAAGGTATTGTGAATGTCTCTTTGTTAGTGTTACTCATGTCTACTAGCACCAAGTTTAACCATGTTCAGAATTTGTAAATGTTGATATTCTTTTCCTATTCATTTAAGATGCCTTAGGGGCACCTGGGTGATTCAGTTGGTCAAGTGTCCAGCTCTCAATTTCAGCTCAGGTTATGATCTCAGGGTTTGTGAGATAGAGCCTGCTTAAGATTCTCTTCCCCCCCTCACCACCACACCTTTCTCTAAAAAAAAAAATAATAATAATAATAAATAAATAAAATGCCTCAGTACTTTATGTCAGCTAGAGTCAATTAGATCCTTGAAATCTAGTATCACATTGAATAGTCAAGACCAGAACAGATGGGTGAAAAAGGACAAATGGCATAAAGGAAAAGAATCAGAAAAAAAAGCTATAAAATGAATTCATCATAGCTGGCATTAATGTGTTTCTAAGTGCTTAAAATCACAAGTAAACCTTTTTTCAAATATCGAGCAGAAGATTATATTCAATTTTAAACTCATTTGGATATTTATGGTATCGTGTTTTTACAAAATCTCCCTTGTTAGATGTTTGTGCTGCTGTCTGGGTCAGTGGTTGCATTTCCTCTTCAAAGCTCCAGTGCTCTAGAGTCAGAAGGCTCCCCACAGCACCTCCCACCCCAACACTGCAGTTACCGTGAGCCTTTCACAGGATTGTTATTGCAGGGCTCCCACTTGCCAGAGCCGACAACACTTGACTCTATGTAGTACCCGACCAGCTCCTTAGCATCTTTGGATTCCTCCCATGAAACTATCACTGATGTGTCTGTATTTCTGCTTGGGATGATTTTGCCTGGGGGCTTGGGGATATCTGATGAAGGAAGAAAATGATGATCAAACTCACAGCAGTTTTTAAAAATTCATTCTTATCACATATGAACAAATACATGCATATATATTTTTATATAAGTAATCATGTCAAGTGTACTGTTGCTTTATTTTATATTTGTTAAAGCAGAAAATAAAAAAAATACATTTGGAGGCAATAATGATACACTAAATACTCCAGGAAAAAAAATACATCAGCAATGCAGTTGAAACTCTTGGAGTTTACTTTTCATGACTTCATAATTCATAATAATGAGTTTTTAAAATGTCTCAGCCAGGTACAGTCATCAATTAAATTTATAATGTGAAAGGATGCCATCACTTTTACTTCTGGATATATACATTCTAATGAAATTCTTGCTTTGGAATTTTTCTTGAACTGAAGTAAAGTCAGTTTATAGTTGTTCAACCAAACTCTTTACTCACCAAGTTTGTCCCCTACAACGGTCACTTCGGTTGCCTCTGAAGGCTCACCAACTCCTGCTGAGTTAGAACAGCGGACACGGAAACGGTAGGATTTCCCTTCAGCAAGGTCGAAGAGAGCAAAGCGGGGAGACTTCACAGGGAGCTCGGTGTTCACCCGCTGCCAGTTTTCTGTTCCTGCATCACACTGCAGCCCAAACAGTGAGATCCATTTACAGCACAGCAAGAATAGATGGGAACTCTGAAGCCAGGCATTTAGCAGTCTTATTTCTCAGTCAACAAACTACTTACCTGCTAGAAGTTGAACTGGAGAAGAAATTTGTAGGAAATGGGGATGAAGCATCTGTAGTCCATAGGATTATCTAAGTCAAACATAGCTTTGGATTGTTTGACAAATTTGCTACTTTAATACTGCACTGACTTTATCTACTAAGATCATCTATCTACCTATGAAAGACTTAAATTTATTCAGAAGACAGTGTGGGGTCAGATACTTTTCTAATTCTTAGGGCAGGTAATTAGATTTACTATGCTATATAAAATTCTTAAATTTTCATTGTTATAAACTGTTTTATTTTAATGGAATGTCATTTAATGATGTATAATCTCATTAGGACTGTACTCAAATACAACCTCCTCAAAAAGGCCTTCTTGATCACTCCCTCCCTATCCTATCAAAGAATCTAAAAGAGTTCTTTGCTCCTTTCTCATCACTCCCTATCCCTTATTCTCCTTTATTATTTTGTCAAAACACCTGTATTCGAAATTAAGTTATTTATTTGTCATCTCCTCCATTGGAAAGTAAATTTCAATGAAATGAGTACAGGTAATTGTCATGTTCACTGCTATACCCCAGAGCCTAGAATTATATCTGGCACATAATCAACAATTGTCTTTTTTTTTTCTGAATAAATGAATTTTTTAAAATTCTGAATGAAGTTAATGAAAGATAAAGATGTTCTTTTTTTCTTCCCTATATTTGAAATAAATGATGGAAAAACTAAATTTAAAGCAATTAAATGTTGGAATTAAAATGATCTAGAGTGACTCTGAAATCCTTGAAGGATAAGGATATGGTGTCTATTTGCACTTTAGTAGAGAATATAGTGAGAAAACTATCATTATACAGTAATCCTTTTTCCCCACCTATTCGAATTCTCAATTCTGCCCTAAGGTCAGCAGAAGTGATTTTACTTCAGAACCTTTGGAAATTTTCAAGAGACTTTTCCAGAAATCCAAACCTTATGATACAGTGACCAGCTGTCAAGGATGATATGCTGTTGGGACCATAAGAATACTGATATATTGCTTGGCATAAACATCATTGACTTTGAAATGGGAGGCAATGTGGCATAGTGCAAAGGACCCAGGGGCATCCATTGAGGTCTTAGCTTTGTTCATAACAAGATATGTGACCTTGGGAAAGTCACATGAGTATCCTTTGGTCTCAATTTCATCATTTGTAAAATAGGCAAATATGACAAAGTAACCTCCAAAGTCCTTTGTAGAATCTTTCATGATTGTGTCATTGTGTGTGGGAGGGTAGAGAGAATAAATTGCCCCTAAACAGTGAATCTGCTGCTAACTGGGGGATAAAATTCTCCTAGACCTTTAATCCTTTAGTCTATGGCTTTGATTCATTTTGACACATTCTCCCCTGGGGAACATATAACAATTATCAGTCATTTATACTTTCATAGTAAAAATAATAGCTGCCTTTCACTCTACTAAAAGCTTTATGCCATTGTAACTCTTTAAACCTCTCAACTATGCTCTGAATTAAGTACTGTGGGGGTAGCACTGTGATTATCCAAGTTTTCCAGAGGAGAAGACAGGCTTGGGAAGATTGAAAGGCAATGATGTGTATTAACTGGATACAGTATATGAAAACTGAGCCAGATTGCCGTGGTTCAAATCCTAGCTCTGTCTCTTACTAACTGTGTGACCTGAGCAAATTATATGTCCCACTGATGCGTGAATTTCCTCATCTGCAAAATAGGTATGATGAAAATAAGAGTATTTCCCTCATAGAGTTGCTGTGAGAATTAAGTGGGTGCACACGTGCAGAGTGCTTAGAGCAGTGCCTGGTCCTTGGTAAACATTGGCTCTTTTCATTCCTGCTTGCAGAAAGAGAGCTCTCAAGTGATACAATCCTTGCTTCTGACAGGACCAGATTTTTGATAGGGGAAGACATAAGATATCTGAAAAAACTGAGGCTGAAAAGAACTCAGTAGGATAGGAAGGCTGGGAGCGCTGGAGACCAATTTATCCAATTCTCTTGCTATTAAACCTCTCAATATCAACCATTTCAGGGCTCACAGACATGGTGTAACTGGGTATAAGCTGTAGCCATGACAGGTGAGTTTGTGCTTTATGAAGATGCAAATTCTGGTAAAAAGTTCTGTAAAGAAGTACAAGCTCAGAGGTAACTGAAGAAACAGCACTCCCTGGGCGTGAACATTCTATGGATGAAAATGTGCTGCAGGACGAGAGCACATGAAACATTGCCCTTTAGAAAGGTCAACATGTTAGAAGTGGCTCATCAGAAATAACTTGAGATTCAACTGAGTAGAACAGTATGAGGATTGGATAGTTCTTCTGTAAATGTGCCCTAGGTCTTTGGACATGTTCTCCTCCCCCAATATGTCAACTTCCTGGGCCTTTTGTATCTGTCAGTGGTGCCTATATGGGCCTCTTTATTCACACTGCACTCATAAATGTTCCCTCTGTTTTATATTAATAGGTTTGCTGGTGGGAGAACACTTACATTTTTAATCACAGACTCATATGTATTTAGGTCTAGGGGAGTTATAGATTTTCCTGGAGAAATTAGAGTTTATGTGACCAGAGGAAATGTTAACAGAAGCCAAAGTTGACTCATCTGAAGAAAATGCCTCAGTATTATGTTGTAACTATGTCATTATTACAGAAAAGATGGTAATTACTGTCACAGAGCTTATTCAGAACTCTTTTCCTGTGGAACATTTCAAAAAGATTCAGTGAAGGGTATGTATTAAGCACACTAGGAAATAAATATTTTCCACTCTAGTCTTGTCCTCTATTAAAAAATAGAAAAAATTTAAGTCAGAAATAATGTTTAAGTTATATTTAATTTGAAGCTAATATCTGGAAAATATACAAATTTATAACAATAAAAACTTTTAATATTATTTTGGTAAAATCAGGCTCTTTTGAAAGATGCCCATATTGCATATTAAAGAGATAATCCATTTTATTGTACCAATTTGCTAAGGATAAGGAGAAGTGAGAGATGTTCCTCAAAGATATGAGCTAAATGTCTTTATCAAGGAAATAAATTAATAAATTTATTAATTAAAGTTGGAAAACCACAGACCCTAGTATTTTTAATGCTAGTATAATTTTCTCTGATGATCTGAAATAACTAAAAAGCCATAAGATATCTGAATATTACTTTATGTTGTCATCTAATTTTCAGATGCTTGGAGGTACCTATATATCTATGATATCTAGGTAATCTCATAATAATTGTCAGGGAAGGTGACCTAATAGATGTTCTGATATTGAATGATCAGAATAGCTTTAAGGATGAAAGAGAAAAGTTCTTAGGAAAGCTAACTGAGCTACATAACATTTTTGCCAAATAAAGACATTTTCTATAATTTTGCTATGAAAGTAAAATGTAAATGATAACCTATATTGTCACAAAATTTTATAAAAATAAAATACACAAAAAAGTACAGCCAATTGTTTCATTCACTGTTCTTAAAAAAAATGGTGCATGCCTGCCAATAAAACATAAACATTCTTACCTATAACTTAAAATAAACTTACTTTTGATTCATTTTTTTCAAGTACATCTCAATCAAAATTTTCTTAACAAATGGACTTTGAACCTCATTTTAAGCAAATTCTCTTTAAATGCCCTTTTCCTGTGGCAATTATGCCTTGCCTGGCAGGTTGTTCCTCCTCAGTATCTGAACTTGCAACTAGGCACTTCCCCCAAATAATGTCCTGTCCAAAACTTGGCTCTTCTACATTTTCTGGGCAGAAATACTTACTACAACTGCACTCAAAGATGGGTATGTGATAAATCCATATGCAATTATCATCATTCCACCTATTTTACACCTTCATTGTATGCTGCCCTCTCTAACATAATTATAACAAAATTGTAAGATATTTGAAGGAAAGAACTAGCCAGTATCTCATGCTGTTTTCTGATTCCTGACCCCACCCTACTATCTGCACTTAGTACTAGCTGAGTGCAAGGCAGCATGTAAGGACTTTCTCTCTTCAACTCTCTAGCTCTGAAAAGTACTGTAATTTTTATTCCTCTGGCTCATCTACCCTCATCAGTATTCATTTTTCACTGTGGAAAACAAGTTGTAGAGAGATGAAAAGCCATTACTAGAGCAAGGAAGACAGAGAAAGTGTCTAGAAAACAGTGCTATATGAACAATCTACAGTTTCAGGAACATTTCTCTTCTTAAAAAGATTGTAATTTGGGGTCTGTGGACCTCTTAGGAGTCTATGGGTGAGCTCCAGGGATCCATAAACCCCTGAACTTTCAGATAAAGTTCTGTATAATATACATTTTTTTTGTGAAGACTGTTCGTAGTTTATAAGGAAGGGTTTAAAGAATACAGGACACAATGGAAATTTAATCTCTATTTCTTTAAAGAAATCTTTAGGAAAAGACAGGGGTAATAATGTTGATCCCAGAGTCTTACCTTTTCCACAAAGTACAGAATGCCCTCATGGCCACGTTGGCGAGGGGGCTTCCAACTGAGCACCACATAGCTCCGGGTGGCCTCTGTGACAGAGAGGTCTGTGGGTGGCCCAGGAACAATACCCTCTGAAAAACAAGGAAAAGTGAAAAGCACACACTCTGGGAAGCCAAGCATATGCCAAGAGTCATAGATGCTTCTCTCCTACTGGAGGAAGATTAATTACTGCTCCACAGTATAAAGAAGTACCTCATCTCTGAAATTCTTCCTAAAACATTCATTCATTCATTCAAAGCCACAATTTTACTTTCTTTGCTTGACAATTTTGATTTTCTTACTGGTCCTAAAAAACAGTAATGACATAAGTTATATTTTCTGTACATCCTATATCAGCTTTTTATAGAATATCTTTTCAAGGGAGTTTGGATAGCAAACAAACTTGGAATACAATGACAGTATATTCTCTAGGGCAGAAACTTGACTTGTTTTCTGATCAGCATAATAAAGATAATGTCCTTCTCCAGAGAAAGCTTGGGTTGATTTGTTAGCAGCCGCCTTATAATTACAAGGTTGTCAGACGTAACATACATCTACTGTGTGTACAGCATCTATTTGTGCTGCTCCATATAACCCTGTGGAAGTTGGCAGGGGGACAATGCAAAGGAAAGTAATGAGAACATGAAGCTCATGCCATCTGATTGTGCTGTGAGTTATAGAATCCTTTGTCTCTGGCCTGGAAATCTTTTATCTTTTGCCAGCATCTATGAAACTGTGGTATGAAACATATTGGTTTGTAAATAAAGTAACATTTTATATCCTCCACAGTTCCTGACATTAGATTGACCCTTCCACATCAAATAACTAAAATACCAAGCAAAATACATGAAACAACTGTTAACAGACATTGGATATTAGCTGGCTTAGGACAATGATTCCCAAAAGAAGAGAAACAAATTAGGTGAACTCTACCATTGTCCTAGCATATTGTCTGGAGATAATTTCAAGACAGCAGCTCAGGAAGAGGAATCCAGGTAGAGCCTGGCAATATCCCCAGGTTGAGGAGAAGAAGCTGGAATTCTAGGAAGGGCAAGGTAACTATGGATAGAGTCACAAGGATGAATACTGGAGGAAAGAGCTGCACAGAAAGGTAGGCTTCAGAGACCTTCAGAGGGTCCCTCTGGAGTGCTCATCTGAATATCAATTAGCAATCAATATGAGGGAACCAGTTAGACTGCAGAAAACTCACACAAGAGAATTGGAGAGAACAATCTTCAAAGCTCTCATAGGGCCTGGGAGAGTCCATATTCCCATGAATCAGAGTGAAAATCTCCTAAAATTCACAGGCATCTACTGGAGTGCTACTCAGAAGGATATTGTCTCTGTAGTATGGCCAAATTATCCCTAGACTAAAGTCTGTTCTGATTTCACTTAACAAAAGCAAGCCTTGAAAGGTCAAATTGTTTCCCCAGAACAAAGCTGGAGAGCTTTTATAAAAATACAATAATATCCAGCACCAAACAATGTAAATTCAAAATGTCTGGCATCTTGTGAAAAGTTATTAAATATACAAAGGAGCAAGAAAATACAACCCTTTCTGAAGGAAAAAAAATCAATCAATGAAAACAAAACTAAAAATGTCACAGATTATAGAATTAGCCAATAAGTATATAAAAAGTTATTATAAAAATATTCTGTATGTTCAAGAGGGTAAAATTAAATATGTTAATTAAAGACATGGAAAACATAAAATAATACAAATTGTTCTCAACTTCTACAGATAGAAATTACAAAGTTTGAAAACAAAACAAAACAAAACCCATACACTGGAATTCACAGCAAGTTAGACACTGAAGAAGAAAAGGATAGTAAAATTATGACACAGACATAGGAAGTGTCTGAAATAAAACACAGAAAGCAAAAAGACTGAAATGGAAAAGGAACACAGCATCAGTGACTTGTGGTTTCAAGTGGCATGTATTGGAGCTCCTGAAGCAGATAAGAGCAGAGATACAGGAAAAGAAAAATGTTTAAAGAAATAATGGTGAAATAATTTCCAAAGCTGATAAAAATTAAAAACTCACAGATCCAAGGAACTTATATACCCCAAACACAGACACATGAAGGAAACAACACAAATGCATATCACAAACAAATTTCTCAATCCAGTGATAAAGATAATGCATATCACAAACAAATTTCTCAATCCAGTGATAAAGATAATCTATGATAAACAGGTAAAGAGAAAAAGACATGTACTGAGGGATAAAAATAAGAATAACAATAGTCATTCTTACAGTGCAGATCTGCACTATAATGGACCATCCTTTCTAAAGTATTGAAATCTAGAATTCTATAACCAATGAAGATATATATTTCAGAAATGAAGATGAAATAGTGACTGTTTTAGACATACAAAAAATAAAATAATTCAGACCAGCAGGCCTGCACTACAAGAAATAGCAAAGAAGGGGATCCCTGGGTGGCGCAGCGGTTTGGCGCCTGCCTTTGGCCCAGGGCGCGATCCTGGAGACCCGGGATCGAATCCCACATCGGGCTCCCGGTGCATGGAGCCTGCTTCTCCCTCTGCCTGTGTCTCTGCCTCTCTCTCTCTCTCTCTCTGTGACTATCATAAATAAATAATAATAAAAAAAATTAAAAAAAAAAAGAAATAGCAAAGAAAATGCCTCAGGTACAAAGAAAATGATATCATATGGGAATCCAGATCCACACAATGAAAAAAAGAATAGAAACTATAAAAATGTGAGTGAATATTGAAAAGTTTTTTCTTACCTTTAAATATCTTTTTTGTTTGTTTTTTTAGATTTCTTTGAAAAATAAGTGACTATTTGACCCAAAATAATAACACTGTATTGTGCAATTTATTATATATATATGCAAATAAAATCCATGCAATAGCAGCACCAAGGCTTGAAAGGGGAAATGGAATAACACTGTTTTAAGTTCTTACACTATACATGAAGTAGTATAATATTACTTGAAAAAGGTTGTGATAAGATGTCTATTAAAATTCCAAACTACCATAATACAAAACAAAGAATTATAGCTAATAAGATAGCATAGCTAAAAATGGAATAATAAAAAAAAATTCAATTCAAAAGAAAGTTTAAAAAAAAAGAAGGGAAACAGGTGGAATAGATAGAAAAATAGCAAGATCATAGATTTAAATCCAACTCTATCAATAATCACACAAAATATAAATTCTCCAACCACTCCAATAAAAAGGCAATGATTACCCAACTGGATAAAAAAAATCAAGACCCAACTACATGCTGCCTACAAGAAATGCAATTTAAAGACACACATACATAAAAAGTAAAAGAATGGAAATCATATGTCATGCTAACATTAATAAAAGAAAAAAAACCTGGAATGATTATAATAGTATCAGATAAAGAAGATTTCTAAGCAAAAAACATTATCATGGATAAAGAGTGTCACTTTATAATAACAAAGCAGTCAATTCATAAGAAGATAAAATAATTAAAATGCTACTACATGTAATAAAAAGCCAAAGCCTCAAATAATATGAAGCAAAATCTGGTAGAACTGCAAGAAGAAAAAATAAATCTACTATTTGGTCAGAGATTTCATTATTCCTCTATCAACTGATAGAACAAGTAGACAGAAAATTATTGAGGATATAAAACACGCAGTTAAAATTGCAGTAGGTTTTTTATAGAAATTAATAAGCTGATGTTAAAATTTATGTGGAAATGCAAAGACAGAATAGTCGAAACAACTTTGGAGAAAAAAAAATTGAGGACTAATACTACCTAATTTCAAAATTATGAAGATTTTTTTAAAATTTTGCTTGTTTCTTTACTTATTTAAAACTATGAAGCTTTTAAAACCAACAGCAACAACCTAAAGGTATAGTAATCAAGATAGTGTAGTTGGTGTAGAGAAAATAAAATTGACCAATAGAGATTCTAGAAATAGACCCACAAATATGCAATTGATTTTGATGATAGTGCCAAGGAAATTTAATGGGAAAAGGATAATCTTTTGAACAGATTGCTGAAACAATTGGATAGCCATATGCAAAATGATCATGATAATAATGATGACAACTTAGACCATTACTTCACAAAATATAGAAAAAAAAATTTAAAATGGAGCATAGATTGAAATCTAAGAGTTAATGCTGTAACATTTCTAGAAAAAACAGGAAAAATATCTAAGTAAACTTGATTTGGCAAAGATTCAAATATGATGCAGAAATGGCAATATGCACATAAAAAGCCAACAGTATTAGGGAAATACAAAGTAAGATCACTACACTCACTATGAAATACCACTACTGGTGACAATGTGGAGGAACTGGAACTCTCATGCTCCTAATGGGAATGTAAAATGGTACAAACATCTTGGAAACAGTTGACAGTTTCTTTAGAAATTAAACATACACCAAAAAAAATTTAAACATACACCTATCATATGACCTATCTGTCCAACTCTTAGGTATTTATCTAAGAGAAATGAAAGTGTATGTCCATACAAACACTTTAACAAGGATGATCACAGAAGCTTTTGACAGTAAATGGATAAAAAATTGAAATGAACTGATACATACATCAACATGAATAAATCTCAAAATAATTATGCTGAGTTTAAGAAAATCAGAGGAAAATGAGTATAATTCCATTTATCTAAGAGTGTGGAAAATACAAACTAGAGTGACATAAAGCACATCAGTGATGGCCTGGAGATGGGCAGAGTTAGGAGAAAGGAATTACAAAGAGGCAAGAGGAAATTTTAGGGGTGAAGGATATATTCATTATTTTGATCATGGCCGAGAGTTTCACAGGGGTATACACATGTTGAATTTGTCAAATTGTATATGTTATGGATATCAGTTTATTCTATGTCAATTGCACCTCAATAAACCTTGTTTTTAAAAAAGTGATTCTCTGAAAGTATAAGTTACTTTATGATCTCCAAATATTTCAGAATGTTCCTTCCAAAACATCTTAAATAATATACACTGTACTCTCCACAAAAAAAGGCAAAACCACATGGCAAAACATTGGCAATAGTATCTGGGAAAAACTGAGTTTTTACCTGTAGGCTCCTCTTCAGTGACAATGATCTGCCCAGTCCACGGTGCTGAAGGGCGACCTGAACAGAGAGAAATGTAAAGGTCACAAAATTCATAAATGCAGTTCCAACTGCACTCATAAACTGGCCATAATAGTCACAAATGGGTTTGATACTAGTTTACTTACAATATTTTCCTAATGAATCTTACTGAGCATGTACATGGTGTAAGGTCTTCAAGGAACTCACAATCTGCTAGAGAACAGAGCCCATCTATTCGAAGCCAACATTTCTGAAATTGTACTTTCACAAGTAAGGTAAATCACCTATGTTTATTTACTGCTCAATATAGACCTCTGGAAACATGTACGTTCTCTCATCTCTTTTTATAAGATAACATGTATTTGGGGGAAATGTTTCTGGAACAACTGCAAGCCCAGTAGTTATGTATCTGCAATAATGAAGCTGAAAGAGGAAATGGGAGCTAATCCTATAGTACAGTTCAATGAAAGCAATTTCTTTCCATTATATTTTGAAAAGTGTTATCTACAAAGGAAACCAGTTGAGATCTAGAGTAAGGAAAATGGGTGCGATGGGCAGGAAAAGAGGAAAATCCATTTAAATTCATTTATTCATTGAAGAAGAAATTCATTTCTGTATTCTCATAAGTAACAGAAAGAGAATGGTTCAACTCCTACGTTAGCAACAAATTTTCACCATAGTTTGTACAAAAACAGGTGATATGCAAGATAGCCTATTTTTAATGCAAACAAGTCTTATTTTCATTGGAATTTATAAAAGAGGAGTAAATGAAAGTATGAGCTGGAATTAGGAAAAAGGGAGGGAAGTCCGACAGTAAGCAAAAAATAGAGGGCAATCAAAGAACTTGATTAGAAAAAGTCTCCAGAGAAAAGATATTTTACTTAGTTTTTTTTATGATGCCATACATGTACTTAAGGTAAAGAATAACACTGAGTATGACATAGACCAGTAGTCCTCAACTAGGGTAATTTTGCCCCTCAGGGACATTTGGCAATATCTGGAGACAATTTTGATTGTCACAATGGGGGGAGAAGGAGCATTATTGATATCTAGTGGATAGAAGCCAGAGATGCTTCTAAACATTCTACAGTTCACAGAACAGCCTCTTACGACAAATAATTAACACCTAAAGTGTCTATAGGGTCAAGTTTGAAAAATCTGGTATGGACTGAAGTGTTGATTTCCAATAATCTTTTAATGTCATTTAATGGTCTCTATTACTGAGGATGCATATGGGTTCCCACAAAACAAATGCAAAGCATAATTCATGTACCATGGTTTTGACACTAAGAATTGGAGTTTAAATATATGAAAAGATTTTTCACTGTCTAATATGGTAACTCAAGTATAGAGATATGTCATAAATGCATTTTTCTTTTGACATAAAGAAACTCATTGTGTTGAAATATTAATGCTCTAATGGGCAAACTCTAAGTTAGGAAATTTACCTTATAATTTTAAGAACTAAAAGAAAAGTATATTTGTGGTGTGCTAATAAAATGAATAAAAATGCTTCCTAGGCTTTTATCATATTTCCTTTCAAACAGAATGCCCAGAGCTCTGTTTTACAAAGAAAATTTTTTGAATCAAATTAAAATAAAACAGCCCTTAGTGAAGAGATGAGTCAAAAAAAAAAGAAATTTTTTTTGTTTTTTGTTGTTTTTCCCCTAGGATTTTCTGATGGATAAAGGATTTCCTATTCTCTTCTCCCTCTAGTGGAAGGGGGAGGAATAACCTTGCAACGAGTTCTAGTGTAGTTCCAAAAAAAAGAAAAGAAAATTGAAAAATGCTTACTTTTAAGTCTTGCTTTCTCAGCTGGATCCAGAGCAGCCACAGGCTCAGAAACTCTAGATGGTAGACCTATTCCATTTTTATTCACAGCTCGAACTCGAAATATGTAAGAACGACCTTCTATCAACCCAGTGACTGGAAAACGAGCAAACTTTACAGGTGTGTCATTGCATTGAGACCAGCTATCTGTGCCCACCTCACACCTGAGGGAAAGAGAGCAGTCAGCAAGAATATTAAAACAAGTATGTCTAAATGAATACCTCCAAAACTGCAAACCCGCCCAAGTGCTTCAGATCTCCCTATAAAATACCTAGCTCAAGTGTGGTTCAATAGTTACTACTTAATTGCAAGCACTCAGTTCCACTGGATTACAGTACTTCCTCGTAAATAATAAAGAAGCCTCAGATCCCTCCTAAACACACATACTTCCTTTAAACTCCCTAAAAGCAAGCAGTTGAGGGGCCTGGTGTGCTAAGCAGGAGAATTTTGGGGAAAAAAAACAGAAGCAGCCACAGGTAAGTATATACAGCTTTACACTGGAGAGACTGAAGGGGAGGATTCCCCAAACATCTCCCTGGCTGACGTCTTCAATTCCACCACTGGTGACTTCTTTCTTTGTCTTCTTTATGCACTTTCTTTCAAAAGTAAAGGTGCATAAAGGTGGGGCCACCTGCGTGGTTGTCAGTTGAGCGTCTGCCTTCAGCTCAGGTTGTGATCCTGGGGTCCTGGGCTCGAGCACTGCATCAGGCTCTCTGCTCCAAGGGGAGCCTACCCCTCCCTCTGCCTCCCATGTCTGTCTCTCCCTCTCTCTGTCTCTCATGAATAAATAAAATTTTAAAAAAATAAATAAAAGTTCTTTTTGAGAAAGCTAACATCTTAAATATACTTACGTATACTGTAGTTTGGAAAAAGCTCACTTTTTTTCTTAAGTAATCACTATATCTGATGTGGGGCTCAAACTCATTACCCTGAGATCAAGAGTGACTTGCTCTGCTGACTGAGCCAGCCAGGCACCACTGAAAAG